>NC_132901.1:5978921-6344480 GCF_030463535.1 Salminus brasiliensis
GGAACGATACAGAGAAGATTAGCATGGCCCCTGCGCAAGGATGACACGCAAAATCGTGAAGCGTCCAATCTTTTCCTCCTGGAATTAATAACGATCAAAAAATCTTTCTAGCAATCTTCCATTATGTATTTTCGGTTGGCTGAGCTGCAGTTCATATACGTCACCAATAAGCGGCGCTCTAACACAGCACATGTTGCGTGCTCCGCTTTACCTACATCATTTTTCATTATAAAGGGCTTCAGAAGAGTATAGTAATGCTTCAAAACAGAGAAATTTGAAAGCAGGATATTCAGGACTATCAGCGTGGACTTACACTTTGAGAGAAGTCACTTTAAAAAGACTAAAAGGTAAAAGAACACTCCATCGCTATAATAACTAGTATAGCGCTACAGAGGCAGGTCTGACAACACTAGACCGACCGAGGGTGCTGCGAAGACGGTTAAAAGCAAATATCGGTGACGGCTGCAGAAGTTAGAAAAACAATGTTTTTTGGAACTCTGGGCGATTGCTGCAAACTGACGCGCAGTTAAATGTTGTGAGCAAAACGATTTATTATTAAATTAAAGCTACATTTTTCTTTTTTTTCACCTGGTTGTTGTTCGAATCTTTCGTACCGTACTGTTCTCCCTACCTGATCGCTGACCGCTACTTATTCATGCTCTTTACACTCTGTTTACGTACGAGATGCTGTTTACAAAAACAGACTGATCTGCGTTAGCATACGCTCCTGTACTCCCTGTTTTACTCTTCCTTTCGGTGCATTTACATTTACCACATTTAGTAGACGCTCTTATCCAAGGGCAACTTGGAAACGTGCTTTGCTATTTACCCTGGAATAACCGTAGCGAGTTTGAAATGACTAAAAATTCTTATATACTTCTAACCACAGATATTGTAAAACACAAGTCATTGCAATATTGTATGTCCTACCTATTCTGCACCAAAACCTTAGCCCATCTGTGTTTCGTTTTAATGTACAAAGCTGTATTAGTATAATGGAAATAAAATTTAATTGAGTTGTATGTTACTTGTCTGAACAAAATCTTGAATTTCTAATATGATTAACTTGTATTGGAAGTTAAGCCACGCAATGTAACCAAGGTTCAGACGTCCATATAATAATGATAATAATAATAACAAGCCAAAGAACCCAGCTAAAGAACAGTTACACGTTCATTTGTGAGTGGCTTCACATACTCCTTTAGGGGGTTTTGGGAAATTCTGGAAAATTAGGGAAGATTCAAGAACTAGAAAGGAAGTATTTATCCTTATGAAGCTTTTGAGAAACTCATCCCTTGTTGAGGTGTCGAGGGTCAACAAACTGCATTTCTCCCAGAATACACCTTGAGAAATCGAATTCAAGAAATGAAAGAAAGCCCTCAAAACTAATAAAGAAAGACATTAAAACTAATACCATTTACTTAGAATTTCGGAAATAACTGCATAATGGTTTTATATGCCGTTTTGGGCCCTTTTGAGGTGAGAAGGTGGGATTGTGTGCACTAACCATGATGTAGAAAAAAAGCAACTGGCCCAGGTATATATGCCAGACGTTTGGGCTCCCAGTTCGTGCTTGCTACGGCAGCACATATACTAAAATTGGAACGATACAGAGAAGATTAGCATGGCCCCTGCAAAGGATTACACGCAAAATCGTGAAGCGTCCAATCTTTTCCTCCTGGCATCAATAACGATCAAAAAATCTTTCTAGCAATCTTCCATTATGTATTTTCGGTTGGCTAAGCTGAAGTTCATATACGTCACCACTAAGCGGCGCTCTAACATAGTACATGTTGCGTGCTCCGCTTTACCTACATCATTTTTCATTATAAAGGGCTTCAGAAGAGTATAGTAATGCTTCAAAACAGAGAAATTTGAAAGCAGGATATTCAGGACTATCAGCGTGGACTTACACTTTGAGAGAGGTCACTTTAAAAAGACTAAAAGGTAAAAGAACACTCCATCGCTATAATAACTAGTATAGCGCTACAGAGGCAGGTCTGACAACACTAGACCGACCGAGGGTGCTGCGAAGACGGTTAAAAGCAAATATCGGTGACGGCTGCAGAAGTTACAAAAACAATGTTTTTAGGAACTCTGGGCGATTGCTGCAAACTGACGCGCAGTTAAATGTTGTGAGCAAAACGATTTATTATTAAATTAAAGCTACATTTTTCTTTT
The DNA here is from genome assembly GCF_030463535.1 of Salminus brasiliensis. NCBI lineage: Eukaryota > Metazoa > Chordata > Actinopteri > Characiformes > Bryconidae > Salminus > Salminus brasiliensis. The sequence continues at coordinate 5,981,103 of NC_132901.1, forward strand.
TTTTCACCTGGTTGTTGTTCGAATCTTTCGTACCGTACTGTTCTCCCTACCTGATCGCTGACCGCTACTTATTCATGCTCTTTACACTCTGTTTACGTACGAGATGCTGTTTACAAAACCAGACTGATCTGCGTTAGCATACGCTCCTGTACTCCCTGTTTTACTCTTCCTTTCGGTGCATTTACATTTACCACATTTAGTAGACGCTCTTATCCAAGGGCAACTTGGAAACGTGCTTTGCTATTTACCCTGGAATAACCGTAGCGAGTTTGAAATGACTAAAAATTCTTATATACTTCTAACCACAGATATTGTAAAACACAAGTCATTGCAATATTGTATGTCCTACCTATTCTGCACCAAAACCTTAGCCCATCTGTGTTTCGTTTTAATGTACAAAGCTGTATTAGTATAATGGAAATAAAATTTAATTGAGTTGTATGTTACTTGTCTGAACAAAATCTTGAATTTCTAATATGATTAACTTGTATTGGAAGTTAAGCCACGCAATGTAACCAAGGTTCAGACGTCCATATAATAATGATAATAATAATAACAAGCCAAAGAACCCAGCTAAAGAACAGTTACACGTTCATTTGTGAGTGGCTTCACATACTCCTTTAGGGGGTTTTGGGAAATTCTGGAAAATTAGGGAAGATTCAAGAACTAGAAAGGAAGTATTTATCCTTATGAAGCTTTTGAGAAACTCACCCCTTGTTGAGGTGTCGAGGGTCAACAAACTGCATATCTCCCAGAATACACCTTGAGAAATCGAATTCAAGAAATGAAAGAAAGCCCTCAAAACTAATAAAGAAAGACATTAAAACTAATACCATTTACTTAGAATTTCGGAAATAACTGCATAATGGTTTTATATGCCGTTTTGGGCCCTTTTGAGGTAAGAAGGTGGGATTGTGTGCACTAACCATGATCTAGAAAAAAAGCAACTGGCCCAGGTATATATGCCAGACGTTTGGGCTCCCAGTTCGTGCTTGCTACGGCAGCACATATACTAAAATTGGAACGATACAGAGAAGATTAGCATGGCCCCTGCGCAAGGATGACACGCAAAATCGTGAAGCGTCCAATCTTTTCCTCCTGGCATCAATAACGATCAAAAAATCTTTCTAGCAATCTTCCATTATGTATTTTCGGTTGGCTAAGCTGAAGTTCATATACGTCACCACTAAGCGGCGCTCTAACATAGTACATGTTGCGTGCTCCGCTTTACCTACATCATTTTTCATTATAAAGGGCTTCAGAAGAGTGTAGTAATGCTTCAACACAGAGAAATTTGAAAGCAGGATATTCAGGACTGTCAGCGTGGACTTACACTTTGAGAGAAGTCACTTTAAAAAGACTAAAAGGTGAAAGAACACTCCATCGCTATAATAACCAGTATCGCGCTACAGCGGCAGGTCTGACAACATTAGGCCGACCGAGGGTGCTGCGAAGACGGTTAAAAGCATATATCGTTGACGGCTGCAGAAGTTACAAAAACAATGTTTTTAGGAACTCTGGGCGATTGCTGCGAACTGACGCGCAGGTAAATGTTGTGAGCAAAACGATTTATTATAAAATCAAAGCTACATTTTTCTTTTTTTTCACCTGGTTGTTGTTCGAATCTTTCGTACCGTACTGTTCTCCCTACCTGATCGCTGGCTGCTACTTATTCATGCTCTTTACACTCTGTTTACGTACGAGATGCTGTTTACAAAACCAGACTGATCTGCGTTAGCATACGCTCCTGTACTCCCTGTTTTACTCTTCCTTTCGGTGCATTTACATTTACCACATTTAGTAGACGCTCTTATCCAAGGGCAACTTGAAAAAGTGCTTTGCTATTTACTCTGGAATAACCTTAGCGAGTTTGAAATGACTAAAAATTCATATATACTTCTAACCACAGATATTGTAAAACACAAGTCATTGCAATATTGTATGTCCTACCTATTATGCACCAAAACCTTAGCCCATCTGTGTTTCGTTTTAATGTACAAAGCTGTATTAGTATAAAGGAAATAAAATTTAATTGAGTTGTATGTTACTTGTCTGAACAAAATCTTGAATTTCTAATATGATTAACTTGTATTGGAAGTTAAGCCACGCAATGTAACCAAGGTTCAGGCGTCCATATAATAATGATAATAATAATAACAAGCCAAAGAACCCAGCTAAAGAACAGTTACACGTTCATTTGTGAGTGGCTTCACATACTCCTTTAGGGGGTTTTGGGAAATTCTGGAAAATTAGGGAAGATTCAAGAACTAGAAAGGAAGTATTTATCCTTATGAAGCTTTTGAAAAACTCACCCCTTGATGAGGTGTCGAGGGTCCAAAAACTGCATATCTCCCAGAATACACCTTGAGAGGTCGAATTCAAGAAATGAAAGAAAGACCTTAAAACTATTAAAGAAAGACATTAAAACTAATACCATTTACTTAGAATTTCGGAAATAACTGCATATTGGTTTTATATGCAGTTTTGGGCCCTTTTGAGGTGAGAAGGTGGGATTGTGTGCACTAACCATGATGTAGAAAAAAAGCAACTGGCCCAGGTATATATGCCAGACGTTTGGGCTCCCAGTTCGTGCTTGCTACGGCAGCACATATACTAAAATTGGAACGATACAGAGAAGATTAGCATGGCCCCTGCGCAAGGATGACACGCAAAATCGTGAAGCGTCCAATCTTTTCCTCCTGGCATCAATAACGATCAAAAAATCTTTCTAGCAATCTTCCATTATGTATTTTCGGTTGGCTAAGCTGAAGTTCATATACGTCACCACTAAGCGGCGCTCTAACATAGTACATGTTGCGTGCTCCGCTTTACCTACATCATTTTTCATTATAAAGGGCTTCAGAAGAGTATAGTAATGCTTCAAAACAGAGAAATTTGAAAGCAGGATATTCAGGACTATCAGCGTGGACTTACACTTTGAGAGAGGTCACTTTAAAAAGACTAAAAGGTAAAAGAACACTCCATCGCTATAATAACTAGTATAGCGCTACAGAGGCAGGTCTGACAACACTAGACCGACCGAGGGTGCTGCGAAGACGGTTAAAAGCAAATATCGGTGACGGCTGCAGAAGTTACAAAAACAATGTTTTTAGGAACTCTGGGCGATTGCTGCAAACTGACGCGCAGTTAAATGTTGTGAGCAAAACGATTTATTATTAAATTAAAGCTACATTTTTCTTTTTTTTCACCTGGTTGTTGTTCGAATCTTTCGTGCCGTACTGTTCTCCCTACCTGATCGCTGACCGCTACTTATTCATGCTCTTTACACTCTGTTTACGTACGAGATGCTGTTTACAAAACCAGACTGATCTGCGTTAGCATACGCTCCTGTACTCCCTGTTTTACTCTTCCTTTCGGTGCATTTACATTTACCACATTTAGTAGACGCTCTTATCCAAGGGCAACTTGAAAAAGTGCTTTGCTATTTACTCTGGAATAACCTTAGCGAGTTTGAAATGACTAAAAATTCATATATACTTCTAACCACAGATATTGTAAAACACAAGTCATTGCAATATTGTATGTCCTACCTATTATGCACCAAAACCTTAGCCCATCTGTGTTTCGTTTTAATGTACAAAGCTGTATTAGTATAAAGGAAATAAAATTTAATTGAGTTGTATGTTACTTGTCTGAACAAAATCTTGAATTTCTAATATGATTAACTTGTATTGGAAGTTAAGCCACGCAATGTAACCAAGGTTCAGGCGTCCATATAATAATGATAATAATAATAACAAGCCAAAGAACCCAGCTAAAGAACAGTTACACGTTCATTTGTGAGTGGCTTCACATACTCCTTTAGGGGGTTTTGGGAAATTCTGGAAAATTAGGGAAGATTCAAGAACTAGAAAGGAAGTATTTATCCTTATGAAGCTTTTGAAAAACTCACCCCTTGTTGAGGTGTCGAGGGTCCAAAAACTGCATATCTCCCAGAATACACCTTGAGAGGTCGAATTCAAGAAATGAAAGAAAGACCTTAAAACTATTAAAGAAAGACATTAAAACTAATACCATTTACTTAGAATTTCGGAAATAACTGCATATTGGTTTTATATGCAGTTTTGGGCCCTTTTGAGGTGAGAAGGTGGGATTGTGTGCACTAACCATGATGTAGAAAAAAAGCAACTGGCCCAGGTATATATGCCAGACGTTTGGGCTCCCAGTTCGTGCTTGCTACGGCAGCACATATACTAAAATTGGAACGATACAGAGAAGATTAGCATGGCCCCTGCGCAAGGATGACACGCAAAATCGTGAAGCGTCCAATCTTTTCCTCCTGGAATTAATAACGATCAAAAAATCTTTCTAGCAATCTTCCATTATGTATTTTCGGTTGGCTGAGCTGCAGTTCATATACGTCACCAATAAGCGGCGCTCTAACACAGCACATGTTGCGTGCTCCGCTTTACCTACATCATTTTTCATTATAAAGGGCTTCAGAAGAGTATAGTAATGCTTCAAAACAGAGAAATTTGAAAGCAGGATATTCAGGACTATCAGCGTGGACTTACACTTTGAGAGAAGTCACTTTAAAAAGACTAAAAGGTAAAAGAACACTCCATCGCTATAATAACTAGTATAGCGCTACAGAGGCAGGTCTGACAACACTAGACCGACCGAGGGTGCTGCGAAGACGGTTAAAAGCAAATATCGGTGACGGCTGCAGAAGTTAGAAAAACAATGTTTTTTGGAACTCTGGGCGATTGCTGCAAACTGACGCGCAGTTAAATGTTGTGAGCAAAACGATTTATTATTAAATTAAAGCTACATTTTTCTTTTTTTTCACCTGGTTGTTGTTCGAATCTTTCGTACCGTACTGTTCTCCCTACCTGATCGCTGACCGCTACTTATTCATGCTCTTTACACTCTGTTTACGTACGAGATGCTGTTTACAAAACCAGACTGATCTGCGTTAGCATACGCTCCTGTACTCCCTGTTTTACTCTTCCTTTCGGTGCATTTACATTTACCACATTTAGTAGACGCTCTTATCCAAGGGCAACTTGGAAACGTGCTTTGCTATTTACCCTGGAATAACCGTAGCGAGTTTGAAATGACTAAAAATTCTTATATACTTCTAACCACAGATATTGTAAAACACAAGTCATTGCAATATTGTATGTCCTACCTATTCTGCACCAAAACCTTAGCCCATCTGTGTTTCGTTTTAATGTACAAAGCTGTATTAGTATAATGGAAATAAAATTTAATTGAGTTGTATGTTACTTGTCTGAACAAAATCTTGAATTTCTAATATGATTAACTTGTATTGGAAGTTAAGCCACGCAATGTAACCAAGGTTCAGACGTCCATATAATAATGATAATAATAATAACAAGCCAAAGAACCCAGCTAAAGAACAGTTACACGTTCATTTGTGAGTGGCTTCACATACTCCTTTAGGGGGTTTTGGGAAATTCTGGAAAATTAGGGAAGATTCAAGAACTAGAAAGGAAGTATTTATCCTTATGAAGCTTTTGAGAAACTCATCCCTTGTTGAGGTGTCGAGGGTCAACAAACTGCATTTCTCCCAGAATACACCTTGAGAAATCGAATTCAAGAAATGAAAGAAAGCCCTCAAAACTAATAAAGAAAGACATTAAAACTAATACCATTTACTTAGAATTTCGGAAATAACTGCATAATGGTTTTATATGCCGTTTTGGGCCCTTTTGAGGTGAGAAGGTGGGATTGTGTGCACTAACCATGATCTAGAAAAAAAGCAACTGGCCCAGGTATATATGCCAGACGTTTGGGCTCCCAGTTCGTGCTTGCTACGGCAGCACATATACTAAAATTGGAACGATACAGAGAAGATTAGCATGGCCCCTGCGCAAGGATGACACGCAAAATCGTGAAGCGTCCAATCTTTTCCTCTTGGCATCAATAACGATCAAAAAATCTTTCTAGCAATCTTCCATTATGTATTTTCGGTTGGCTAAGCTGAAGTTCATATACGTCACCACTAAGCGGCGCTCTAACATAGTACATGTTGCGTGCTCCGCTTTACCTACATCATTTTTCATTATAAAGGGCTTCAGAAGAGTATAGTAATGCTTCAAAACAGAGAAATTTGAAAGCAGGATATTCAGGACTATCAGCGTGGACTTACACTTTGAGAGAAGACACTTTAAAAAGACTAAAAGGTAAAAGAACACTCCATCGCTATAATAACTAGTATAGCGCTACAGAGGCAGGTCTGACAACACTAGACCGACCGAGGGTGCTGCGAAGACGGTTAAAAGCAAATATCGGTGACGGCTGCAGAAGTTACAAAAACAATGTTTTTAGGAACTCTGGGCGATTGCTGCAAACTGACGCGCAGTTAAATGTTGTGAGCAAAACGATTTATTATTAAATTAAAGCTACATTTTTCTTTTTTTTCACCTGGTTGTTGTTCGAATCTTTCGTACCGTACTGTTCTCCCTACCTGATCGCTGACCGCTAGCTATTCATGCTCTTTACACTCTGTTTACGTACGAGATGCTGTTTACAAAACCAGACTGATCTGCGTTAGCATACGCTCCTGTACTCCCTGTTTTACTCTTCCTTTCGGTGCATTTACATTTACCACATTTAGTAGACGCTCTTATCCAAGGGCAACTTGGAAACGTGCTTTGCTATTTACCCTGGAATAACCGTAGCGAGTTTGAAATGACTAAAAATTCTTATATACTTCTAACCACAGATATTGTAAAACACAAGTCATTGCAATATTGTATGTCCTACCTATTCTGCACCAAAACCTTAGCCCATCTGTGTTTCGTTTTAATGTACAAAGCTGTATTAGTATAATGGAAATAAAATTTAATTGAGTTGTATGTTACTTGTCTGAACAAAATCTTGAATTTCTAATATGATTAACTTGTATTGGAAGTTAAGCCACGCAATGTAACCAAGGTTCAGACGTCCATATAATAATGATAATAATAATAACAAGCCAAAGAACCCAGCTAAAGAACAGTTACACGTTCATTTATGAGTGGCTTCACATACTCCTTTAGGGGGTTTTGGGAAATTCTGGAAAATTAGGGAAGATTCAAGAACTAGAAAGGAAGTATTTATCCTTATGAAGCTTTTGAGAAACTCACCCCTTGTTGAGGTGTCGAGGGTCAACAAACTGCATATCTCCCAGAATACACCTTGAGAAATCGAATTCAAGAAATGAAAGAAAGCCCTCAAAACTAATAAAGAAAGACATTAAAACTAATACCATTTACTTAGAATTTCGGAAATAACTGCATAATGGTTTTATATGCCGTTTTGGGCCCTTTTGAGGTAAGAAGGTGGGATTGTGTGCACTAACCATGATCTAGAAAAAAAGCAACTGGCCCAGGTATATATGCCAGACGTTTGGGCTCCCAGTTCGTGCTTGCTAAGGCAGCACATATACTAAAATTGGAACGATACAGAGAAGATTAGCATGGCCCCTGCGCAAGGATGACACGCAAAATCGTGAAGCGTCCAATCTTTTCCTCCTGGCATCAATAACGATCAAAAAATCTTTCTAGCAATCTTCCATTATGTATTTTCGGTTGGCTGAGCTGAACTTCATATACATCACCACTAAGCGGCGCTCTAACACAGCACATGTTGCGTGCTCCGCTTTACCTACATCATTTTTCATTATAAAGGGCTTCAGAAGAGTATAGTAATGCTTCAAAACAGAGAAATTTGAAAGCAGGATATTCAGGACTATCAGCGTGGACTTACACTTTGAGAGAAGTCACTTTAAAAAGACTAAAAGGTAAAAGAACACTCCATCGCTATAATAACTAGTATCGCGCTACAGCGGCAGGTCTGACAACACTAGACCGACCGAGGGTGCTGCGAAGACGGTTAAAAGCAAATATCGGTGACGGCTGCAGAAGTTACAAAAACAATGTTTTTAGGAACTCTGGGCGATTGCTGCAAACTGACGCGCAGTTAAATGTTGTGAGCAAAACGATTTATTATCAAATTAAAGCTACATTTTTCTTTTTTTTCACCTGGTTGTTGTTCGAATCTTTCGTACCGTACTGTTCTCCCTACCTGATCGCTGACCGCTACTTATTCATGCTCTTTACACTCTGTTTACGTACGAGATGCTGTTTACAAAACCAGACTGATCTGCGTTAGCATACGCTCCTGTACTCCCTGTTTTACTCTTCCTTTCGGTGCATTTACATTTACCACATTTAGTAGACGCTCTTATCCAAGGGCAACTTGAAAAAGTGCTTTGCTATTTACTCTGGAATAACCTTAGCGAGTTTGAAATGACTAAAAATTCATATATACTTCTAACCACAGATATTGTAAAACACAAGTCATTGCAATATTGTATGTCCTACCTATTATGCACCAAAACCTTAGCCCATCTGTGTTTCGTTTTAATGTACAAAGCTGTATTAGTATAAAGGAAATAAAATTTAATTGAGTTGTATGTTACTTGTCTGAACAAAATCTTGAATTTCTAATATGATTAACTTGTATTGGAAGTTAAGCCACGCAATGTAACCAAGGTTCAGGCGTCCATATAATAATGATAATAATAATAACAAGCCAAAGAACCCAGCTAAAGAACAGTTACACGTTCATTTGTGAGTGGCTTCACATACTCCTTTAGGGGGTTTTGGGAAATTCTGGAAAATTAGGGAAGATTCAAGAACTAGAAAGGAAGTATTTATCCTTATGAAGCTTTTGAAAAACTCACCCCTTGTTGAGGTGTCGAGGGTCCAAAAACTGCATATCTCCCAGAATACACCTTGAGAGGTCGAATTCAAGAAATGAAAGAAAGACCTTAAAACTATTAAAGAAAGACATTAAAACTAATACCATTTACTTAGAATTTCGGAAATAACTGCATATTGGTTTTATATGCAGTTTTGGGCCCTTTTGAGGTGAGAAGGTGGGATTGTGTGCACTAACCATGATGTAGAAAAAAAGCAACTGGCCCAGGTATATATGCCAGACGTTTGGGCTCCCAGTTCGTGCTTGCTACGGCAGCACATATACTAAAATTGGAACGATACAGAGAAGATTAGCATGGCCCCTGCGCAAGGATGACACGCAAAATCGTGAAGCGTCCAATCTTTTCCTCCTGGAATTAATAACGATCAAAAAATCTTTCTAGCAATCTTCCATTATGTATTTTCGGTTGGCTGAGCTGCAGTTCATATACGTCACCACTAAGCGGCGCTCTAACACAGCACATGTTGCGTGCTCCGCTTTACCTACATCATTTTTCATTATAAAGGGCTTCAGAAGAGTATAGTAATGCTTCAAAACAGAGAAATTTGAAAGCAGGATATTCAGGACTATCAGCGTGGACTTACACTTTGAGAGAAGTCACTTTAAAAAGACTAAAAGGTAAAAGAACACTCCATCGCTATAATAACTAGTATAGCGCTACAGAGGCAGGTCTGACAACACTAGACCGACCGAGGGTGCTGCGAAGACGGTTAAAAGCAAATATCGGTGACGGCTGCAGAAGTTACAAAAACAATGTTTTTAGGAACTCTGGGCGATTGCTGCAAACTGACGCGCAGTTAAATGTTGTGAGCAAAACGATTTATTATTAAATTAAAGCTACATTTTTCTTTTTTTTCACCTGGTTGTTGTTCGAATCTTTCGTACCGTACTGTTCTCCCTACCTGATCGCTGACCGCTACTTATTCATGCTCTTTACACTCTGTTTACGTACGAGATGCTGTTTACAAAACCAGACTGATCTGCGTTAGCATACGCTCCTGTACTCCCTGTTTTACTCTTCCTTTCGGTGCATTTACATTTACCACATTTAGTAGACGCTCTTATCCAAGGGCAACTTGGAAACGTGCTTTGCTATTTACCCTGGAATAACCGTAGCGAGTTTGAAATGACTAAAAATTCTTATATACTTCTAACCACAGATATTGTAAAACACAAGTCATTGCAATATTGTATGTCCTACCTATTCTGCACCAAAACCTTAGCCCATCTGTGTTTCGTTTTAATGTACAAAGCTGTATTAGTATAATGGAAATAAAATTTAATTGAGTTGTATGTTACTTGTCTGAACAAAATCTTGAATTTCTAATATGATTAACTTGTATTGGAAGTTAAGCCACGCAATGTAACCAAGGTTCAGACGTCCATATAATAATGATAATAATAATAACAAGCCAAAGAACCCAGCTAAAGAACAGTTACACGTTCATTTGTGAGTGGCTTCACATACTCCTTTAGGGGGTTTTGGGAAATTCTGGAAAATTAGGGAAGATTCAAGAACTAGAAAGGAAGTATTTATCCTTATGAAGCTTTTGAGAAACTCACCCCTTGTTGAGGTGTCGAGGGTCAACAAACTGCATATCTCCCAGAATACACCTTGAGAAATCGAATTCAAGAAATGAAAGAAAGCCCTCAAAACTAATAAAGAAAGACATTAAAACTAATACCATTTACTTAGAATTTCGGAAATAACTGCATAATGGTTTTATATGCCGTTTTGGGCCCTTTTGAGGTAAGAAGGTGGGATTGTGTGCACTAACCATGATCTAGAAAAAAAGCAACTGGCCCAGGTATATATGCCAGACGTTTGGGCTCCCAGTTCGTGCTTGCTACGGCAGCACATATACTAAAATTGGAACGATACAGAGAAGATTAGCATGGCCCCTGCGCAAGGATGACACGCAAAATCGTGAAGCGTCCAATCTTTTCCTCCTGGCATCAATAACGATCAAAAAATCTTTCTAGCAATCTTCCATTATGTATTTTCGGTTGGCTAAGCTGAAGTTCATATACGTCACCACTAAGCGGCGCTCTAACATAGTACATGTTGCGTGCTCCGCTTTACCTACATCATTTTTCATTATAAAGGGCTTCAGAAGAGTGTAGTAATGCTTCAACACAGAGAAATTTGAAAGCAGGATATTCAGGACTGTCAGCGTGGACTTACACTTTGAGAGAAGTCACTTTAAAAAGACTAAAAGGTGAAAGAACACTCCATCGCTATAATAACCAGTATCGCGCTACAGCGGCAGGTCTGACAACATTAGGCCGACCGAGGGTGCTGCGAAGACGGTTAAAAGCATATATCGTTGACGGCTGCAGAAGTTACAAAAACAATGTTTTTAGGAACTCTGGGCGATTGCTGCGAACTGACGCGCAGGTAAATGTTGTGAGCAAAACGATTTATTATAAAATCAAAGCTACATTTTTCTTTTTTTTCACCTGGTTGTTGTTCGAATCTTTCGTACCGTACTGTTCTCCCTACCTGATCGCTGGCTGCTACTTATTCATGCTCTTTACACTCTGTTTACGTACGAGATGCTGTTTACAAAACCAGACTGATCTGCGTTAGCATACGCTCCTGTACTCCCTGTTTTACTCTTCCTTTCGGTGCATTTACATTTACCACATTTAGTAGACGCTCTTATCCAAGGGCAACTTGAAAAAGTGCTTTGCTATTTACTCTGGAATAACCTTAGCGAGTTTGAAATGACTAAAAATTCATATATACTTCTAACCACAGATATTGTAAAACACAAGTCATTGCAATATTGTATGTCCTACCTATTATGCACCAAAACCTTAGCCCATCTGTGTTTCGTTTTAATGTACAAAGCTGTATTAGTATAAAGGAAATAAAATTTAATTGAGTTGTATGTTACTTGTCTGAACAAAATCTTGAATTTCTAATATGATTAACTTGTATTGGAAGTTAAGCCACGCAATGTAACCAAGGTTCAGGCGTCCATATAATAATGATAATAATAATAACAAGCCAAAGAACCCAGCTAAAGAACAGTTACACGTTCATTTGTGAGTGGCTTCACATACTCCTTTAGGGGGTTTTGGGAAATTCTGGAAAATTAGGGAAGATTCAAGAACTAGAAAGGAAGTATTTATCCTTATGAAGCTTTTGAAAAACTCACCCCTTGTTGAGGTGTCGAGGGTCCAAAAACTGCATATCTCCCAGAATACACCTTGAGAGGTCGAATTCAAGAAATGAAAGAAAGACCTTAAAACTATTAAAGAAAGACATTAAAACTAATACCATTTACTTAGAATTTCGGAAATAACTGCATATTGGTTTTATATGCAGTTTTGGGCCCTTTTGAGGTGAGAAGGTGGGATTGTGTGCACTAACCATGATGTAGAAAAAAAGCAACTGGCCCAGGTATATATGCCAGACGTTTGGGCTCCCAGTTCGTGCTTGCTACGGCAGCACATATACTAAAATTGGAACGATACAGAGAAGATTAGCATGGCCCCTGCGCAAGGATGACACGCAAAATCGTGAAGCGTCCAATCTTTTCCTCCTGGAATTAATAACGATCAAAAAATCTTTCTAGCAATCTTCCATTATGTATTTTCGGTTGGCTGAGCTGCAGTTCATATACGTCACCACTAAGCGGCGCTCTAACACAGCACATGTTGCGTGCTCCGCTTTACCTACATCATTTTTCATTATAAAGGGCTTCAGAAGAGTATAGTAATGCTTCAAAACAGAGAAATTTGAAAGCAGGATATTCAGGACTATCAGCGTGGACTTACACTTTGAGAGAAGTCACTTTAAAAAGACTAAAAGGTAAAAGAACACTCCATCGCTATAATAACTAGTATAGCGCTACAGAGGCAGGTCTGACAACACTAGACCGACCGAGGGTGCTGCGAAGACGGTTAAAAGCAAATATCGGTGACGGCTGCAGAAGTTACAAAAACAATGTTTTTTGGAACTCTGGGCGATTGCTGCAAACTGACGCGCAGTTAAATGTTGTGAGCAAAACGATTTATTATTAAATTAAAGCTACATTTTTCTTTTTTTTCACCTGGTTGTTGTTCGAATCTTTCGTACCGTACTGTTCTCCCTACCTGATCGCTGACCGCTACTTATTCATGCTCTTTACACTCTGTTTACGTACGAGATGCTGTTTACAAAACCAGACTGATCTGCGTTAGCATACGCTCCTGTACTCCCTGTTTTACTCTTCCTTTCGGTGCATTTACATTTACCACATTTAGTAGACGCTCTTATCCAAGGGCAACTTGGAAACGTGCTTTGCTATTTACCCTGGAATAACCGTAGCGAGTTTGAAATGACTAAAAATTCTTATATACTTCTAACCACAGATATTGTAAAACACAAGTCATTGCAATATTGTATGTCCTACCTATTCTGCACCAAAACCTTAGCCCATCTGTGTTTCGTTTTAATGTACAAAGCTGTATTAGTATAATGGAAATAAAATTTAATTGAGTTGTATGTTACTTGTCTGAACAAAATCTTGAATTTCTAATATGATTAACTTGTATTGGAAGTTAAGCCACGCAATGTAACCAAGGTTCAGACGTCCATATAATAATGATAATAATAATAACAAGCCAAAGAACCCAGCTAAAGAACAGTTACACGTTCATTTGTGAGTGGCTTCACATACTCCTTTAGGGGGTTTTGGGAAATTCTGGAAAATTAGGGAAGATTCAAGAACTAGAAAGGAAGAATTTATCCTTATGAAGCTTTTGAGAAACTCATCCCTTGTTGAGGTGTCGAGGGTCAACAAACTGCATTTCTCCCAGAATACACCTTGAGAAATCGAATTCAAGAAATGAAAGAAAGCCCTCAAAACTAATAAAGAAAGACATTAAAACTAATACCATTTACTTAGAATTTCGGAAATAACTGCATAATGGTTTTATATGCCGTTTTGGGCCCTTTTGAGGTGAGAAGGTGGGATTGTGTGCACTAACCATGATCTAGAAAAAAAGCAACTGGCCCAGGTATATATGCCAGACGTTTGGGCTCCCAGTTCGTGCTTGCTACGGCAGCACATATACTAAAATTGGAACGATACAGAGAAGATTAGCATGGCCCCTGCGCAAGGATGACACGCAAAATCGTGAAGCGTCCAATCTTTTCCTCCTGGCATCAATAACGATCAAAAAATCTTTCTAGCAATCTTCCATTATGTATTTTCGGTTGGCTAAGCTGAAGTTCATATACGTCACCACTAAGCGGCGCTCTAACATAGTACATGTTGCGTGCTCCGCTTTACCTACATCATTTTTCATTATAAAGGGCTTCAGAAGAGTATAGTAATGCTTCAAAACAGAGAAATTTGAAAGCAGGATATTCAGGACTATCAGCGTGGACTTACACTTTGAGAGAGGTCACTTTAAAAAGACTAAAAGGTAAAAGAACACTCCATCGCTATAATAACTAGTATAGCGCTACAGAGGCAGGTCTGACAACACTAGACCGACCGAGGGTGCTGCGAAGACGGTTAAAAGCAAATATCGGTGACGGCTGCAGAAGTTACAAAAACAATGTTTTTAGGAACTCTGGGCGATTGCTGCAAACTGACGCGCAGTTAAATGTTGTGAGCAAAACGATTTATTATTAAATTAAAGCTACATTTTTCTTTTTTTCCACCTGGTTGTTGTTCGAATCTTTCGTACCGTACTGTTCTCCCTACCTGATCGCTGACCGCTACTTATTCATGCTCTTTACACTCTGTTTACGTACGAGATGCTGTTTACAAAACCAGACTGATCTGCGTTAGCATACGCTCCTGTACTCCCTGTTTTACTCTTTCTTTCGGTGCATTTACATTTACCACATTTAGTAGACGCTCTTATCCAAGGGCAACTTGGAAACGTGCTTTGCTATTTACCCTGGAATAACCGTAGCGAGTTTGAAATGACTAAAAATTCTTATATACTTCTAACCACAGATATTGTAAAACACAAGTCATTGCAATATTGTATGTCCTACCTATTCTGCACCAAAACCTTAGCCCATCTGTGTTTCGTTTTAATGTACAAAGCTGTATTAGTATAATGGAAATAAAATTTAATTGAGTTGTATGTTACTTGTCTGAACAAAATCTTGAATTTCTAATATGATTAACTTGTATTGGAAGTTAAGCCACGCAATGTAACCAAGGTTCAGACGTCCATATAATAATGATAATAATAATAACAAGCCAAAGAACCCAGCTAAAGAACAGTTACACGTTCATTTGTGAGTGGCTTCACATACTCCTTTAGGGGGTTTTGGGAAATTCTGGAAAATTAGGGAAGATTCAAGAACTAGAAAGGAAGTATTTATCCTTATGAAGCTTTTGAGAAACTCACCCCTTGTTGAGGTGTCGAGGGTCAACAAACTGCATATCTCCCAGAATACACCTTGAGAAATCGAATTCAAGAAATGAAAGAAAGCCCTCAAAACTAATAAAGAAAGACATTAAAACTAATACCATTTACTTAGAATTTCGGAAATAACTGCATAATGGTTTTATATGCCGTTTTGGGCCCTTTTGAGGTAAGAAGGTGGGATTGTGTGCACTAACCATGATCTAGAAAAAAAGCAACTGGCCCAGGTATATATGCCAGACGTTTGGGCTCCCAGTTCGTGCTTGCTACGGCAGCACATATACTAAAATTGGAACGATACAGAGAAGATTAGCATGGCCCCTGCGCAAGGATGACACGCAAAATCGTGAAGCGTCCAATCTTTTCCTCCTGGCATCAATAACGATCAAAAAATCTTTCTAGCAATCTTCCATTATGTATTTTCGGTTGGCTAAGCTGAAGTTCATATACGTCACCACTAAGCGGCGCTCTAACATAGTACATGTTGCGTGCTCCGCTTTACCTACATCATTTTTCATAATAAAGGGCTTCAGAAGAGTGTAGTAATGCTTCAACACAGAGAAATTTGAAAGCAGGATATTCAGGACTGTCAGCGTGGACTTACACTTTGAGAGAAGTCACTTTAAAAAGACTAAAAGGTGAAAGAACACTCCATCGCTATAATAACCAGTATCGCGCTACAGCGGCAGGTCTGACAACATTAGGCCGACCGAGGGTGCTGCGAAGACGGTTAAAAGCATATATCGTTGACGGCTGCAGAAGTTACAAAAACAATGTTTTTAGGAACTCTGGGCGATTGCTGCGAACTGACGCGCAGGTAAATGTTGTGAGCAAAACGATTTATTATAAAATCAAAGCTACATTTTTCTTTTTTTTCACCTGGTTGTTGTTCGAATCTTTCGTACCGTACTGTTCTCCCTACCTGATCGCTGGCTGCTACTTATTCATGCTCTTTACACTCTGTTTACGTACGAGATGCTGTTTACAAAACCAGACTGATCTGCGTTAGCATACGCTCCTGTACTCCCTGTTTTACTCTTCCTTTCGGTGCATTTACATTTACCACATTTAGTAGACGCTCTTATCCAAGGGCAACTTGGAAACGTGCTTTGCTATTTACCCTGGAATAACCGTAGCGAGTTTGAAATGACTAAAAATTCATATATACTTCTAACCACAGATATTGTAAAACACAAGTCATTGCAATATTGTATGTCCTACCTATTCTGCACCAAAACCTTAGCCCATCTGTGTTTCGTTTTAATGTACAAAGCTGTATTAGTATAATGGAAATAAAATTTAATTGAGTTGTATGTTACTTGACTGAACAAAATCTTGAATTTCTAATATGATTAACTTGTATTGGAAGTTAAGCCACGCAATGTAACCAAGGTTCAGACGTCCATATAATAATGATAATAATAATAACAAGCCAAAGAACCCAGCTAAAGAACAGTTACACGTTCATTTATGAGTGGCTTCACATACTCCTTTAGGGGGTTTTGGGAAATTCTGGAAAATTAGGGAAGATTCAAGAACTAGAAAGGAAGTATTTATCCTTATGAAGCTTTTGAGAAACTCACCCCTTGTTGAGGTGTCGAGGGTCAACAAACTGCATATCTCCCAGAATACACCTTGAGAAATCGAATTCAAGAAATGAAAGAAAGACCTTAAAACTATTAAAGAAAGACATTAAAACTAATACCATTTACTTAGAATTTCGGAAATAACTGCATATTGGTTTTATATGCAGTTTTGGGCCCTTTTGAGGTGAGAAGGTGGGATTGTGTGCACTAACCATGATGTAGAAAAAAAGCAACTGGCCCAGGTATATATGCCAGACGTTTGGGCTCCCAGTTCGTGCATGCTACGGCAGCACATATACTAAAATTGGAACGATACAGAGAAGATTAGCATGGCCCCTGCGCAAGGATGACACGCAAAATCGTGAAGCGTCCAATCTTTTCCTCCTGGAATTAATAACGAACAAAAAATCTTTCTAGCAATCTTCCATTATGTATTTTCGGTTGGCTGAGCTGCAGTTCATATACGTCACCACTAAGCGGCGCTCTAACACAGCACATGTTGCGTGCTCCGCTTTACCTACATCATTTTTCATTATAAAGGGCTTCAGAAGAGTATAGTAATGCTTCAAAACAGAGAAATTTGAAAGCAGGATATTCAGGACTATCAGCGTGGACTTACACTTTGAGAGAAGTCACTTTAAAAAGACTAAAAGGTAAAAGAACACTCCATCGCTATAATAACTAGTATAGCGCTACAGAGGCAGGTCTGACAACACTAGACCGACCGAGGGTGCTGCGAAGACGGTTAAAAGCAAATATCGGTGACGGCTGCAGAAGTTAGAAAAACAATGTTTTTTGGAACTCTGGGCGATTGCTGCAAACTGACGCGCAGTTAAATGTTGTGAGCAAAACGATTTATTATTAAATTAAAGCTACATTTTTCTTTTTTTTCACCTGGTTGTTGTTCGAATCTTTCGTGCCGTACTGTTCTCCCTACCTGATCGCTGACCGCTACTTATTCATGCTCTTTACACTCTGTTTACGTACGAGATGCTGTTTACAAAACCAGACTGATCTGCGTTAGCATACGCTCCTGTACTCCCTGTTTTACTCTTCCTTTCGGTGCATTTACATTTACCACATTTAGTAGACGCTCTTATCCAAGGGCAACTTGGAAACGTGCTTTGCTATTTACCCTGGAATAACCGTAGCGAGTTTGAAATGACTAAAAATTCTTATATACTTCTAACCACAGATATTGTAAAACACAAGTCATTGCAATATTGTATGTCCTACCTATTCTGCACCAAAACCTTAGCCCATCTGTGTTTCGTTTTAATGTACAAAGCTGTATTAGTATAATGGAAATAAAATTTAATTGAGTTGTATGTTACTTGTCTGAACAAAATCTTGAATTTCTAATATGATTAACTTGTATTGGAAGTTAAGCCACGCAATGTAACCAAGGTTCAGACGTCCATATAATAATGATAATAATAATAACAAGCCAAAGAACCCAGCTAAAGAACAGTTACACGTTCATTTGTGAGTGGCTTCACATACTCCTTTAGGGGGTTTTGGGAAATTCTGGAAAATTAGGGAAGATTCAAGAACTAGAAAGGAAGTATTTATCCTTATGAAGCTTTTGAGAAACTCACCCCTTGTTGAGGTGTCGAGGGTCAACAAACTGCATATCTCCCAGAATACACCTTGAGAAATCGAATTCAAGAAATGAAAGAAAGCCCTCAAAACTAATAAAGAAAGACATTAAAACTAATACCATTTACTTAGAATTTCGGAAATAACTGCATAATGGTTTTATATGCCGTTTTGGGCCCTTTTGAGGTAAGAAGGTGGGATTGTGTGCACTAACCATGATCTAGAAAAAAAGCAACTGGCCCAGGTATATATGCCAGACGTTTGGGCTCCCAGTTCGTGCTTGCTACGGCAGCACATATACTAAAATTGGAACGATACAGAGAAGATTAGCATGGCCCCTGCGCAAGGATGACACGCAAAATCGTGAAGCGTCCAATCTTTTCCTCCTGGAATTAATAACGATCAAAAAATCTTTCTAGCAATCTTCCATTATGTATTTTCGGTTGGCTGAGCTGCAGTTCATATACGTCACCAATAAGCGGCGCTCTAACACAGCACATGTTGCGTGCTCCGCTTTACCTACATCATTTTTCATTATAAAGGGCTTCAGAAGAGTATAGTAATGCTTCAAAACAGAGAAATTTGAAAGCAGGATATTCAGGACTATCAGCGTGGACTTACACTTTGAGAGAAGTCACTTTAAAAAGACTAAAAGGTAAAAGAACACTCCATCGCTATAATAACTAGTATAGCGCTACAGAGGCAGGTCTGACAACACTAGACCGACCGAGGGTGCTGCGAAGACGGTTAAAAGCAAATATCGGTGACGGCTGCAGAAGTTAGAAAAACAATGTTTTTTGGAACTCTGGGCGATTGCTGCAAACTGACGCGCAGTTAAATGTTGTGAGCAAAACGATTTATTATTAAATTAAAGCTACATTTTTCTTTTTTTTCACCTGGTTGTTGTTCGAATCTTTCGTACCGTACTGTTCTCCCTACCTGATCGCTGACCGCTACTTATTCATGCTCTTTACACTCTGTTTACGTACGAGATGCTGTTTACAAAACCAGACTGATCTGCGTTAGCATACGCTCCTGTACTCCCTGTTTTACTCTTCCTTTCGGTGCATTTACATTTACCACATTTAGTAGACGCTCTTATCCAAGGGCAACTTGGAAACGTGCTTTGCTATTTACCCTGGAATAACCGTAGCGAGTTTGAAATGACTAAAAATTCTTATATACTTCTAACCACAGATATTGTAAAACACAAGTCATTGCAATATTGTATGTCCTACCTATTCTGCACCAAAACCTTAGCCCATCTGTGTTTCGTTTTAATGTACAAAGCTGTATTAGTATAATGGAAATAAAATTTAATTGAGTTGTATGTTACTTGTCTGAACAAAATCTTGAATTTCTAATATGATTAACTTGTATTGGAAGTTAAGCCACGCAATGTAACCAAGGTTCAGACGTCCATATAATAATGATAATAATAATAACAAGCCAAAGAACCCAGCTAAAGAACAGTTACACGTTCATTTGTGAGTGGCTTCACATACTCCTTTAGGGGGTTTTGGGAAATTCTGGAAAATTAGGGAAGATTCAAGAACTAGAAAGGAAGTATTTATCCTTATGAAGCTTTTGAGAAACTCACCCCTTGTTGAGGTGTCGAGGGTCAACAAACTGCATTTCTCCCAGAATACACCTTGAGAAATCGAATTCAAGAAATGAAAGAAAGCCCTCAAAACTAATAAAGAAAGACATTAAAACTAATACCATTTACTTAGAATTTCGGAAATAACTGCATAATGGTTTTATATGCCGTTTTGGGCCCTTTTGAGGTGAGAAGGTGGGATTGTGTGCACTAACCATGATCTAGAAAAAAAGCAACTGGCCCAGGTATATATGCCAGACGTTTGGGCTCCCAGTTCGTGCTTGCTACGGCAGCACATATACTAAAATTGGAACGATACAGAGAAGATTAGCATGGCCCCTGCGCAAGGATGACACGCAAAATCGTGAAGCGTCCAATCTTTTCCTCCTGGCATCAATAACGATCAAAAAATCTTTCTAGCAATCTTCCATTATGTATTTTCGGTTGGCTAAGCTGAAGTTCATATACGTCACCACTAAGCGGCGCTCTAACATAGTACATGTTGCGTGCTCCGCTTTACCTACATCATTTTTCATTATAAAGGGCTTCAGAAGAGTATAGTAATGCTTCAAAACAGAGAAATTTGAAAGCAGGATATTCAGGACTATCAGCGTGGACTTACACTTTGAGAGAGGTCACTTTAAAAAGACTAAAAGGTAAAAGAACACTCCATCGCTATAATAACTAGTATAGCGCTACAGAGGCAGGTCTGACAACACTAGACCGACCGAGGGTGCTGCGAAGACGGTTAAAAGCAAATATCGGTGACGGCTGCAGAAGTTACAAAAACAATGTTTTTAGGAACTCTGGGCGATTGCTGCAAACTGACGCGCAGTTAAATGTTGTGAGCAAAACGATTTATTATTAAATTAAAGCTACATTTTTCTTTTTTTTCACCTGGTTGTTGTTCGAATCTTTCGTACCGTACTGTTCTCCCTACCTGATCGCTGACCGCTACTTATTCATGCTCTTTACACTCTGTTTACGTACGAGATGCTGTTTACAAAACCAGACTGATCTGCGTTAGCATACGCTCCTGTACTCCCTGTTTTACTCTTCCTTTCGGTGCATTTACATTTACCACATTTAGTAGACGCTCTTATCCAAGGGCAACTTGGAAACGTGCTTTGCTATTTACCCTGGAATAACCGTAGCGAGTTTGAAATGACTAAAAATTCTTATATACTTCTAACCACAGATATTGTAAAACACAAGTCATTGCAATATTGTATGTCCTACCTATTCTGCACCAAAACCTTAGCCCATCTGTGTTTCGTTTTAATGTACAAAGCTGTATTAGTATAATGGAAATAAAATTTAATTGAGTTGTATGTTACTTGTCTGAACAAAATCTTGAATTTCTAATATGATTAACTTGTATTGGAAGTTAAGCCACGCAATGTAACCAAGGTTCAGACGTCCATATAATAATGATAATAATAATAACAAGCCAAAGAACCCAGCTAAAGAACAGTTACACGTTCATTTGTGAGTGGCTTCACATACTCCTTTAGGGGGTTTTGGGAAATTCTGGAAAATTAGGGAAGATTCAAGAACTAGAAAGGAAGTATTTATCCTTATGAAGCTTTTGAGAAACTCACCCCTTGTTGAGGTGTCGAGGGTCAACAAACTGCATATCTCCCAGAATACACCTTGAGAAATCGAATTCAAGAAATGAAAGAAAGCCCTCAAAACTAATAAAGAAAGACATTAAAACTAATACCATTTACTTAGAATTTCGGAAATAACTGCATAATGGTTTTATATGCCGTTTTGGGCCCTTTTGAGGTAAGAAGGTGGGATTGTGTGCACTAACCATGATCTAGAAAAAAAGCAACTGGCCCAGGTATATATGCCAGACGTTTGGGCTCCCAGTTCGTGCTTGCTACGGCAGCACATATACTAAAATTGGAACGATACAGAGAAGATTAGCATGGCCCCTGCGCAAGGATGACACGCAAAATCGTGAAGCGTCCAATCTTTTCCTCCTGGCATCAATAACGATCAAAAAATCTTTCTAGCAATCTTCCATTATGTATTTTCGGTTGGCTAAGCTGAAGTTCATATACGTCACCACTAAGCGGCGCTCTAACATAGTACATGTTGCGTGCTCCGCTTTACCTACATCATTTTTCATAATAAAGGGCTTCAGAAGAGTGTAGTAATGCTTCAACACAGAGAAATTTGAAAGCAGGATATTCAGGACTGTCAGCGTGGACTTACACTTTGAGAGAAGTCACTTTAAAAAGACTAAAAGGTGAAAGAACACTCCATCGCTATAATAACCAGTATCGCGCTACAGCGGCAGGTCTGACAACATTAGGCCGACCGAGGGTGCTGCGAAGACGGTTAAAAGCATATATCGTTGACGGCTGCAGAAGTTACAAAAACAATGTTTTTAGGAACTCTGGGCGATTGCTGCGAACTGACGCGCAGGTAAATGTTGTGAGCAAAACGATTTATTATAAAATCAAAGCTACATTTTTCTTTTTTTTCACCTGGTTGTTGTTCGAATCTTTCGTACCGTACTGTTCTCCCTACCTGATCGCTGGCTGCTACTTATTCATGCTCTTTACACTCTGTTTACGTACGAGATGCTGTTTACAAAACCAGACTGATCTGCGTTAGCATACGCTCCTGTACTCCCTGTTTTACTCTTCCTTTCGGTGCATTTACATTTACCACATTTAGTAGACGCTCTTATCCAAGGGCAACTTGGAAACGTGCTTTGCTATTTACCCTGGAATAACCGTAGCGAGTTTGAAATGACTAAAAATTCATATATACTTCTAACCACAGATATTGTAAAACACAAGTCATTGCAATATTGTATGTCCTACCTATTCTGCACCAAAACCTTAGCCCATCTGTGTTTCGTTTTAATGTACAAAGCTGTATTAGTATAATGGAAATAAAATTTAATGTATGTTACTTGTCTGAACAAAATCTTGAATTTCTAATATGATTAACTTGTATTGGAAGTTAAGCCACGCAATGTAACCAAGGTTCAGACATCCATATAATAATGATAATAATAATAACAAGCCAAAGAACCCAGCTAAAGAACAGTTACACGTTCATTTTTGAGTGGCTTCACATACTCCTTTAGGGGGTTTTGGGAAATTCTGGAAAATTAGGGAAGATTCAAGAACTAGAAATGAATGTATTTGTCCTTATGAAGCTTTTGAGAACCTCACCCCTTGTTGAGGTGTCCAGGGTCCACAAACTGCATATCTCCCAGAATACACCTTAAGAGGTCGTATTCAAGAAATGAAAGAAAGACCTTAAAACTATTAAAGGAAGATATTAAAACTAATACCATTTACTTAGAATTTCGGAAATAACTGCATAATGGTTTTATATGCAGTTTGGGGCCCTTTTGAGGTAAGAAGGTGGGATTGTGTGCACTAACCATGATCTAGAAAAAAAGCAACTGGCCCAGGTATATATGCCAGACGTTTGGGCTCCCAGTTCGTGTTTGCTACGGCAGCACATATACTAAAATTGGAACGATACAGAGAAGATTAGCATGGCCCCTGCGCAAGGATGACACGCAAAATCGTGAAGCGTCCAATCTTTTCCTCCTGGCATCAATAACGATCAAAAAATCTTTCTAGCAATCTTCCATTATGTATTTTCGGTTGGCTGAGCTGAAGTTCATATCCGTCACCACTAAGCGGCGCTCTAACACAGCACATGTTGCGTGCTCCGCTTTACCTACATCATTTTTCATTATAAAGGGCTTCAGAAGAGTGTAGTAATGCTTCAACACAGAGAAATTTAAAAGCAGGATATTCAGGACTGTCAGCGTGGACTTACATTTTGAGAGAAGTCACTTTAAAAAGACTAAAAGGTAAAAGAACACTCCATCGCTATAATAACTGGTATCGCGCTACAACGGCAGGTCTGACAACACTAGACCGACCGAGGGTGCTGTGAAGACGTTTAAAAGCAAATATCGGTAGCGGCTGCAGAAGTTACAAAAACAATGTGTTTAGGAACTCTGGGCGATTGCTGCGAACTGACGCGCAGTTAAATGTTGTGAGCAAAACGATTTATTATCAAATTAAAGCTACATTTTTTTTTTTCACCTGGTTGTTGTTCGAATCTTTCGTACCGTACTGTTCTCCCTACCTGACCGCTGGCTGCTACTTATTCATGCTCTTTACACTCTGTTTACGTACGAGATGCTGTTTACAAACCCAGACTGATCTGCGTTAGCATACGCCCCTGTACTCCCTGTTTTACTCTTCCTTTCGGTGCATTTACATTTACCACATTTAGTAGACGCTCTTATCCAAGGGCAACTTGGAAAAGTGCTTTGCTATTTACTCTGGAATAACCTTAGCGAGTTTGAAATGACTACAAATTCATATATACTTCTAACCACAGATATTGTAAAACACAAGTCATTGCAATATTGTATGTCCTACCTATTCTGCACCAAAACCTTAGCCCATCTGTGTTTCGTTTTAATGTACAAAGCTGTATTAGTATAATGGAAATAAAATTTAATTGAGTTGTATGTTACTTGTCTGAACAAAATCTTGAATTTCTAATATGATTAACTTGTATTGGAAGTTAAACCACGCAATGTAACCAAGGTTCAGGCGTCCATATAATAATGATAATAATAATAACAAGCCAAAGAACCCAGCTAAAGAACAGTTACACGTTCATTTGTGAGTGGCTTCACATACTCCTTTAGGGGGTTTTGGGAAATTCTGGAAAATTAGGGAAGATTCAAGAACTAGAAATGAATGTATTTGTCCTTATGAAGCTTTTGAGAACCTCACCCCTTGTTGAGGTGTCCAGGGTCCACAAACTGCATATCTCCCAGAATACACCTTAAGAGGTCGTATTCAAGAAATGAAAGAAAGACCTTAAAACTATTAAAGGAAGACATTAAAACTAATACCATTTACTTAGAATTTCGGAAATAACTGCATAATGGTTTTATATGCAGTTTGGGGCCCTTTTGAGGTAAGAAGGTGGGATTGTGTGCACTAACCATGATCTAGAAAAAAAGCAACTGGCCCAGGTATATATGCCAGACGTTTGGGCTCCCAGTTCGTGCTTGCTACGGCAGCACATATACTAAAATTGGAACGATACAGAGAAGATTAGCATGGCCCCTGCGCAAGGATGACACGCAAAATCGTGAAGCGTCCATCTCTTCCTCCTGGTACCAATAACGATCAAAAAATGCCCAAAACATCTTTCTAGCAATCTTCCATTATGTATTTTCTGTTGGCTGATCTGAAGTTCATATACGTCACCACTAAGCACTCTAGTATCGAGCTACAGCGGCAGGTCTGACAACACTAGTTCGACCGAGGTTGCTGCGAATGCGGTTTGAAGCAAATATCGGTCGTGGCTGCAGAAGTTACAGCAACAATGTGTTTAGTAACTCTGGGCACTTGCTGTGAACTGACTCGCAGTTAAATGTTGTGAGCAAAACGATTTATTATAAAATTAAAGCAACAATTTTAACTACAGTGCCAGTGCCATCTACAGTTACAGATTCAGAGTGACTTACAAAAGTGCTAGTTTGAATAGACAAAAAATTCAAAGATACCTCTAAGCTTAAACAAGTCAATAAGGAGACCATAATACTCTACTCTTCGCCCAAGTACTCTTGAAGGAGGTAGGTCTTCAGTCTGCATTTGTCTGTGTTGTGCGAGGCACTGTCATTTAAATTGGCAAGAAGCCACATTGACAGTAGCAGGGAATGGGCAAGGATTAATTTGTATTGTACAGTGAATGATTGCTGTAACATGTGTCTTTTTCTTGCCGTGGAAAAGGACATGAAGAGCCTGGAAGAGAGTGATGAGGCCCGGTGTCGACAGAACCCAACATGCTAGCAATGTGCAAGCTCTATGGCCAGCCAAAAAGACTGGAATTTGGCCAGAGTTACTACAAGTGCAAAAGTGTTTGTGCCAATGCTGCTGGCAAAGTGTGTCTGACTGGCTAGCAGAGCAGAAGAGGTGGGCAGGCCGGGACGCCACAAAGAACATGCACAGGTCCACCAAGCGGCACAACAAAAGAAGGAAAGAGGAGGAGAAAGACAACAAGAAGATGGGAATCTCTGTCAAGTCAAGAAAATGGCCTGGTTGTTGTGAAATGCCAGTTTTGTGTCCAGCTACAATGAAAGGCCAATGGCCACAGACGCTACATGGGAATGCCATTTTGCTCTATTTTTCCAAGAGCAAGAATGCACATCTGTGGCTTTCTGAACAACAGGAAGCAAAGAAGCCTGGAAAGCCAGTCAAAAGCAACAGTGTTGTTAAGAAGAGACTCTGAAGAAAACATCTTTCATGGACACTACCTTAAAATAAGCCTCCAAGCCTCTTTGCACTGAACAAAATTACATATATCATTAAAAGAAATCATTATTTATGCTTCCTTTCAATATGTGTAAATATGTTTACACCTGTATTTTTGTGTGATTTACCAATAACATGGTTTCTTCAAAATACTGTGGCTTTTAATTATGGTATTATAATAATGACAATAATTTCTCAGACAAAGCATTCTAACTAATTTAATTTAAAACTAAAATATTGAATTAATAATCAAATAATTAGAAAACTAACAAATACACAAAGTAATACACCGCCGTGTTCTCCTTACAGTTTTGTTGACCAGAGCAACTATTCCCATGGCTCCTCAATCATGAACATTTCAACATCTCTGGATTACTAGTCATTCACACCTGTTTTCCATCCCTGTCTATGTATATATACCAGTACCGTTAATCTTCCACTTGTGAAGTATTGCCAACTCCCAATAGTTTTCTTTTTGACTGTAGTGTTTTCAACCCCTGCATTGTCTTTCATTTTCTGATTTATGGTTTTGCCCTTATTGGATTTGGTTATCTGTTTCTTTGTCTCTCTGGTTTTGACTGTTGGATTGTTTATAGTTGCCCATGTCTACCCTGTTACCTCGATTAATTGCTTAATTCTCCTCTGTCGTACTACCTCTGTACACACTTACACGTTGGCTTAGCAAGTGTAATTCTCGTACACTATATACCCCAGCTCTCAGGTGAACCAAATCAAAACATACAATGAACGTAAATGGAACACATGTGAACCAAACAGAAAACATGGTGTCGTAAGAGGGTTGTCAACATAAACATAAACTCAACATGGTGAGTGACGTGAACGCAGAGGCGGCCAGTTGGGCCCCCCAAAGGGGACGCCCCGGTCGCGGCCAGGAACCTGAGAACTTAAACCGTCCACCCGGTACGACAAGGCAGGCCGCGAAGCCCGCTGACGTGAGAGGCCCCCACAGGCTTCCTGGGGCGCCCACGAGGCCTGGGGGCCAGCTTATCCGGGCAGCGTTCGTGAAATTCCTGGACCAGGAATCCAGGAGATACTGCAGTTGGCCCCCACAGCGTCGGGAGTCCAGCACTCACCAAACCGTATAAGCGGGTGTCCCCTTAACTTCCACCGACCACCGGCCCCTCAACTTCCTCGTCCAGGGGCCCAGACACCACAGAATTCAACTGGGAAACATGGAAAACAGGATGGATAGGTGAATGTGGGGGTAAGCGCACTTTAACAGAAACATTGTTTATGTGTTTGATAACCTCAAAAGGACCCATGTACTTAGCTGCCAGCTTCTGAGAAGGGAACACCGTACGGAGGTCTCGTGTAGACCCAGTGCGTATGACGGGGTCTCCCCACGCTTCTGATCGGTTTGCGTCTTATATCGCCGCAGGAAGGTCTGGATGTGCTGATGGGTCTTGGTCCAGATGGCTTCACTGCAGCGCATCCACACATCGACTGCTGGCACTCGGGTCTCCGCAAGGGCCAAGGGGCCAACGGGGGCTGATAGCCTAAAACACACTGATAAGGGATTAGGCCAGTGGTCGCGCACCTCAGCGAGTTCTGGGCCATCTCGGCCCAAATCAGATACCGTGACCAGTCTCTGGGGTAGTCGTGACAGTAGAGTCGCAGAAACTTACCCAGCTCCTGGTTAGTGCACCGTCGGCAATGCAGAGAACGGAATACACCAATATGTCGTCCAGAAAGACCACCACGAATCGTCCGAGGTAGTCTTTCAGGACGTCATTGATGAATGACTGGAAGATGGAGGGGACGTTAGCTAATCCGTATGGCATTACGCGGTATTGATAATGCCCCCTGGTGGTCATAAAGGCCGTCTTCCTCTCATCCCCCTTACTGATCCGCACGAGATTATAAGCGCTACGCAAATACAGTTTATAAAAAACCCGGGCCCCCCACAACTGTTCGAGGGCGGACGGGACCAACAGCATAGGATATGGATAACGCTTGGTTATGGCATTAAGCGGGAGGAGTGGGAGGGGAGAAGTTGGTTATCAGACTGGATGTGTGGCACCAGATGCAAAGGTTTGCAGCAGGAGTCACCACAGACAGTCATCAGCTATACGGCCACTTAATTGGAAAGCTCTCTGCATGCATCTTGGCGTAGGATGAAGCAGATGTGGCTTGTCTCCGGGATTCGGTAGCAGGGCATTGTGGGTCTGATGGAGGAACAGCCTAACAGTAGGCTAAATGCAAAAGACACAATGTTTGCACCATGGTCCTGGAGGAACCATGCAAACACAGTGCAAGCAGAACACAAGTGCAACACAGAACAAGTGCATACAGACAGTACAACACAACACAGTGCAGACTAGAACGTTTAAATAAATAAGACAGAGACTGAGACAGTAGTGGGAAGTAGGGTTGTGCCATAAAATGTGCATACAGTGTTAAAAAAACTGCAGAGTGCAGCACAGGTTAGTGTGGTACTCTAGCAGCTATTTTGAAATAATAGGTATAAAATAATAGGTCTGTGCAAAAACCGTGCAAACTGTATAGTATGTTTCCTTGGGTTTACAGGTACTTCTGGAAACGCAGAGACTTTCCAGGCGTACCTAATCGAAGGATTGGTGAGGTGGAATGAGGACGGTGCAGCAGTGGACCAAGCTGGGCAGCTACCTGCGGCACAGCCTCAACCAGCTCAGCCAGCGGCTGCTTGGCTGCAGCCTGTTTGAGAACTACACAAAGCCTGGACAGTACACAGATAACTGTTATTGGTTGAAGTGTAATACTGTTGTTTACCAGGCTTAAACGCAAATCTACTTTTCAGCAGTTTGTTTAATTACTATTTTTACTGGGTTGTAAGGGAACTGATCGGTGTGGAGTACCTCTACCACCAGCAGTGTAAGGAGTTGAGGGAGGACATAGGTTGTGGCCCTGACTTTCCAGATGGCACCCCAGACAACAACGTGGAGTGGGATGATGGAATTTGGTATTTGGAAAGGTGGGGTACAGTGTGACAGAGGAAACCGATCCCATCGTTGCACCTCTGACCCCCCAAAGCCTGCTCTCTACCCACACTGTGGCAAGGGCAAAAGAAGCAGCTCCTCCAATGCCCAAAGACACTTCCAAAGACCGGATCCTTTCCTTCCCAGCAACGTCAGGGATGGGTGATGATGTCCATGTCACAACAAGCATGGTTAAAAACAAAGTTATCAAGACATTAGAATTAATAATGATAATAATAATTAAAAAAAAAAATACATAAAAAAAAAACTTTCAATACGCGCGTTATCCGATATCTAGGGTCCAACAAGCAGGCATCTGACAAACGTTTTTGTATGACAGCTGGTTTGTATACTTCTGGTCAAACACTGCACATATTTCGCTTAATGTTCGATGTCTAGGTGGTGTCCTTTTCTAATAGTTAAAAATCTCACTTTCAGGACGGATTGGACAGATGATGACATGATGACATGATCACATAGCTCTTGCCTGACAGCAGGTCCGTAAACTCAGCCGCGGGTTTCAGTGCTGCGTTCTAGGACAGCAATTACACAATTTTCTGTCTGGTGCCCCATCTTGTAACACAGTCCTGCACAGAATATTGCCCATTTGTGTACATATTGCTGAGCCCGTCAACCCCATTTTAAACATATTGTGTGTGATCTAATATACTTGATGCGTTGTAGATTAGTGCTGCTGGATACGTGGTGATTATTTCTACAGAAATGAATCCAGACATTGGCTTTAGGACCCATTGTCTGGTTGGAAGAGAAAAAAATTCGAGATTTTATGTAACTATTATTTTATTTACACTGCTCAAAAAAATAAAGGGAACACTCAAATAACACATCCTAGATCTGAATGAATGAACTATTCTCATTGAATACTTTGTTCTGTACAAAGTTAAATGTGCTGACAACAAAAATCACACAAACATCATCAATGGAAATCAAATTTATTAACCAGTGGAGGCCTGGATTTGGAGTCACACACAAAATTAAAGTGGAAAAGCACACTACAGGCTGATTTAACTTTGATGTAATGTCCTTAAAACAAGTCAAAATGAGGCTCAGTATTGTGTGTGGCCTCCACGTGCTTGTATGACCTCCCTACAACGCTCCTGATGTGATGTAAACTAGTGTAAATGCAAAACTTTAATTAGCTTCGTTTTTTTCCATTCCACCTTAACTGGAGCAGACACATTTAAGGTGGAACAAAAGATTCGAACAAATTCCTGGTGAATAAAAAGATAAAAAAGTAAAAAATGTATAATAGATTGGTTTTATCACAACATTTAACTGCGTGTCAGTTCACAACAAGCGCCCAGAGTACCTAAACACATGGTTCCTGCAGCCGCGACCAATATTTGCTTCTAACCGTCGATGGTTTAGTCTTTTTAAAGTGACTTCTCTCAAAGTTTGGGTCTACATTGACAGTCCTGAAGCTCCTACTTATTTTTATGTTTCCCTGTTTTGACGCATTACTAGACTCTTCTCGCCCTTTATAATGAAGAATTATGTAGGTAAAGAGGAGCACGCAACATGTGCTGTGTTAAAGCGCCACTTAGTGGTTAACTATTTGAACTTCGTATATGACGTATACGAACTTCAGCTCAGCCAACAGAAAATACATAATTGAAGATTGCTAGAAAGATTTTTTGGGCATTTTTTGATCGTTATTGATGCCAGAAGGAAAAGATTGGACGCTTCACGATTTTGCGTGTCATCCTTGCGCAGGGGCCATGCTAATCTTCTCTGTATCGTTCCAATTTTAGTATATGTGCTGCCGTAGCAAGCACGAACTGGAAGCCCAAACGTCTGGCATATATACCCGGGTTAGTCGCTCTTTTTCTAGATCATGGTAAGTGCAAAAAAGCTCATATAATTACATCACATGGGCTCCAAACTACATAAAGAACCATTATATTGCCATTATCAATATTTAAAAAAATACGTTTTTTAATTTAAGGTCTTTCATAAATTCAAACACAACCTCTTGAGGTGTATGCTGGGAGATATGCAGAATTGGCGGGCCCTCGACGGCCTGGATTGGTCCTCCGTGTGGTGACGAAACCAGTTCCTTTCTCATTCCTTGCATACCATCCCCCACGGCAATGTCAACGCTTTCTCCCCCACCGCAGCATTGCAGAGACCAAAGGGCAAGACTACTCATAAGCCATTCTCTCAGATCTACAAAAAAATAAAAAACCGTGGGGTATACACCGATTCCGGGCAGCACAAATAGAAAACACTTCCGTGTAGTCAGGAAGTTGTTATACCACTGTATACCGCAAGGGGAGTAGTTGAAGCAGCTCATTCCTACAAGTTAATGCAAACACTCACAAGAAAACACTTGCTTACAACAGAAAAGTAGTCTCAAACAAATTGAAACCATTTATCTTAGTTTGAGGTAATACAACTTGTGTTCCAAGTGTAAAAAAAAACAGCCCTGGATGTTTCTTGATGAGAGATGAAGAATATTTAGTGCAGAAAGGGAGAAAATGGTAGTTTACAAATTCTTCCAAAGATATCCCAAAAAAAAGTCTATTTTAATCATACTAAAAACTCTAGCCTTTTGTTAAAGACTTTCGTAAAAAACACAAAATCAAAATGTAACTGTGAGGAAAAAATACAAAAATGACAAGAAATTAAAGTGAAGGTTAGTATTCTTACACTTAATGGGAACACAGAATTCCAGAGATTTAGACTTGCATCAATTTACATCAAGCAGTTTTTAATGGCACACTTTTTTGGCATAAAAGGGCTAATATTTTATACTGACATTCATTTGAAACATAAAAAAATAATTCAGCATTTTTCAGCATATTCACTCTTTGAACCAGTTTTATAAAATTTTTCTCTTTTTGGGCATGAAAGGGTTAACAAGATCATTTTACACTTAAAAAATTTATATATATATATATATATATATATATATATATATATATATTTATATATATATATGTGTGTGTGTGTGTGTGTGTGTGTGTGTGTAGAAAATCCATCATTTTAGACAACATTTTAGCGCATTGTTAAACCCCTTTTTTAATGTTAAAGGTTAAAGAATACAATATTTCCATAAAAATAAAAAGTTTAATTTTAGATGTTTATCCAAGGTACAATTATGTTATTACTTTTTGTGGCTTTAAAGGTAAACAATCATATATATATATATATGAATATGATTCCCCAGAGTTGTAATGTATGTGTTGTAAGGAACGTGAAAGAATATTTAAAAAGTTTTATGTTTATACAAACAGTTAAATCCGATTACAGATTGATTAAGATTTATTTCATTAATTTTAAAAAAGAAATTATCATTGCCGTTACTGTATTTTAAATGTTATAAATAAAGTAATTAATATATAAAAGCAGGGTGTGCAAAATGAATGCATTGAATACGGTATGTTTGGTTAATCTATATGTTAAAATTAGAAACATCAGGCTTGTTTCTGTGAATCGCTGTCCTTTCTCAGACAGAAACGGCTACTTTCCCACCCGGCCTGTAACAGCTTTGACCAATCAGGCGAGACATTGCTGAAACAATTGAACAATTTAGTGAAGCACGTCTTCTCGTGGCCAATCAGAGGAGCCGGAGAGAGAGTAAAATGGAGAACGAATATTCACGATTGAGTTCACGGCCAATCAGTCGTGGCTGCGGTGGAACAAGTCCGCAAAACTCTTCTTCCAGTGACCAACAGGAAGTGAGAGGTGCTGGGCAAAGTAAAAAAAAAATGCTGCTATAGGGCACGGAAAACGTTTTAAAGCATAATTATAATTTATTTACTTGATTTAATCAATCTCTCTCTCTCTCTCTCTCTCTCTCTATATATATATATATATATATATATAGAGAGAGAGAGAGATTAAATCAAGTAAATAACGACATTTCGATTTCAATGTCGCAGACAAATTGCTATAGATACAAACCATGTACTGAAAAAAAAAATAATAAAATAAAATTATATATATATATATATATATATATATATATATATATATATATATTTCAGTACATGGTTTGTATCTATAGCAATTTGTCTGCGACATTGAAATCGCTTGAAATGTCGTTTGGTGTAAGGCTGACATTAGTGAGGTATTAGTGATATCAATGAAGGAGTGTGTTTGATCTCATCGCTTGTAAACACACTTTCCTGGAGCCCAATTACCAGCGCGCTCCACCCGCAGAGCGGCCCTGCACGGTCTGTTGTATTCCACAGTGCTCAGTGGCGGCGCTGCAGTCTACCGAGGAATAGGATTGGCGGATTGGATTTACCCATACAAACACATATCGTGAATGCGTATTACAGCTAGTGATAGAAATGTCTGGAATCAGCATTGTACTTTTTGCATATGTAAACTTGGACATTTTACTAGTCCGAGTTACCCGAAGTCAGAACTTCTCTAGTGGAGAGGTTCTGGGGTGTTTAATCTTCTCTTGAAAAAAGACTGATTTACTTTACCTGCTGCTCCAGGTAATGTTCACATTAACCATCAGGATAGCTGTGATACATTTGCTTACTGACAGTCAAGAACAGCACAGCGTTTAATCATTAAACATTCCTCCCCAATACATCTGCTACAGATTTTCTTTGGATGTAGCAGAATTATTGGAGGGGCTAATGTGTATTAGGCATAATGATGGTCATATGTAAATGTGTAATTTAGAATGGGCTATTTTTGCAGTTTAGTTTCAGTATATGAATTGTATGGACTATGATCATGGAGTGAACATGTACAGTAGATGCAACTCCTTTAGCCTATTTTCATCATTTGATGGTTTTGGCCTGGCTTGGTGGTAGGTAGAGTAAGCTGGCCTCAGCTGGGTGCTAAAGGGACACATGGATGCCAAATGATCTATCTGTTCCTTCAGACATTAGCGGAATGAGTGATGAGAGCGCAGCAAGGTTAAAGGGAAGACAGATGACCGCTGACACCCTGAACCACCAGCCTGCATTTAGATGTGGGTTAATGAGGAAAAGGTCTGTGTTCCCCCAGACAGAGCATTATTTATTTAACACGCTTACACACACAGGCTGTGCTGTTACTAATTCAGTAGTCACCCTTTTGCTCGTGTCTCTTCCTCCTGTCCGGAAGCGATGCCGTAAGTGCTAAGATTTCGCTTGCCGTTACTGACCCCTCCTGGCAACAATCAGGTCGCAGAGAACAGTGCAACGAAGATGTGCAAAGGAAACGAGGGAGGAGCTTACTCCCTACAGATCGGTCAGTAATGTTTGGTGGTAACTATGGATGTATGGTGATAAGGTATCAGTATAGGTGAATAATTGGTTTCCAAAATATTAATCAAAATTGAGCAATATTTATTTAAATTTATTTGTAACCCTACAGAAATAAAAGCGGTTCTCTGTAATTTTCATTTAGGTACACTTAGCCCCAATTCCTGCCTTTTATAAAAGCTTTTTCTCTTGCATTCTTATGCCCTTAATGTCTGTGTGGTTTGATGCACATAAAACTTTATTATACAGAAGCTTCTCTGTGATTCGTTGCCCTCACTTTTGTTATCCTTTTGCAAGCAAAATTATTCTGCAGGCAGATGTTTTGCCCTGTTTGGAGAAAACACTTGAGCCAGTTAACCCACCCACTCACTAGGACTCCCTGCTTGCGACACTTACAAGATGAGGACAAGCCTCCTTCGATGCATGTGAAGTCAGCCACTTTTCGAACTGCCACCAATGCACCCAACACTGGATCCTCAGCTCTAATACATTAGCCAACAGACTCCTGTGCCTGCTAGTGTCACAATGGTGAT
This sequence comes from Salminus brasiliensis, assembly GCF_030463535.1. NCBI lineage: Eukaryota > Metazoa > Chordata > Actinopteri > Characiformes > Bryconidae > Salminus > Salminus brasiliensis. Next base: position 6,016,094 of record NC_132901.1, read on the forward strand.
GAGGTGAGAGAACACAGCAAATTGTGCTCTTTTGGGTTCCTGCTGATGACAGAATTCAAATTTGCAATCCCCAGGCCATAGTGTCTAACATGTGCCTAAGGTGATGGGGTACATTTATAATTAAGTATCGCCTTTTCGGGCTGGGGTAGTGATGCAGTTGATGTAGATAGTGCTTTGGTTTCAGGGATGCATCAATACGCTTTGGCTTAACACAAGAAAACTGTGTTCTCTTGCCACCTGAAAATGTGGTGATCAGAGAATAATGCGTCTTCTCATTAACCAAAGCTTTTTTTTTTTTTTTTTACATTTTAGCCTTCTAACATCTTTAACTATCAGGACTAATGCTTGTTTTTTCTTTTTTAAAAGCAACCCTGTTTGTTTTTTCCTTTCCTGCAGTTAACAGGATATCCACTGATATCCACTGATTAACTCTTATTGATACACATCAAGTTTAACAAGGTTCATCTTGGCAGTTATAGTCAGCAGTAATATTTTTTATTCCTAAACAACGGCAGCATATTGCTGTCAAGAAAACAAACAAAAAAGAAAAAAACAAAAAGTAGCAGCTACTCTTAATTAACTGTCTAGCTAAACTTGGTGCAGTGTAGCGAGCACTGACTTAGTGTTAAGTCATTGTACACTTGCATCCAGAACATAATTCATTCAGGCATGATGGATGGAAGGACATGGCTAATTGGGTCTGAAAGAGGCCAGTGAGCTGCAAAGGGTCATAGATGAGAAGGTTTCAGATGAGAGGCTCAGGCTGTGGGTCAGTGTCATGTTACTTCTACTACTGTTACAGGTGTGTGCTTTAAATAAGCTCTGCTTATCTTACACATGTATAGTATAACAAAATATATATAATATAATATTGTTTTTTTTATTTTATTCCCTTAAGGATATTATGCAAATCCAACTCACTGTTACTATTGGCTTGAATGTTTCTGGCAAATCAGTTTATCACCGTGAGTACCTTACCTTTACCCTCTGATACAATGATGTAAGCTATCAAAATATTCATTTAAATAATGGGAGGATTTGCTGAGAATTGATTTAGCTAACGTTGCTAAATGCTAACGTTGGCTACCTGTGGTGCTGTGATGCTGGCTGATATTCATTCATTCACAACTCTATTGTCAACAAAGCATTTCTGTCTACAGAACTGCTGCTTTCTGAATGTTTATTCTTTAAGTCCTCAGCAGTCCCAGAGATAATCAAACCAATTGTCTGGCACCAGCAATTATGCAACACTTAATATCTGGGATTCAAAACATTTTCTCTCCATTATGGCGGTTGATGTGAACATTACCTAAAACTGCTTGACCGTGTCTGCATGTTGTTGTTTTTTTTTGCTAATTACATATGTTGAATAAAAGTACACCACTGTGCATAATAAAGTGCTTAGTCAGTGCATATTGACTGATTTTAAGATAATTTCACTTACAAGGATATAACTCCACTTTGTCTGACCTCACTTGTGGTATGTCACCTTTCAACATGTGGTAGCCATTGAACAACAGTTCAAGGTTACACATGCCTGGCGTGTTTTGGAAGGAGTAAAGATTGCATATGGAGAACACATGGAAGGAACAGATACGTGTCTCAATTGCGTCTCCAACCAACTGCTAAAGTAATCGAATAGCAGTCTGTCTCCAATGCACCTCAAATGCATTTACAATAACTAAAAAGATTACATGTCTGTTTCCTATTTACCGTGAGCAAACACACTGTGAGCAAACACACTGTGAGCAAACATTCACTGAGTTTTACAAAAAGTATTGAAATTGTATACAGCACATTTAATGTAAAACCAAATAGAATAGAAATGCAGTTTATTTTTAGTTCAGGTTGAGTGGGGGGCGGGGGAGATAAGGTGACTAAGTGAGTTAAGAGGAGGTTTACGCTTCATCAGATGTTGACAGTGGTGTATTTAATGTGGGAGTGACACCTGACCTCAGTGTGTTTGTGTGAGTGAAACCGAGAAAGAAAAGAAGGGTGTCATCTTTAGCATCTCAGGCTCTTGTCTGCTCAGCTCCAGTGAATCAACAGTCTGAAGACGTGTGCTGTTTCTTCATAAGGTCTGTTTTTATCTTAATCCTTTAGGTACAAAGTTTAAAACTAATGGCATTTTCAAGAGTGATTTCTGGTATCAAGTTCTGGAGATGTATATATTCTGGAGATTTTATTTTGGTAAAATATATATGTCAGATAATAAGTCAGAAATAAGTTTGTGGTTTTAAATAATGTATAATGCATATGTATATGAGTGCTGAAGGGAGCATTTGTGTGCATGTGGAGCACATATTAGGCAGGTTGTTCAGATCCTTGTCAAAACTTTTGTTGTGTGATGCACATTATAATCTAGAATATGTTCTCAGAGAAGCATTGCTTCTTGGAGGCTTTGGAAAGTTATATGTGTAATCACACATATACATACACATATACACAACAATTAGCATTGTGTGACATTACAAGAAAGTGAGTGTGTGTAAGAACCTAAAAGTTTCAACACTCTCTGAAAAAAGTACTTTTTTCCGTCTTCTTTTGACATAAAATGTATGCAATTTTTAACACAGTGGAACATTTACACCAAGTCTGACATGTCTTTTGTCTTCTGTGCTCTGTAAATGAGTCTAGAAACTCCATAGTTCTCATAAATTTCCACTCATTCTTTTTCTCTGCACCATGTCAACTTTTGCTCTCTTTAATTTCCATCCTCCACACGAGTGCTCATTATCAAGGGAAGCTATAGTTTGCAGTCCTTTGTGGACATGAACATGGACTAGGATGCACCCAGACAAGGCACATCCTACATTCAGACACAGTAATAAACACTTTAAAAAAAAATCTAATGTTTCCCAGTTCAGAAATTTACATGGCATGTGAGACAAAACATCATCTAATAGAAGATAAATCTTTTAGGAGAAGGAATAAGATAATAAATTATGTAAGATAATGCAACAAGATTGAATTCCAAATAGTTTTAGACCATTTAAAATTGAACATTCGTTATGAAACAGTGATAATTAAAAGGGCAGTCTGTGTTTTCCAATGGTGTAAAATAATGTTTCCTTTTGTGTTTTGATATGATTGTAGGAAATGCATCTGTTATGGGTGTATAACTGCCAAGTGTGTGTGTGTGCTTGCATGCGCACACATGCTTGTTTGTGCACAGGTTATTGACCTCTCGGCCCAACACTGGAATCCAGCCCTTTACCCGATATGACCTCACTGAGCTTGCTGGAATCAACCTCGCCTATTGACAAGAGAGTTTCTCCTGAAGTATGCACTCCATCTCCCCCAAACAGCCCTGTTTTCCAGTCACGTCTTCCATCTCCTGAAGAAGCTTGTGCTCTTGTGAAGGCCACTGTTAAAGCACCCTCAGCTGGGAGCGGGGCTTTGGCTGACAGAAAACGAGCCAGGCTGGGATTTCCTGACCGTGTGTACTCTCACGCAGCCCATATCTTCCAAGAGGCCCATGTGGAGAAGCCGCTGGCTAACAGAGTCATCTGTTACGCCCCCACTATACACACCCACACTGAGGATTCCGCGGAGACAGTTTGTGGAGACGATTCCAATTCAAAGTCAAATAAGCTCTGGGCATTTGAGCTGGCGTTCAGTACCCTAAAATGTAAGTGACAAATGTTGTGTAGAGATCTTAAAGTAGCCTGTACAGTTAGTAAACGCAAGCTGAATAAACTGAAAATTATTCATAGAGGCCATGAATAACCTATATATTTGGTGTATTTGGTATACGTTCAGTACGGACACCAAAATTGGCCCCCATAATATGTATTATGAAATATGTATGTATAGTGTAGTAATTTTAGGCTATCATTAAAGTTTGTCAATTACTTATTAATATAATATAAGAATACTTTTAGATACCAAATTACCATAAATTAATTGTAGGTTTTACCAATCACAAATTATAAACATATCAGTGCCATGAAATGAAACATGCACACATAAAGTACAATATATATTTTACAGTTACAGTGTGACTTAGATTCGGACATGGGATGGAAAACTACTCTATAATCCTCAAGTGAGGGAGGGAGGGAGAGAGAGAGAGAAGCTTCAAACTCAATAATACATGTGTTCAGTCTGCCCGCCCCTTAACTCCCACCAATTTGCAGATTACGAGTGTTCGTAGGTGTCGCCCTGCTTGCTAAGCTCAGCTCTGTGCATGAATTATTTGGTGGTGTAGTGTAAGTGCAGTGCACCGGAGTCGCCTGAATGTGAAATGGGGGACTGTTATATTCCAGCCCACTTTGTTCTGTGTACAACCTTGGTATTAAGTTAAATAACTGTATGACATTTCGAATCAGTAAGCATAATCTTATCTGAAGTCATGGCTCGTTCTTTCATTTCTTGCATAATTAGCGACAGTTGTGGTCATATTAAAATAGCTCTGGACTATGTGTGTGTGTGTGTGTGTGTGTGTCAAACATGTGCTCAATGCGTACATTATAATTTAATTTAAAAAAAGCAACTACAAGAACCCCCCCTTTGTTTTACAAACAACCCAACTGTTAAAATTTTCGGTAATTTGAGCAGCAAAGCAATCATTTGGGAATTCCTTAAGATGCACAATCATTGCATTTTCTGTAGGAAAATGTCTTATTAATGCAAACCAACTCAAATTCTAGCATGTGCTATTCTCTGTTGATGTTGAGGCTAGTGGGTTTGGTGCATGTCAGTTTTGAGGTTGTAAATAAATAATACAGGAGAAGGCTGTTCATGTTCAAAATATGCTCGCTATGCTGCCCAACCCCATTTTGAGAACCATGGCTATAGAGCAGTTCTGGCCATGGAGAGTAAAATACTTAGTTGACTAACAACATAACAAAGGTTGGAAAGAATGTTACATAATGCTAAATGGCAAGTACTGTCTTAACTAAATAATAACAGTTCTTGATAGCTGTGTTTTAATTAATGGTTTTCATACTAGCAATATTAGCAGTTATCAACAATTATACTGTTTTATATGCATAATAGGTCCAAATGTATATGGACACCCCTTCTAATGAATGCATTCAGCTACTTGCACCAATTGCTAACACAGATGCGCAAACACATCTGTAGAAAAAAGTCCCTGTAGAGAGGTATTGCCAATAGGATAGGACTCTCTGCAGCAGATAAACAGGAACCTATTAACACCATGCCTAATGCCAGGCATGGGCTAGAGGGGTATAAAGCCCCTCAGTATTGAGCTGTGGAGCAGTGTAACTGTGTTCACTAGAATGATGGTGATCCATCCAATACTTTTGGGATGTATTGGGGATGAGGTGGGGTGGTGATCATCCAACATCCAGACCTCACTGACGCTCCTGTTGCTGAATGCAGTCAAATCTTCACAGCAGCACTCCATAAGGTAGAAAACCTTCCATGTACAGAAGAGAGTTAGTCAAAGTAGGCTGGGATGTTTGACACTGCTGGTAGACTCATATCAGATTCAGATTTACACAATGGTCTTTGGCACACTCAAATGCAATTACTCCTTTTTGCCAATCGTTATTATCTGCTTTGTGACCTCTTCTCAATCTATGAATGTTGTACGCACATACCACTGGTATTTGTAGTCTGATCATCCTTAAGCCATTGCAGGAGCCTGAAGTTACTACCACCATAAACACACAAGGTGACTAATTGGCAATGTTTCTTTTGAAAAACTATTCATTTAAAATAGAAATAGCACACACTACAGTGGGTGTGGGTGACATGCTAAATTCAGTTTAAATATAATTTGTACAAAATGCCCACCCTAACAAGGACAGAAGTGCTTTGCAGTCTGTTTTGAGCCTGATCAAAGTCCTTCTTCCCATAGCTCCTATCTATGCTCTCTCTTCCCTCCATTCTCCTCTTTCTCCTTCTCTCTCTTTTCATCTCTCATCCTTCCTCTCTCTTCCTCTCTGCATTATTGAACAGAGTAAGTCATTTGGGATGCTCCTGACTAAATCTGCATGTTTCCATGCCCAGGCTTATCACCTCACCCTCCCTCTCCTGTGCACCCCCTTTCTCGTATTCACTTCTCTCCTGCAGCATTTCTGCTTGAGGAAGCTTTTTGATGTTCAGCACCACACACACATTTCCTCTTTGTGTGGTGGTTCCAAATATTAGCTTTGTTTATTATCTTTGCTTCTTTACCTTTATACTTTTAAAGGTACCTTTATACCCCTAAATGCTAATGAATACCAATTGTGAATTAAAGAAAAAATCGGAAGGGTTAAGGTACAGCTAATACCAAGACTCAAAAGGGAAAATTCCATGAACACGAGGAAGAACCACTAGAGGAACCTAGACTCATCCAAATAATCCATTTTCCTATGAACTGGATAGTTGAAAGAGTACACAGATTACTGAAAAATAATAGAATCTGTGGTTTTAAAGGGGGTATAAAATAGAATATTTACCCTTGGAATTGTGGTATATTGAGAGGTGCAAGGTAGTGACAAACCATGTTTTGTCCTCTTTTAAATCAAAATCAAATCAAATTTATTTGCATAGTGCTTTTTACAGCCATTGTTGTCACAAAGCAGCTTTACACAATCAATAATCAGTAAAAACACTGGAAATAAACAACATAAGAAGACATGAAAGCAAGCCAAAGTTGACAGTGGCAAGGAAAAAAACTCTCTCAGAGCAGGAGGAAAAAACCTTGAGAGGAACCAAGACTCACATGGGGGGCCCGTCCTCCACTGGTCAGAAACTATTTATAAATTGTTGATGAAGATCTTTAGCAAAACCCACAAAAAAACCTTACAGCTAGCTGACCACACAGTGTGCTGAGAGAACCACAACACAGACTCGGAAATAATTACCAAAAACAAGCACAAGTAATGGTGTTCTATGCTGTGCGGCTGTGGATTTTCTTAGTGACATAATTCAGCCATTAAAAGCAGAGCTTTGCTCAATTTAAACAGAAATTCAGTGTGTTTCATTTTAGGGTAAAATAACAGGGTGCTAAGTAGGCTTGTTAAATGGCATCTAAGCATTTTAATCCAATATGTTCAAGTCCAATACAACAACTTTGATACAAAGGACAATTTAGAGATAGTCAATGTCACATTTTAGGTAGATTTTACATCATATCATATAGGCCAACATATAGGCTTGATTTTGTTTTTTTGTTTAACCATGGTTCAATCAACTGAGACACATTTGGTGTGCTTCTTTACTTCTGCACTGGAGCTACAAGGCTAAAGTAGCTAAACATGTCTACATTTTCACTCCCTTCAAACTTTGTGAAGATTGTAAAGATGCTATATAACTCTGGTTTTCAACTATTTAACCCTGCAAAGTATTCTCTGTCCCAGCACACCTTATTCCAGGGCTAATTAGCAAGCCCTTCATGAACTGGATCAGGTGTGTTATGTTGATGCACAGAAAATACCTGAAACTGTGCAGAAGAATTAGAGCTAAAAAAAACACAGTTGTGTTATCTGTATAAACGCACAAATACACTTCTCCTTTACAATTTGTAGGTTTAAATATTCATGTCTGTCAAATGCTCTTTAAGTCCTCTTTAAGTCCATACTCTTATTAAACATGGAGTTATGATTCATATGCATTGCCATCTATCTCTTAACAGTCCAAGAGCTGCTGGAGGATGTGCTTACTGACAGCTGCTTCTATCCTTCTCAGCAAATGGTGAGTTTGACTCTTTGACTTGACTTTCTCTAAAATAATCTAGACACCATGGCCTTGAGGGGGAGTAATGGATGTGTTTGTGATTTGTTTTTTTTTTTTTTTAGCCAGATGATCTTATGTCCCTTGTGGTGGTCATGTTGTACGACCTCCAAGACAGGAAATTCCAGCCCAGGGAGCCAATGTCAGGAGAAGGGGAGGAGCCAATAGAGGAAGTGAGGCGGGTGGAGAGCAGCCTTTTTAGGTTAATACAAACATTACCTGTAACATTAAATTACCTTTTGAAATGTATTCAAAAGATGTCGTATTTAAGATGTACTGTAGGGTTAGGTAGCATTGGGAATATATACACATTCTTGACTTTTGGATTGGAAGTTTTAACTGTTTTTGAACCTAGATAACTAAAGTTGAGATCTAGCTAACATCAGCCACAATAACAGTGTTTCCTTTACAAAGGACTCATATAAAGGCACTAGTGTTTCAGATACAGATAATTGATTATTCATATTATAAATAACTCAGTTAGTAAATAACTCTAGCTATCAGCTTTTAAATTTAGCTCGGGGTTGTTTTATTTAGCTTGTGGTTGTTTCTATCATTATTTATTATCACAGTAAAAAGGAACAGCAGCAGTAAAACTTTCACATGATTAAACTTCAGCAATGGTCCTGAACCATTACTAGTTCTCATGAAAAATACACATGATGTCAGTTATTAAATTAGTTGCCAACTAATTTGGTTATCTCTTAAGCCTAAAGAGTTCTTAAGAGTACCTGAGCCTCTTCACAACTTTAGTTAGAATTAGTGTTAAGTGTTTAGTTGAGAGAAGTTTTGCAGCATTCCTTATCTATTAATACTAATGAATTAATGTGTCAAACAAGTTCCACTGAAGGCATAATCTGTTGACTTTAACAAACTAGTCTATTTAAATCTCTTTGTGTATGTATTAGTTTTAGGACTAAACTGGCAGCCTCGTTGGCTCGCTGTAGAGTAAAGCGAAACCTGCTCTCTATCGATGACATCCTGCCAAAAAATCTGAGAGAAAAACACAGCAGAAAACACAAACTACCACTGTGTGCCTGGGTCAACACGCTCAGGATCAGGTACATGCATGCACAACACAAATGTGCACACTGTTACTATTGGACTATATGTGTGTCTTCACATCATCTAACTTCACAGTGTGGAGGACGTGAGTGAAACACTGAGGCAAGAGGGCTTCATCCAGGTGGACCCACACACACGTCTAAAGGGAAGTTTGTTTTGTAAAGAGGCAGACTGTCCCGACTTGCTGCTGTTTCCACACCAGGCTCAAGAAAAGCTGAATGAGACGTTACTGATGAAGGATCATTCACTTATAATACAGGTCAGACTCTAACTAAGGCACCCCTTCACATGAAATAGACTAGAGTAAGCTCACATACAGCCATGCATAATGTGTTCCCTTATATGCGAAAACTGTTTGGTCACTGTATCTTTTATCTGCATCTTGCCAGTGTACAGTTGGACTATGGTTGCATAGTATCTGTTGATGTACAATGTGTTGGTGCTCCTCTATGTTTACATGCAGTGGTTCAGTATTGATCTAAGGCTACTATTCTCTGCTATGATTATGTAAACAGTGCAGAATGATTATCATAGTCTAACTAAAATATTTTCTAAGCTAAGCTTATCCTGATTGAAACACATGGTCCAGGCTGAAATGATAGCTGGACAGTTCAAGACAATTTTCAACATGTGAAGTCTTAGATTGGTTCACTTACTCTCTCTTTTCAAGAAACACTGTGTGGTCACAGTCGTCTGAACAAAGCATGGTTCAGTTTACTTGCCCTGGCAAACTTTCACTCGCGTTATATCTGTCATAAAGCTGGCATTCTCAGCACAAGAGGAAACAATGAGGATCTGAGTTATCAATCAAAAATCACTTAAACACTAGTCACAAACAGAAAACACAAATAGGGATTTGTGTGCCTGATCAGTTTTGGATGGATGGATTTCCTTGTGGAATGTTTGAAGCAGGTCATACAGTTCCAATGAACTGTTAAAGATTTGACAAGTTTGAGCAAAAACCTTTAGACAGTAAGGCAAAATATTGTCTGGACCTGGATCCTCCCTGACCTTGGTGAACGTCCTTCAGCGGCTAAATGAATAGCAACCATAGTTGGGTGGTGAAGACCCAATATTGGACTAGGAGAGTGTGAATTGGAGCTGGAGGGGTGTGAGAGTTGAGGTACCTCTAGGGGATGACTATTCATAGCGACTGATGTGTTGCAAATGTCAAAGTTGTCGCTGCTTATTGGAATATTCTTTGTGGTATTCATCTTTCTAATAAAGTGGCCATTCGAAAAAAATTGTGTTTTTTCTTAAAGGCTAGGTTTTGCAGTCTGGCTGTGAGTGCAGTGCATCCCCTGTTGGTGAAAGGTGCAGATATTCTGATGGTAGGATCCTTTTCTGCTCAGACTGTGGCTCATGTAGCCATTCATGCTTCTGCCTATGACGCTCGCGTACACATCTGTGGGCTCCTCTCCAACCCCAGGGACAAGGATGGCCTACAATCTGCAGTCTCTGCAATTGGCTGCAAAAGTAAGAGCCTTCCATATCCACTTGTCTAATTTTGCATGCAAAAGCACCATCATTTTACAGCAGTACACCAGACTGTTACTATGATTTTATCTTAATTGAAAGGTGATGCAAGGTGTGCTGCATAGCACACTTAAATCCCCAACTGCACTGCTATGGGTGGCTACTGCTTTTTATAAAACAGTGACAAACAGTATAGTTGTGATACAGTATCATGAAATACTAAAGAAATGATGCAATAACGTATTCCTACAGAAGCATCAGCAGCCTCTAGATTAACAAACACCAATCAGCCATGACATTAGCACCACTGACAGGTGAAGTAAAAAACATTGATTATCTTAATACTACAGTTGCTCCTGTGAAGGGGTGAGACGTATTAGGCAGCAAGTGACCAGTCAGTTGGGTGATGTGTTAAAAGCAGGAATGGGCCAACATAAGAACCTGAGCCACTTTGATAAGCACCAACTTGTGATGGCTAGACAACTGGGTCAGAACATCAGGCAGGTCTTGTGTTTTTTTTTCTGGTATACAGTGGTCAGTACCTACCAAAAGTGTTCCAACAAAGAACAACCGGTGACAGGGTCAAGGGTCTTTAATGTGATCCATAAAGGCTCCGCTTCACAACTTAAAGGATTTAAAAGATCTGCTGATAATGTCTTGGTGCCAGATACCTTCAGAGGACACCTTCAGAGGTGGAGTCCATGCCTGAAATGGTCAGATCTGCTGTGTGGGCACAAGGGCGACGTACTCAGTGTTTCGCAATAAAACTGCTAATGTTGCTAATGATGCTAATTTCATGGCTCACCAGTGTACATGCTAACACTTTTATAAACTGTATAAACATTACATAAAGATTTCTACTTGTTAAGAATATTCCTAGTGGATCTGTTCTCCTGTGTCTGGAGTTACGTAAATGACTTTGATTTTATGTTCTTCAACCAGAGGTGCAATCAGTGTATTGGCAGCTGTAACCTTCTGCATGACTAATGCATGTGCTATCTGTGTTTGAAGACGTGCAGTTTCTCTCGGATGCATTTGCTGGGCTCAATGAATGGGACTCGCACATTCAGAAGGTTCGGGTCATTCTACTGCTGCCACAGTGTACTGCTTCTGGGCTTTGTAACCCCATAGAGCACATCCTCAGAGAGGGTGGAGGTACAGCAACAGAGAGAAGTCAAAAACCCCCCAATTCTTTGCTTATTTTTTTATTTTTTTTTTTTTTGGACTACAAACTAAAACTGTCTATTTTAATCAGACAGGGAACTACTGCGGGATCTCTCTCAGGGTACCATCTCAGACACCAAACTGGAATCCTTGGTTACTAAACAGATGCAAGATCTCAGCCATGCACTGACATGTAAGACACACAAACATACACACATGTAGATGTAGGATACAAACACGCACTGTTGGGTAAGACATTGTCAGTTTTAGATCAGTATTTTAACAGAGATAAACAACTAATGTGAAACATTACAGGGATACAAAATCCTTCACCTGACAACTGAGGTTATACATAGGGCCCAGCCCATCCCTTTCCCCCATACCCTAATCACGCACTACATCTGAAGTTTGATCAGGTAGGCACCTCCTTTGCTATGTTACTGTAGCTGTTTATGATCTCATCAATGTAATTTTCTATCATTAAATATTTGAAACTGAAATAAAACACAAATATAATGAAATCCTACACCTGCCAGTTAAGGTTGCGGGGGCCGTTTATGGGCCGATCAGCAACGTTTTCATTAACAAACTAAAACCCATTGACACACCTCTAGTTCATGTCGTTGTCTTATACATTGTGAGCAACTCATCCATGACTTTTACAGTACAAACCTGGATCTGAAAACCACAGGCATATCTATAAGGGGGGTTTGAAACTGCTGTATTTTAAACCCCTCCAAATTACATTGCTCAACTATTAAGGGAACACTTAATCACCACAGTATAACACAAAGTCAGATGAACAGTTGGTATTTTAAAGTATTTCAATCTATCCATTTAGCAAGAATAGGCGGTTGTGAATCAGTTTCACCTGTTTTGGTGCCACTTAAAGTTGCACCAAGGAGGTAAGCTCAAGACAACCCCTAAAAAGGGAATGGTTTTGCAGGTGGTGTGCAAAGATAATTGCTCTCTCTTTATCCTCCTTGAATGATTCTTCTCTAGTTTAAACCTTTATTAGGCCCTGGGTTCCTCCTGGTGGAGGGTGTCGGGAGGGCATACAGGCACGTGGGGGTGCATACACACTACTGAATCACATTAAAATTGAATCAGCCTATGATTTCAAACTTTTCACTTTGCTTTTTGTTGTGATTTGGAATCAAGCCCTCAGTGGCTCATTATTTCTTTGAACGTCTTTTTATGTCTAATTGAAAATCATTGATTTTCAGTGTTTCAGTGCTTAAAATGTTTTTTCATGAAGAGACGCTGTGTTATTTAAGGTGTTTTTTTGAGCAGTGAATTAATTGGTGTAACAATTATACCCCGAATGCAACCCAAATAACCAAGACAACTGCAACAACATTTACTTTTTTAGATCAGTATTTTAGACCGGTGGTCTGCCTGTAAGGCAACTGATCAATAAAACCAACCACAACGATACCACAGAGTAGGCCAAGTACTCCTACTGGTAAGAACAGGATCCTCAATCTCACTTTGAGGTGTATATTGAGGCGTGTAAACCTAGTTGTTCTTCATTGCCCACTGCACCACCTGATGACCCCAGTGTCGGCATCAGGCTGCTCTGCGGTATCCTCACATACACACCTAGGCAAGCAAGAGCAATTACATTTGCAATGCAAGAGTAATTTTCAATCAAATGCTTTTCACTATGCAGGTGTGTGGGTGTGTCTATGCATGAAAGATTCTGAATCTCCCCAGAGTAATTCTTTTGTCAGGCCATTTTCCACTGTCTCCTAGAAAACCAGCACCTTAGCTTGCCCTTAAGCTTTGTAGATAGTAATGAAGTCCCATTTTGTATTCATATTTACATCCTTGAGTAAAACTACCACTCTCTCTGCTTTCTTATATAGCAGAAGGTAAACTAGGGTGCCCATACATCCTCTCTTTCCTTGATATGTCTTCTTTTTGGGATCTAATATTTGCATTCATTTAAAGTCACTGTTTGTTTCTACAGTCGCCACACATTTCAAGTACCTGTTTTTACAGCATTAAGCATGTGTCCAAGTCCTGCCTTCTTGCTGCTACAACTGGTCTATATGTACCTGCATCTACATGCAACCAGTGGTGAAACTGTCTTCCACCACAGCTGATTAACACAGCCCGAAATGTCTAAATGCAAACCAGTTAGGTTGGTGTAATTTATAGCCTGTCCATCACACCAGGAGGACTGAAAAGAGACTTAAATAAATGTTTATGTACTAATGGTTATTAACATATTTGCATAGTTTTCAATTTATTTAGCTCGTTCCCTCCCTCACACACACTTATTGCCATGGTCCTATCAGCTTAGGCCTACTTGAATCCCCCCAGACACAACGTCCTATCCTTGATGGCCACCCTTGGGTTCCCAGTGTCCAAACCAAAAATGGTCACCCTGGTTAAACACACATCAGTGCCATGTTGAATTGTGCTGCTACGTTAATGTGGCATGTTTCTGTTGATATTTATATGATTCCATCACATCTTCTGAACTGCAGTTCCCAAGGTGAACGCAGTGATCTACTGCACATGCTCCGTGTACAGAGAAGAGAACGAGCTGCTGGTGAGGAGAGCGCTCGAAAATGCGAGTGTCAAACCAAAGCTGCGGCCATTCAGGTACAAACCTCGCATGTGCCCACTCTTTGTCTTATTGCTACAGTTACACACTCCCACTTAGGCATTATGAATGAAAAATGATGAAAATTATGAATCATGATGAATTTTCACTATACTGCAAAACCAAAACCCTAAAACTCTTGTGTAACCGTCCTCATTTTATTTACACAAACCCAGACCGTGGCTTGTGAAAGCCTTTCAAGGTTAAACTAAATGGCTGCTTCAGGAGAATATGGCAGCAAAGCTTTAAAAAAATACATAAATTAAAAAAAAAAAAATGCTAGGCTGACAGGAAATGTTGACCAGAGGAATACGCTTGGGGAAGCTGGGGAACCATAGCCAGGGATGCCAGATGAGGCGAGTAGGTGTTAGGTGGCTAAGCTAAAAGCTAACCCAGCTGAACAGCTACAATTTATTCAGCTAGGTAACTGTGCAGAGGACAGCAACATTAGTAACATAGTAAGAATCAGAAATAATTACTGAACATTATTACAATGCTCCTGTTAGTGTTATGTGACTTCTGTGAACCTTAGTGGTGTCATAAACCAGCCAATAAAAGCTATAATTTTCAGGGGTTGTTATTTGGTATTTAGAAAGCGCATTTCTCACCCAAACAAATTATGTACTTATTTTTATACATAAATTAAATACAATATCAACGTAATAAAACTCAGAATGCTTTGTGCATATATTTTGGCATCTTTAAATTGGAGGTCCACTGATTTTTCAGTGGACTTGAAAGATCTATGTAAATTAATTTGCATTTTCAGATTTTGTTTCCTAAAAACAGTTTTAGTTTTGTTTTTATTTGGTTTCCATTTTAGTTTGTAGTGTTAAGAAGGTCTGTTCTCCACAGCTTTCTTTATGCACTGAAAAAAACACTTTGCAAATTTTTTTAATTATGTAGAATTTGTAAAAAAAATTGATTGAAATATCCTTTAATAAGATCAAGGGCCTGAACTAACCAGGTCGACATGAGGCAATTAAATACAATTAGCACTGTGCAAACTGCATGCCTAAGTCATCACACGCTTGCTATGAGTCAGTACTAGTGTAATAATCTCAAATATACTTGCTTAACATCCTCTGTCAAAGCTAACACACATACACTGTTTTGAGAATCAGTCCCAGTCACACACCGCTACCACCAATGATTGAAAACTGTCAGTAACCATGACAACAGCAGCTCCTGTGGTCCAGCATATAATAAATTGTTGCTCTTTGAAAGCTCTTTATTAGCCACAATCCTTTTAGCACTTCATGCAGCAGTTATCTGTCTAACACATACAGAAACGTATATATGCCCACCATGGAGAAGTGCATAAGTCTATAACCTCCGTCTCCAGAAGGGTTTCAGGGGCTGGCTGATGTTAATTATTGGCTATACCAGGCTTTTATTCTCCATACTCCATCTGTTTCTATACTTTCCCTTTTTTCATCCACCTTTTTTCCTGTGTGTCATGGAAATCAGTGGCCTACTGATTCTAAATCCCACTGTTGTTAGTCTGTTTCTCTTTATAGTATAATAACAGACGGCCCTGACTGTGTTCTGGTTCTATAGGATAGTGTCTACAGGATTGGGGGATAAAGAAGAGAAGTTCTTCAGGCTGGAGGAGTCAGACTCAGATGACGGCTGTTTCATCTGCGTGCTAAAGCGAGATGTACGTGTCTGATGTACCATCCCAGCAATCAGAAAGACAGGTCTCATACAAAAAAGAAATGTATGAACACAATCCATTGGCCAGTTCAGGAAAAAATCTTTATCTGACCACTCTATATATGTAGAGCTAAAAAGAAACACACACACTCAACTTTTATCCTTGCTGTGCTGCTATTCTGGGTCCTGAAAGAGCAGCTTTCCCTCTCTCTAAATAATGCATTCTTGTGTCTGACAAAATCAGCATCTACACATACACACTCCAAAATAACCATCATATAATCTTGCCCTACATACAAGTAAATGGGTGTGCATAAGGTCAAATAATGTCAAAGCTTTCACCCGACTCAGAAAGGGTAAAGTGAATTACAAACTCGATCACAAATGCTATTGGCAAGAGTTTTCACCTGTTGCGAATGTTGAAGCTAAGATACAGCAGCGTTCCATCTCAGAAATATTTTACTGACTCACCAATCCCCACACTCTACAACGAGACCAAAAGTCATGGAATCAAAGAAGAAAACTGGTTAAATAGCTTTAACGTACGTGGACATCCACTGACACTGAATCTTATGTCATGCACATTTATCTCTGATGACTGGCAGCTAGTGTCTCATGTGCAAACAAAAGCTAAAGACCTTGTGACAATGCTGGCTGAAGCTGGTAAGAGTTTGTCATTATCTACAATAAAACGAGTACTGTATGAGTACGACATGGGCTGAATTTCACTCTGCCAGGAAGAAGCCATTACTCAAAAAGAAACTAGGTTACAAAAGCGAGGTTAATGTTTGCAGATGCACACAGGGACAAAGACCATTTTTGGAGACATGCCCTTTTGTCTGACAAAACTAAAATTGAACTGTTGAACTGGCAATAATGACCATTGTTACGTTTGGAGAAAAAAGGGGAAAGCTTGCAAGTCTGAGAACACCATCCCAACTGTGAAACACGGGGGTGGAAGCATCATGTTGTGGGGTTGTTATGCTGCAGGAGGGACTGGTGCACTTCACAAAATAGATGGCATCATGAGGAAAAATCATTATGTGGAAATACTGAAGCAACTTAAGACATCAGCCAGGAAGTTAAACCTTGGGAAAAATGCATATGTGTCTTTCTATATAGTGTATGTAAACCTCTGGTTTTAACTGGAACTTCAAAATTCTGAAATGATGTCAGTTAATTCTCTGTTAACAATTTCTTGGTGCAGTGTCACAGATGCACTTTATATTTATGCACTCTAACAGCAGGAACCAGCAGAACCAGAAACTGTGCAGGACATACTCGCGCGTGCAGCAGCCAAAGGACTACTTGGCGGCCTGATCACTCTGGAACCGTCTGACCAAGTCAAGCCAAAGAAAAAAAAGAAAGAGAAGCAAAAAGCAGCAGCAGAGCTACTTCCTCCCCTCTTCCCCCTTCAAACTGCCATTTCAGACACGACCAGACTTCTAAATGACATCAGTGTGCCTGAGAGTTTGCGTTCTGCTGTCCATATCAGAGCTAACACTGTATCTGTTAATACCGTACAACAGACTTTGAACTTCACAGCTGAGGATTCCAGTGATTTTTTTTGTTCGTCTGTCATTCATAATGAAGTTTCTACCACTCTTAATCAAGCCTCTGATCAGGTTAGTGCTATTTCAGATCAGGACAGTACTGCTTCCAACACTTCAGCTAAACGAGCAAATGATCAAAAGAACAAATCCGAATCACCAAGGCGAGTGCGACGAACAAAAGTCAAAGCCAAATCCCATACTCATACTACAAAGGCACATAGGTCACCACAATCACGGAAAAGGCAGCTCCATAAACGACAGGCACACAGACAAACACATGTACGAACACACACTCTTGCATCATCAGCTGCTATCGCCCACCCACTAACACCAGCACCTCCTCCTAGCAGAAGACCAACCGCTCTAAAATCCCAGACATCACTGGAAGAGCTCCAAAAGCTGCCCAGGAGAAAAAGGCAACAGCAAGAGACTTCACAGGAGACGTTTGGCACCCGACCAGCAGCACTGGACCTCAGTGGGGTGATTAAAGTAAAGCAGGATGTCAAGATGTACAGAAAGGATGCGTTCAGAGCAATGGGGGTTGTACTTCCTCCCATCTCGGCAAGCGGTCGCACACTGTTTTCTTCAGATTTCTCCTCCCATGTTTTGCAGTCCTCCACCACTTCCTCATCTACTGGTTCTTATCTCTCCAGTGGACTCTTGCTACCCGCCACCCGTTCTGAGAGTAGAGACTCTGTCCGGTCAGGTTCAAGAGCTTGGCACTGACCTGCCGTCAAGGAAATTACCTCACTGAGAACACACAACTCCTACATCCTTGTACAAGCTCTATTCAAGCTGTTACACTTTAACTGAATACTATAGGAGATGCATAATTTGTCAGTTTAATCTGCAGCATGCATGGCTTTGTCAATATTGAGTTGTGAACTACACTTACAATAAGTAAGTAAGTTCCTTGAACTTTTGAAAATTCTTCCATTTGAAACTGTTGAGGAACCTTCAAGAAAAGGTTTTTATTGTGTACTTAAATTTGTAGTAGTAATAATAGTACCACTACACTGACTTTACAATGATATAATAACAGAAGCTGCTATTAGACAATTGATCTGGTTATTGAGAGCAGCCATCTGGCCCAGTAACAAGACCAACTGACATTTCATTTTGGGCTTTGTGTGTTATTTTGAGTAAAGTACACATTTTTTAAAACCTTTTTACAAATGACATTACAGAATTTCTGTCTATAAAACTGGTTCTGTTTTTAGTTGCAATAATTCTCTACATCCTACTGTCCTGTTATGTTTGGGGTTGAATCCAAGTAGTGTTGTCCCTCTGTACCTTACAAAACATTAGAAACCAAGCTAACTAGCTAAATCTAGGGATGCACCGAAACTGTACAAGACATTTTTGGACAAAACCGAACAGGGTTTTTATTTATTCATTTTTTTTTTCAATTTCAAATTTAAAAATTGTGTTTCAAGTGGTAAACTTGGTGCTGGAACTGATTTCCAAATGAAATGAAACAATGTTTCTTTAATATGTGCCTTTTTACAGTGGTTTTTAACAGCTGGTTGTCACCAATGTGAGCAGATGCTTGAAAGGATGTGCTGTGCTGCTAGAACATTTGAAAAGAATAGTTATCACCACAGGGGGCAGCAGAAGGCATGAAAATATTAACTGTAGTCTATAGTGAAATACAGAGTGAAATACATATGCAGCTGTATTCATGAGTGTTAAGGTTTGTGTTCAAGTTTTGTTTTTAATATACTCATCATAGTAGGCCTACACAATATTGGAAATAGCTGACATTACGATATGTTGTAGTTCTGCGATATATATTGCAAAAAAACTGCAAATTTTCATCAAACGTCACCAGAAGTCAATGATAAAATGTCATTATTTTAATAATGCACTCCAGTGTATCCAAGATTGGAGTAAAATAAATTATATTTGGCAGGTATTATTGCGTCTGGAAGATCATGGCCATGGTCATGGGAAAGGAGAGAAAGAGAATTTTTCTTTTTCAGCCAAAATATTGTAATAAATTTATTCATTTTACATGACATTGCACATCCTGTGATGTAGCCGTTGTGCAGCCATTGCGCCTACATTGTACATTCTGCATTGTGAATATGATGCTGAAACAGTATATTGTGCAGCCTTAATCATAGTATATAACTATGACTATCTTGTAACAATGTCACCAGTCAGTGGGTAGAAAATATTAAGCTAAGGATCTGACGACTGGGTAGATCATCTCCAAAATGACCATTCTTGTGAGGTGTTCCCTGTATGCAGTGGTCAGTACCTAAAAAAGTACTCCAAGGAAGGACAACGGGTAAACGGCTGTTGGAGTTATCATTAAACTTTGAGACCTTGATTATCAAAATTAACTGTGTGGAATATCCTTACGAAAGAATGCACTGGTGAGCTCATTAATCACAAAGGGACTGGTAGGCCAAGGAAGACCTCAACTGCTGATTGCAAAACAACCCTCTCTAATCTTCAGAAAAATCCTTAACTGTATGTCCAAGGAATTAGGAACAATGTTTATCAGGAGGGTGTGTATATGTATATATGAGGCTACAAGTGCAAACCACTACAGGGTCATGGGAACCTAAGGGTCATTGCTGCAATCCAATTAACTTACAGGACTAACATTTTGGGAGTCCATGCTCAAATTTGTTGTGACAGCACAATGGTGACCTACCTAATATTAGGCAGGTGGTGTTAATGTTATGGTTGATCAGTGTAAGTCATACCTCAATTTGTCTGCAGTCTATGTTTAGTGTTTGTTTGCAATGTTATACTAGCATATCCCATTCCAAACTAAAGAAAAGACCCTTGGATACTAAACTCCGCTATATGACTAAGACTTCCTCTGTTCAAGACAAAGCACTGCCAAAGGAAATCTAATCTTGTCTTAGTGTCTCTAATTCATCCATACAAATATTCTCTGCCTCTGCATACATTATAGGGACATCTACATCTACCACATGCATCACTGAAATAAAGTTTAAATAAACTGAAAAAAACAGGCGGTGGTTATTTTGATATGCTGTTTATTTTCACGACAGATTACATTTAATATGGTGTACAAATTAGTGTAGAGCAGAAGCCAACGTTTCCACAAGAATGTAAGTGTGTGGGTTTGACCAAATCTTCATATCTCTACCGCATTAGAAGAAAGCCACTGCCCTGCCTTTAAAGAGTAGAATTATCCAATCAATCTGCACATCCTTCTGCTGATCTCTGTACAAGTGCACAGAACAGATCAAGGTATTAGTTACAGAAATGCACCAAATGAATGAACTGAATGTGCAGGAGCTGTAAGGAACGGTAATTAAAAAAGGGGGAAAGGACAAGCAAAAGTGAAGAAGTGCTTATTGTTATAAATATTAAACTAATAGTTGCTCACTTTCACTCCAGTGCTACAACTGAGCATGTGTTTGAACAATGCAGACTTGGTGGACAACAAAAAACACCTGGGGGACAATTTAAAAATCAAGTCACATATAAACCTGCATAACCTCAAATACACCCTGAACTCAGACATTGCAACTTCAAATACGTAGATGTGAAAAATCTGTATGGCTGTGTAACATCTGGCAAAGTGCAAAATGTTAAAAATAATAAAACTTTTTTATGGTAACAGTGGCAGCTTCTGAAAGTGAACATCAACCCTTACAGTTTAACCAAAGCAAATGCAAAAGGATTGTGGATTTTCAGGTCGTCTTTTTTGTATTAGTAGAGTGGAGTGGTTTGTCAAAAGTGAGCAACAGTTAAAATGTCTGAGCATAGAATTGATTACAATGGAATCAGTATATACTGATACAAAATAGAATAAATAAAATAAAAAATATCATTTCTGTTCAGTACATCATCATCATCCTCTTTAGAAATTGTCCCAGGACATGCAAGGCAATGTCTTTTTCATCAAATTGTCCTCAGAGCTAAAAGAATGCATAGATTAGACACTTACGGCTCATAAACGCCCAACCCTAACCCCTTTCCCCTCCGCCTCCTACATCTAACATCCCTAAAAGACCACAAAATAAAGTCATCTTTCATCTTTCACTCTTTTTCGTCTCTTTATGTCCATTGGTTTATCTACAAAACACGTACAACGGATTTGATATTATACATTTGGCCAGAACAGGTTCACATGATGTGCCGAAGCAAAAGAATATCAGAAAAAAATAACTATGACAAAATAAAATAATCTCAAATTGGAAAAATAAAAGATAGCTTATAACGTGATAAGTGTTAGCAAAAATGTTTTATATATATATATATATATATATATATATATATATATATATATATATATATATACACACATACATACATACACACACATATATACTGTACACACACACACACACACACACAAGTGACTGCTTGGAACCCCACATTAAAGGAAGTGACAAGATTAGGACTACAACTGACATGGCAGGAAGAACTACAAACCCCAGAGTGCAGCAAGATCACAGAAACATGAAGATTGAGTGTGAAAAGCCAGGCGTTTTAAAGACACAGAGATGTTCAAGATGTTGATAAAGGCGCAGATCTGATTTTGATTAATTTGTTTTTTGTTTACAGCACAATTCAGTGTGCCCCACTCAACTGAAAGCACTGCTGAAAAAAGGAGTTCCTCCAACAAGGAGTTATCACTCCAAATGATCACCCTCATCAGCCCTCATCACCCCAAACAAGTGCGATGAGTTAAAGGGAGGGTTCAGGATGTTTGCTGAGGCATACAGGGCTTGAGTCCATCCCCATGCAAATGAATTGTCCAGTTGAAAGATGGGTTCTGCAGATTGCATCATTACATCAGCATCCATTTGGGGATTCCTTAAGGTCTTATGAAAGCAACTTTACTGCGATAATACAAAATAAGGTTAACAAACCTGCAGCACATCCCCTACTGTTACAGCTGTGTAGGCATCAAGGGGTCTGATAGACAAATAGGATTGTGTTAAGTTCAGCGGGGGGTGTACGTTCCACGCGTCTTTTAACAGCTCCAGTCAGTGAGTGCAGCAAACTGGGGCTGTCCATACAATCCCATTACAAACATCCTCTCAGTAGAAGTCTTTTTGGTGAAAGCTTTGATCTGTATTTACACATTTAACGCTCAGCATCAGTCACAGGGTTCTGAAGTTTTTGTTTTCCTTTTCTTTTTAATCCATTTGTCCATTCACCATCTCTCATCTGTCCATCTTTTCACTGATGATGATGATGGCAATGACACAGGAAGAAGACAAGAAGAAAAGAAAAAACACATGCTTTGTGTAGGAGTTCAGATGTCCTCTAAAGAAGCAGCAGCAATCTACACATATACAGTACACATATACATATACACACAGACCCATTCATGCACCTACTACGCTCAGCTGGAAATGTACAGAGGAAGCTCTAGTGAGGTTAAGCAGCTGCATCTGATATGTCCAGAATAGCACACGCATACAAACACACACATACTTTGATCTTTCTGTTGTACCAGATCCACAGGCTCCAATTTTCAGTATCTAAGAATGGGCGGGGCCTGTTTTGTGTCATGCATGAGGCAGTGTAGCTAATCATGCAGATTTAGTTTATGATTGACATACAGAAGGTGAATCCACAACAAGCTAGAGATGAAGGATCAGTGGTGTACATATAGTAAGTATGTTTAAAGATAAGTGGGTATTTGAGTCTTCGCTTGCCAATCCGCACACTTTAGCTCTTATGTCTCTTCCATTCTTTGTTGATCTTCCTCTTCGGATCCCTCAAAGCAGAGCACGTGTTCGCTGCCTTCTATGTTGAATGAATGCATGTGAGCGTGGCCAAGAATGTCTGCGTGAGTCTGTGAGTGTGTGTATGTGTGATTATTGAGGCAGCTCAGTGACTGGTCTCTTCTGCTTGAGAGTGTCGATGAGGGACAGGACGCCGCGTTTGACGCTGGTGGAGACGCGGCGCGTCACGGAGTCTGAAGGGGGAGTCTGTAAGCAAGCCTTTTGAGACGGGGGGCGAGCCACCAAACACTTCTGGTATCTCAACTGTATTAAAATGAGAAAAAAAAATGTAAGCAAGGTTGCTTTTTTATTTCCATCTTTTACCGTTTTAAAATAAAATAGGAAAAGGACCAAGGAAAGTCCTGCTGGACTGGCCTTTTAAGATTTCTGATGACCTTTAGACTGGGGGACTGTGAGGGCCATGGCAAAACCGTCAAAATCCAATTGGTGTGTGGGATAGAATATGCAAATTTGTATGTTGCGCAGCTATTATTACCAGTGTTTTGGTTGCACTTGGAGGAGTTATGGTTGTCGAATGTGTCTTGAGGAGATGGATGCGTTTACACTACTATAACGTGGTTTGAATGATTGATTTTGTATCTGGTTTAAAGGTGTCTTGGGTGTTTTTACACTTGCATTTTTATGTTGCTTGGCCTTATCCAGATATAATCCTGATACTCAAGATGCATGAAGTGACCAGGTGTAAATGGGGTCTTATGGACGGATGTTTACTTCCAGAATTCCCTGGTATTTAACTGAAATTTGCACCAGCGGGCCTTTCCGAACAATGACTATAAACAAGCCCTAGGCCTAAAAAGCCAAATTCAAGGTCAAATTTTTGCATGGTGCCGTTTCACACAAAACATTTCGACCAGGGGTGCCCAAACCTATGCCATTATACATATTGCATTTGCAGTCTAATGAAGAACATTGCACTTCCATATTCCATTATTTACTTTGGTCTCAGTTCCTGACTAATCAACAGCTGCCCAAAGTACCAATGACTGGATGGATTAGTTGACTAATTAACTTGCCTGTGCTACACCTGGTAAGCTCTTTAACTTGTACTCAAGTAAATTAGACTTCAGTACTCGTACACATGTTAACACATGTATGAAGCATCATAAATAGTTAAATAAGGATTTTAGGTTAGATCTGTGGTTAAGGTCTTGGTACTAACCATGCATGCAGCCTGCACAGCCTCTGAGACGCTGCCAGCATTAGGTTCGCACCAAAACACATGACACTCAAAATGCTGGTTGCCTGTGTCCATGATGAAGGCAAACGAATGCACATCTCTGCCCACTCCCATGAATGACAAGAAACGAACACGGCACTCCACGAGGACCTCCTCCTCCTGTTAATACATGAAATCATGTCATCAGACAAAGAAGTACTCAAAAGGATTTATATTTACATGAAAACATAACAAATATGGAGACAAATGATGTAAAAATGCTTTGTTACAGAGGAACAAGTCAGCTTAGCTTCAAAGTTGTTTGAATAAATATTGTTTTTGCCTTCTCCTTCATGACTGTGACAGTTGCATCAGCCACATTCAGAATTACTGGAGTCCAGTCATCTCGGGCTGATGATGACATCAGGGTGTCCACTGCACCATTGAGAATGTCCATGCCTGAGAAAACCGACCACGAAATAAAAAGGTATGAGTGTGTTTGTGTGCTATTTAGATGTAGACAGTGTGTGTGTGAGAGAGACACTGTGTCTATGTTGCCTACCTATGGGTCTGGTCACTGGCATCATACCAACATATAACACCTGAAACTTCTGTACTAGTTCAGTCTTTGGTGTGGGGAACTCTGCTGGAGAAGAAAGAACAAGTCTCATTAACTAACAACCTGGAGTATAATACCCTTGATTTGATTTTGATTCATTTGATTTTGTACAAATGTTATAATAAACCAAAAGGAAATATTTAAACTGCATTTCACACACACTCACACAAACACACACAAGCCTATATTGCATTACCTTGCAGTGGGACATCAAGTCCTGTGTGGCTCCTGTCCTGCAGTGATCCACCGGCCATTGCTTTGGCATTCTTACGCTCCGCCATGATCTAAGACACAGAATTTTGATTATTATACACTTGACAAATTCATACTGCATCCACAACAAAACCGAATATAAACTATATGGATTGCTATATGCTGGAGTTATTGTCTCTACTCCCCTAGATTTTGGAGCATTTCTGTGAGGATTTGATTGCATTTAGCGACAAGAGCGTTAGAGAGGTCAGGACTCATCCCAAAAATACGGGATGGAGCACCATCATTCCAGAGAACATTGCTCCACAGCTCAATGCTGAGGGGCTTTATACCCCTTTAGCCCACGGGTTCATGTTCATCTGATCCAGAGTGTTCTATTGGCAATACTTCTAAAGGACTAAACAAGCTGCGTGTGTGCATTTGTGCACACTTAAAAGTAGCTAAACGCATTCATTTCATTGAACATTTGGACATATATCAACAAGATAATGTCTTGTTGATCTCTCGTTTTCTTACTGTGTACTGATTATATAAAGCTGCTTTGTGACAACGCTAGTTGTAAGATATATACAAATACTATGACATTTTTTCATTGATTTGTTATATTGTACATCACGTCAAAACATTTACCCACAATATTAATCCTTTCTCTATAAAAGAAAATATTAAAATGTATTAAATCAATTCAATTTTACAATAAATCTATAAATAAAAATATACTATCACAGCCCTGAATTCACACTATGCCTTTTCATGCTGTAACATATGATATGACCTGCAGCAATACATCAAAAATAGCACATACAAACTCTGCAGACTTGAAAAACTGACCGTAAAAAATAAGAGAAAGGCATCAGCCTCTCTTTAATTCTCCCTCAATTCACTGGAGAGCAGCATTAATTATAAATGTCTTTAATCAAAAGTGTTGTTTGCAGCTACAAAGCACTCTCCTGGGTCTAAGATTTGTATAAAATCGCTAGAGATTAAAACAGTCCTGTGTGACCAGGGCTGGCAAATACAGTTTAGATTTAACTAGCAGTACAGTTTACACTATTTAAAAATACCATTTAATGTTTACAGTGTGTGAACACTTATACAATACAATACAAAATTCCCATATAATATAATCCCTGATGACTGATTAAAATCTTGCTATGTTAATGTACAGTTAAAACAAAACCCTTCTCCTGTAAAGTTTTGTAGATATGGACTCATGGTATAAAGCTTTAAATGAAACGTTAATTTTAGCTTGTTGGTGTAGAGCAATTGTAGATTTTTAGTGTAGTGTATGTCGTTTATAGTCGTGGTGTCTCACCCTGGAGCAGATCTCATGCAGACTGGTGGCGATGGCTTTGGCAGGCGTGTCACACCGGAAAACATGACATTTTAAAATCCGAGTGTCCTTATCACGAGCTACATAAGCAAAATCCCTAAAAAAGAAAGGAACAACAATGATTTAGACAAACAAATAATGATTTATTGGGAGGCAGTGGTGTGTGGGTTCAGAACAGCAACAGAAGAAGGTGGCCAAATGAGGTGGCCTTTAGGACAAGCAGAGAAAAATCAATACAAGACCAAAGACACATCACATGAGACACACACATACACACAGAGCCCCAATACGAATCACTCTCATTCAGCATTTGAGGAATAAAAAACTGACGATGAAAATCAGAAAACACCAAACAGCTGGATGTGTGATGCAACAAAAGCAGGGAAGAAAGGTGGATTGAGAGTAGCAGAGAAAATGTTACCTCTCTCTAAGTCCAGGACAGCAGGGGAGAGTGAAGAAAAGGAGATTTAAAGAGAACAGCAATATATCACCTTTCTCTTTTTTTAACACACACATCACATGTCCTCCAAACAGAAAGGAGACAATTTCAAGTAACCTTATAACAAGCATATAATGAATAAGCCTCAGGGCAGGGGAACGAGTGTGCATGTGTAACACACACTATTCAACAATGCAGAGTGTGTACATGAGCATGTCATTTATGTCATTTCACCAGGCACCCTAAAATGTCAAGGTTGCCATCAGCAACAGCTATATATGTCCATTGATATATAACAGTAAAGTGATTCAAATCCTAATGAGAGGCAGAAAAAAAACGTTTGGCTGTAGGACTGTCACTACTTTCCAATAAAAAAAAGCAATTAAACCTTCTTACCTTCTTGACTGGTGATAATTGATTGCATGCATTCTCTCACTAGAGAGCCTGATGGGCATGGCATACCCACTGTATAATCTGACAGGCTAGCCATTG
The DNA here is from genome assembly GCF_030463535.1 of Salminus brasiliensis. Taxonomy (NCBI): domain Eukaryota; kingdom Metazoa; phylum Chordata; class Actinopteri; order Characiformes; family Bryconidae; genus Salminus; species Salminus brasiliensis. Next base: position 6,043,316 of record NC_132901.1, read on the forward strand.
TTTGTTGTTGTACAGTAGATGTTAAAGGTAGATATAATTAAAGGTTGTTTTGACTGTTTAGTCACCGTACATTGAGTACTAGGCCCGTAAATGTTGATCTTGTTAACATAATGTTAACCGTTGTGTTTTCTGAACATAATATGAAAATAATTAGTTTACAAAATTATGTTGAATATGTGTAAATTACTGTAATATTAATTTGTATATTGTAATCAGTTCAAATAATACTAACAAAATAATTCAAACAACCCTCACTGTACAACAGCAAACCATGTCTAGCCTTTCAGACTACACAGTCGGAGGTTTACCTATCAGGCTCTCCTTCTAGTGAGAGAGTTACTGATGAGTTACTGGACCCATATTAAGCTTGAAAGGAAAATACTATCAACAAAAACCTATTTCAGCACTTAAACACATTCATTCTTTGGTATCTGGAGTATCCAACTCACAAACTGTCAAATAAAACAATCCTGACAGATTTTTCTGTGAGATGCCAACAAGGCATTCACCAAGCTGGGTTCTTTAGAAATTTACAATGGCCTCCAAAAATTAGACTGGAGACAGGAGATAAAAAAAATTTTTTTGCCGAGTGCAAATAGGAACAAAATAAAAACTAGCAATGTCTCATTATCTTTTAAAGAACAGGCACTCAAACCAGCTGTTCTGAACAGGGTTGTTTAAACAGGGTGAAAGGGTGCTGTGGTGGTGAATTCTTGAGGTATTTTGACCACAGCATATCACAGACATTTCATTAATACTGTAAGAGAACTGTCTTAACCTGTGGAAATAATAGATCACCTTAAATTCCAGACTAAAAAGACTTTTTAAAGGTAAATCACCAGTTACGCTACAATTTTGTATTAGAAAAGACATCCTTTTTTACGAAACTGGGCCTACGTGATCTACATTGGATTACGAGCTGTCCTGAAACTACACACTATATGAATACATTCAAATTAATTCTGTGTCAAATTAATAAATTTAAATCAAGATGCTATAACTGTACACTCTGATAAGACGACTGTCTCGGAAAATAAGATTTAAGTATATTCCAAACATCCCTTTGCAAATTCCATTTGACAGGCACAAAACCAAAGCTAAGGAGTTCATGCAAGGGGAGCTTATGTCTTTATGACCTGAAGCTCAATGACAAGAAACAACACAGAGGGACCAAGAACAGAACCCTGAAGAACCCCTAAAGCTAATGCTAATTTTTGTGCGCGTGTGAGAGAAAGAGAGAAAGAGTGGCTTATTTGCATGAATAATACACACTTTAAATCTGAAACTACTTAGAGCTTTCACAAACAAAGGTAAGAAAAGGTCCCCACAAGCACACACCCACACTTTCCAGTGCAAAAACTAACAATACATACAGCATGTATTCTAAATATATCTACCAATGTCTGTCTGGCTAATGCTGCTGTACCCGTGAAACCTCACACTCCTCCATATCTTCAGCAGAAAGAGCTCAGCCACATACACCTTACACACTAACGATTCAATGTCCATACAAACCTAACTGATATAGTGCTTCTGGCATTTGGACAATAGAGAAAACTGTCTGTCTGTCTGTTTCATGTTTTTTCTCCATTCATGCACAACAAGGTTTAAATAAGAACAGGTAGTCCACATTCATATCTGTGGATAATAAGCATGCAGGAAGTGCAGACGTATGTTCATATGTGCAAACTACCAGCTCCAAATGAGAGAGAAAGTCAGAAGAAGAGCGACCACAAAAAGAAAAAAAAAACGGAAGAACATGGGGAGATGAAAAGACAGAGACAGAATACTTACATCTAAGTATTCGTAGTGCTGTCTCTCTTTAATGTTCATTCTATTCTGCTCTTCTCCTTGTCTACTGTGCGTCAAATCTCCAGCTTCACCTCACTGCACTCCTCTCCTGCTCTATCTCTCTTTTGCTCCTTTTCCCTCTTTCTCTCGCTCTACCTCATGTCCAATCCCAGCTTACCCCGTCCTCTCCCCTCCCCTCAGTGCTCAGCTCGTCGCTACAGTAACCTGCTGAATTTTATTTCCAAGGAAAAATATTATGGATTAGGTTTGGGGGTGTATTAGCATACAAGAATTTTGTGGTTATTTCTGGATGTGCTGTGAAAATATAAAACTGTTAACAGTGCTCTCTGCTGGTAGAAATTCAAGAAGCTGCTGAGAAAGAGGGATGATGGAGTGTAGCACAGTGCCACATTTGCATCAAACACACACACACACACAGCCTTGGATTAAAGTGGTAAAATGTACTGCCACTCCAGCAGGAGTGTCAGAGATCAATACAAGGAGTCTAGAGAGGACCTCACACACTCACAGACTGAGGCACTCCCCACCGTTCTGGATTAAACTTTCATCAGGCCACTCGTTTCTCCACCATCAATCTTTCATCTGTGTCCTCCTTTCACTGGGGTGAATCCAGCACTTCATGCTCATTGCTGACCTTTGGTGGAGAACAGATTTCTTTATGCATTTATTGCCTCTACTGTTATTCTATTCTTTCCCGATGTTGTGTGTAAAACCTCATCCAAGCTTCATCCAAGTAATTAACAGTAAGACCCAGCTCAATACCCAGACAATTACCAGAAGAGTTCACGTGTGAAAAGAAGCTGATTTGTTACCAGGAATTACAGTGATGTCTAGATTACAGCCAGTAACATGCAAGGCTTCTGTGATGCTTTAGTTTGTTGAGTTTTTTTGTTCAGTTTTTCGAGTCTGTCCAAAACTGTGCATGATTCTGACATTTTTGGCATGAACATTCATTTCTGAATTTCAGTTAGGGTTCTATATAGAGTGATGTAATCATGTGTAGTTATTGAATAATCTACATTTCATTGTAATCATGATTGTTCCTAAAATGAAAGTAGCTTGTCTGTTCAGTAAGCAAGGAAAGGGCTGGGTCCCCAGCTCCATGGCACCAGCTGACAGACGCATGTACCGGCCAACATTGCTTATGAGTGAATTCTCATCACTCACCAGCACCCAAACTTTATAAGTCTTTCTGCAGTAGCCTGAGTAGACATTTCTTTTTAAATAACCTAATTCCTTACTAACGTTCCAATTACTTGATATATAAAGAAATTTGGAATTTTATTTCAATAGTGTCAGGACAATGTCACAGTTTTGTCCTGTTTGTGCCCCCTGTGTTTTTTTTCTTCTGTCAGTTTGTTTTGGTTTTGCACATGGCTTTGTTTGTCTCCTTCCTTGTCTTCGCCTCAGCCCTGCCTAATCATTGGTGTTTCCACCTATGCCTCCTTTGTATCCCTGTATCTTCCCCAGATGTTCCTTGTCAAGTAGTGTGCAAGTAGTCCTTTTGTTTAAATTTTTCTTGTCTGGTCTTGTGTATGCATGTTTGTTCCACATCAGTTTATGGTTTGATCACTTGGCTTGTTTGTTTCTTCTGTTAGGTTTCCATTTTGTTTTATATTTTTAGTAAAGTTATTACTTGCATTTACATCTGCCTCCAAGCTCCACAAAAACAAGAAAAAAAAACAAAAACATTTTGAACACCAGCTTGAAGTTGCCTTATCGCACAGGCCCTATTCAGATCAGTAAAACATGGTATTCTGATTCTTGGAGCAGGCACCTGATCGGCAGCACCTGGGGGTACCAGAAGCTCCAAACAAATGTCAATAGCAACAGCAAAATAAGCAGTTTGACAATGGCAGAGAAGATTTAGCAAATTGTTCATGGGTGCAACCCACATACTCTACTGCTCATCCCACAAATACATGTTCCTTCCTTTTTTTGAGTATTAGTCATTGGTTAGTCACTGGGGAGCCAATACATGTATTAATGTCCTCTCTCTCTTCCTGTCTCTCTCTCTCTCTCTCTCTCTCTCTCTCTCACACACACACACACACAATTATACATACAATATTATAATTATACATAATACAATTTATATTTGTACATTTTATAATTTATATTTATAACATAATATAATCTTTATATATATATATATTATAATATATATAAAGATATAAAGATATATATATATATATATATATATATATATATATATATATATATATATATAAAGATACACTTATTTTGACAACATATTTGACATGAGTATATATTAAAGTATAACTTTCTTACCTGCCGTTGTCCCGTCCCACGCCCCACACACGGATGCTTGCGATTGGCTGAGAGTGAAGAACACTGCGGTCCATTGGATCAACCAGATTCAGCATGTTATTCTCCAGAATCAAATACATATCCTTCCCCTGCACGCACACGCACAAAGAAAAAGCAATTCCGACAAAGTTTAAGAAAAGGCCTTTTTCGTGTGTGTGTGTGTGTGTGTGTGTGTGTGTGTGTGTGAGAGAGAGAGATGAATACTAAATAAGTGATCAGCCATGAGTGGAATAAAAAGCTAATGAATCTGGGAGATGCACTACCTCTGTATTCTGTTACAACACATTACAATCTCCTTCTCTCCCTGTGTGCACCCTATATGTGGTTTATCCTACTTTTTTTTTTACATTGTTGCTTAAATCTGCAGTACTCTTTCTTGCTTTTTGTGCTCTGTGTCCCCAAAACACGGGACACAAGATCAGTTTTACAATTGGAAGTGTGACCAAACTTGCACATGCCACAAAATGTGCAATTTGACCAGGGATGTTGAAACACTTGCATGTGAGTTACCTCTCCCCAGATGCCGACAGTGTCTCTAATGTCATTCTTGCAGTAGGAGAGTTGGCGAATGCAGTTATTTACAGCCACGCTGCTTTTCCCAGGAGCCAAGTCCTCCTCAGCCATCTCAACCCAGCCCAGAGAGCGCACAGCAAAACACTACAATACACACAAAAAGCTTATTATACACTCACTCCAGTTATAAATATAATAACATATAAAGCCTTCTAATGTAAGCTACTAATATATTATATTTTACAACAGATTCAGTAATGTAGACAGTTTTAGCACTATTCTGATCCTATTATAAAAATTAGAACATTTTTTTAGAATATTAAAATAATAAAATATGTAAATGATACATAATATGTATATGTAAAGCAATATAACATTATTCAAGGTAATACAAACTTGTGTGCCAATGACAAAGGTCAAAGTGACAGAGGTTCAATATGTAAATACTACAACTACCTTATTATGGCAGTTAATTCCAATATTATTACTTTAATATTTATTATTACTCTAATGTTAATTGTGCCGATTATGGCTGCAATTCATTTACAAATACATGCTCAATATCTAAGCAAACAGGAAAGCTGTTTTTGAAATAAGTATACAATAAGGGTTAAAGATTATCTGCAGTGATTATGTATGGTTCATATAATTGTAATATATTCCTGGAATAATATGGCTTTGGTTTGTTTAGCACTTCTTGTTCTCCATCAGCCCATCCCTCCATCCCTCTCTCCTGACGATATCCTGAGACCAGTAAGTCATCTATCTTTCATCCTTTCTTCACTTCTGACACGATGCAAGATTAAACCCCTCCAGGCCTGACTCACAGTCTGGGAGTGAGTAAGTATGTGTGTATGTGGGTGTGTGTCTCTATGTGGGACAGACCAACATGGAGGGGACAGAGAGAGTGTGATTAATAAGAGGTAGAAAGCTTTCATCTTTTGATTTTAACTATTTGTGACTGAGAGAGAGAGAGAGAGAGAGAGAGAGAGAGAGAGATTGGAAGGAAGTAGTGAAATATTTAAAGGTAGAGATCCTGGCGGTGATGTAACACAGAAATATGGGGCAAATCGTGGCCTGCAGATAACAATAAGGACCAGAATTGGGGAATTTAGTACAGTGTTTCTATTTAACCCCTTAAACCACAATGACCTGCATGTGGGACTGCATATTAATCCCTCACTTTCACAACAGCATAGTTTACACATTAGTTTCATAGCAGTTTCTGACATATCTAAATATTAATAACTGACAAAGCCTGCAACTAAATATTTAATTAAATCCAAAATATTTTAACTTCATTATCATTCATCCTTTAGTGGCAGTATTCATTACCACTAAATACTAGGTGACACTATGTAATCTAGTCCTTCATCTGAAACATATCAGCCTGATACACACCACCAGTACATCCAACTCCTCTACTACTAATGCAATACTATTAAACAGCTTTTTCACACAACAACTGGGCATTTCTTAATAGAGCCACCAGATGGCACTGTAGATCTTCTCAGCAATTCAGAATTAATCAGGACTCTGAACAGAAGGGCAGGGTTCTAAAAATACCATAGTTTCCCAAAAGCATTTTAGTGTTAAGATAATTGTAATTGCTTAATAGAGAGTTCATATCAGGTTACTTGACCATTTAGGAAACCCCAGAAAACCCAGCCCTGATCAGTAAACAGGAATAAGACGCAGTAAACAAACATTGTCTGATATGAGTAGCAAGATGCGCTGCACATTCTATTCCATGGTCAACAAGATCCAGTGTGTACAATAGAGCCTAAGCGATAAACCCAGCATTGGCATAATAATCATCTGATTTTAAGCAGATAAAAAAATCCAACAGCTAAAAATATCATACGATAACATTTTATTACAGCATGTTACGCCTCAAACAGCATTATGTTCTAAACATTGTGGAGCGTCCCAGATTTCCCAGATTGTTTTTGTATTTATTTATTATTTTTTACTATACATAAAGTTGTTTTGTTATTCTCAAACCAAAGCAGAAATGTCAAATTAGTTTCTTTTGGGACACAGTAGTGGAAAGATCCCAAAGGTGATGAGGAGATGTGCTAAAGTCGGCAGTGCAGACTAAAACCTGTGCATTTTGCACATTTTTGTGATTTTAACCCTGATGGTCAGCCTGTAGTTACTGTACTAAAGGTGAAAATGGGGTGACTGCTAACGCAGTAGTAGTCACCTCACATATTTTTTGCAGTATTTTTATTAACATCTTATATATAGTTATTAGTTTTATATATAGTTATCCTATTTCTGTCATTTTTTTATTCCCAACCACTAGTTAGAACTCTCCCTATCATACAATGCTACCAGTGCTGGGAGGGTGAAAGCTAACATGCTTTCACAGTGTTCAGTTTCTTAGTGATCTCCCATCGATAGGACCAACAGTGCTGTTAATGTTAAAAAAAAAATAGTATAAATTTCTATCAAAAACAAAATGACATATTACTTGTGTGCAACACTGTATGTGTGCCAGAGGGTTGTGATAAATTAAGGTTTTTTATTATTTATGTCACATCTTTCATGACCAATTCTTAGAAATATTAATAGCAATCAACCTGTTTAAACCTTATATTAGAGGTTGGTAGCAGATCTAATGTACATGGGATGATTAAAAAGAGCCAAGCACTAACTGGATTACCTGCACCACACTCCCTGGCCACACACAATGGCTTATCTGCCTTATGCACTTATTACCAAATCCTACATTTTTGTACTTGTTACTTGTATAGTCTACAATGTAAACTCTAGTAATGTTTACTATTATGTGCAAAACTCATTTGTTATATGTTGCAATGTGGGAAGAATATATACACTCCTCATCATCTCCTTCTGACTCTGAATGAAATGAGTATGAACTTGGACTGGAAAGTGATGTTAAATCAGAAAAAGCATTAGCATACTTTAAGGGGGATGAGTGAGCAGAGTTAATAATAGGAAAGAATTAAATGTGAGTGATCTCAATTTTCCTGTTGTTTTGAAACAAAATAAGTTAAACTACTTTATGATTAGTTGCTGTCTTGCGTGTGCTCCAGGAAGTATGAGCAGTTTTTGAGTGAAATATGAGTAAGGGCGTTTTTTCTCTCTCACAATCTTGTTTATGCACATTCATCCCATGAGAGTCTAGGTTAAGCCTTTATTGTGCATTGTTTGTATTTGTGTCTGTACGCCTGTTTCACCTTGGCTTCAGGGTCACTGTTAATGCTGCTGGAGTCTTCTTCTTCCACAGGAGCAGGATTTCTACGATACACAACACACAGACCCGGAACACTACATTTAAACTGCTTGCATCTCTTTCCTTAATTGTTATAGACAGCCAAACATCCATGCCCCCCCAAAACACACACACACACACACACACATACCGTAGCTTAAGGGAAGCATAGCGGAGAGTAGCTCCTTCAAACTCTTTCAGACTGGGGTCAGGGTTGACTGTAGCAGCCTGAAGATCCTGAGAGAGAGAAACATTTAATACATTTAAATATAAACACACATTTCAAATACACAATTAGAGCTTAGAACCAACATGCTGAGTGCAGAGACCTGAATGATGATGTGTGTCAGTGCACGTTTGCCTGCGTGACCATTCTGAAGGCATGCTTAGCAAAACCTAATTTCAGATGTAATTACAATAATCACGCATAGAATTTGCAGCAGTTGTCATAAAAAACAAAGCGAAGTGAATTATAAAGCATAAAACAAAAGCTGATGCTGAATATACAGAAATGTTTATTCATAGCTCATCAAAGCAAAAAGGTTCTGTGAAAAGTGTAAATTCTAAACTCACATCACATTTGTGTTTGTAAGATAAAATGATCTGAATTCTAAATGATGAAACATCTGTCTGTCATTTCATGACATTGATACAACAAGAAAGGATTCTGAAAAGTAGATTTAAAGGTTTCAATACAGAATATAAATCAAATGTATATGTAAATCAATCAATTATAATACTTACATTGGAATAGTGTGTCACACTGACAGTAATATTCTACTTCTAAAAGTTAAAACAAACAGCTTAAACTAGAAACACTTGAACACAGCCTGCTGTAGTTTCATCTCACATCAGAAAAAGAGAAAAACAACAAAAAAACAAACAAACAAAAATCACAGGGTGAGTGAGGGCTTTTCTATGGTGCACTCATGCCAGGAAGGTGCAGGCAGAAGCTGGGGCGAGAGGTTAATGGTAGGATATTAAAGGTGACAAAGCAGGATGGTTTCATACCACAGAGCCTCAACAGTAGAATGGCTTGATGGCAAATGCACTGATTGCAATACAAATGGACTTGGTCATTACACCAATAATATTATCTATGTACTACTTTTTTTAAGGATTTAATTCTGTTCAAAATAGCAACGATTTACAACTACAATTGTTAAAAGCATCTTTATCTTTTTTAACTGCAGAATTATTATTTATTACATATTATTATTAACCTTTTGTTATTCATTTTAAAATGTAATGTAGTTACTTAAAATGAGTAACTATTTTAAACTTTGGCAACTACTACTGAATCAACACGCCATTAACATATGAAAGAAGAATAGATCACTGAAGTTGCTTGTCAGTTGCCAAAAATTATTGGATCCTTGAAGATTGCAGTTGTTGTGTCCTGTGGTAAACAGATGTTTGGAATTCTATATCTTTTGTGCTATATACATTTTTTCCTAAGTGCCATTGGATCCTCTAAATTACAGTTTGCTAGCTTATGATGATTTGGGGGACGACTGTGAGACGGGGTAAACTCAGAGGAATCTTGAGCTGGAGTTTGGGTGGCTTCTGCCATTCTCTGACATTGGGAGCTAAGAATAATAGATAACAGGGTTAAGAGGGAGGTGAGGGGGTGGTGGAGGGTTGCGCAGACTTGTCGCTGACACGTCAACAAGGTAGGAATGGAATTTATAGGACGTTAGATTAGGAAGGTGGGGCATGTTCCTTCTCCCAAAATTCAGGTATTTTAAAACTACACTTCATTAGTAAGTTAAATTACATTTTGCTACATCCATGCTACAAGCAGTTTAAAACTCAAGTGACATTGCACGAAAGTGAGTTGACTACAAAATACCAACATACAGAAATTCATTCAGATATCCTGCTTATCCACTGAATTCTTAATATGGGCTGACACTGACTGCAACATTAGTGGTCTATTAAGGTTTGGACACACAGTAAAAACCCTTACAGATGAAAAAAAGTTAATCAATCAGTCTGTTACGTAATTATGTACTTTAGAGTTTATGACTTGCATAAAGGCAGACTTAATAAAACCTGTGGCTTTAAGAATGTCTGCCTGGTTTGACGCTGGAAATATTTTGGAACTGGGTGTTGGAATCTTGTGTAATGTCAGTCGCTCTCTGAGCCACTCTGCTGCTGGAACTGCTGTGGTGTGTGTCTGTGTGTTCAGCTGAGGACTATGGTTGCCTCTCATACTAACCTTCCAGATTTCACTATCAATTTTTCCCACTGCAAAATCACTCCAGGGCTGTTTCTACACGCAGTTATTTATACATACACACGCACACACACCAACACATGCACACACACACACAGATACACACACACACACACAAAGTCGAAATAGAGGAAGCAAGGTGGGGAGAAAGACAAGACAGGGCTGTTAGATCACTCAATACGATTTTGTGTGTGTGTGTGTCTGTGTGTGTGTTTTTTAGAGTCTAGTTCTAATTTTTGAGATTAAACTGTGAGCCAGCAAAACCTGGTGCTAATACTCATATTTTCCCTTTAAAAATGGTAAAACTGTTTTTAAAGGGAAACTGTCTCTATGTTAAGTGTTAAAGCTTGTATGCCCCGCATCCACAAAGTCTGTATTCTATATTAGTTAAACACTATCAATTACCTCAGCATTATACATATATGCCCTTTAAGTCGATTCCTGTCTACCACATAATTATCAAATGTGTTCAAGTTTAGTTTTTACGTAGGCATGAAGATATCCTGCCAATATATATAGAGTTAATGTTTTAAATCAGTGATTGTTTTTCTCTAAAAGGTAATAGTTTAATATTGGTCCTGGATGGTTAAAGGAGTCCTGTTTAATTTTCTACAGGGCATAAAATATTGAATAAATGTCATAATACTGATCATAATTTTTATTAAAGAGTCAAAAGTCTGGAATCATTAGTGTATTTTGTGTGTTAAAGTACAACAATGTATAATGTATGCTAAAAATGCACATGAATTGAGATATATTATTTTAGGTTACCCACCACTAGTCTATGTGTGTGTTTGTGTGTGTGTATATATAATATTCATTAGGTTAGCTCCAGGGTGGATGCAGAATGTTTGCTCTACGAGCCAGATCTATCACCATGTGAACCAGACTGCTGATCATCAAAATGCTTTAATTCACAAACTCTGAATTAAAAACTACACCTAACTACCCACTACTAAAGAACACATCAAGACAAAGAGAGACAAGAGGAGATGATAGGAGAGGCTAGGAAAGTAGAGCAGAACTACTCAAAGTCAAAATATATATTTTTTTAACTTTGAAAAGGAAGAAAGGGTGTGAGACACTAAGCTATTACCTTGTCCTGTTCTCGATGGTGTGTTTCAGTGTGTCTGTCTTTCTCTGGCATGATCTGCAGTGACGAGGATCGAGGCTACACACAACAAAGTCAACATGCTGAAGGTGAAAAAGGACGAAAGCCCTAAACCTTTAGACCAAATTTGCTCATGTACAGGTTCATTCCAAGCTTTAAACAATATTTTTCACAAGCAGCAGGTAATGTTGCTGATTTTTGCTCAAATTGTACATTATTGTTTTAAAGTCCAACAGGCAGATATACACTGATGAGCCAAAACATTATAGCCATTGACAGATTAAGTAAATAAAACTGATTATCCGCATCACACCCTGCTACCCATGCTAACCCCTGTCCACCGTTAAAAGCACCCACAGTGGATACATGAGTGACAGAACTGGATCTTTGAGCAATGGAAGAAGGTTGCCTGGTCTGAGGAGTCATGTTTTTTTTTTTAACATCATGATCCTTTAACTCACAGCCTACAGGATTTAAAATAAATGACATGTCATAATGTTGTGGCTCATCAGTGCAGCAAACTTTAGTCTCCATTTAATCCCCTTTAAACTGCATGAGGCAAGACTTACAAAGTAGCAGCTATTGACGAATCCACAGGAAGGAACATTGGCATCAGAGGAAGAGGAGGAGTTAGAAGAGAGGAGGGGTGCAGGTTCTAGACAGGATGAGGGTGCAAGAGGGACAGGGTCAGCAGAGCTGTCCGATGTGGTGCTGCCCGAACGACAGGATGCTCCAAAAAACACATCGGCATGAGACCCCTGGAAGAAGAAAGAAGAGGAGAAAGCAAGAATGACAGTGAGTCTACAAGCTAAATAATAAATGCGTCTAGAGTAATGACGGAATAAAGAACATAAACCAGTGAAGGTTTATGTTGACAGCAGCAACCTGTTAGTCAGGATATATGGTAATTCAGACATTACAATGTGAAAATTGTTGTAGTCATCATAACAAATGTTTACTGATGGAGAAAATAAATAATAGTTATTACTTATATTTATAATAGAATATATTATATGATTATTTTATAATATATAATATATTTATAATATTAACATAGTATAATAGGAATTGAGGAATTAAAGTGTGGACCCATGAGTTTAAGGGCTTTACTCTGATGCAGGGATATATTATCACTGGCCTTTTGTTTACATATTCCTCATGGACGTCTTAAACAGGCTTTGATTCAAACATAGATAAAAGTGTGTTAAATCAACATTAGCTCTTGTTAGATGTAAACAACATTTTAGCTAATTGCAGTTTGAGCATTTTGCAGTCTGGGGTAATATGCAAGTCATTTACTAAACAAAATGACTATTCATGTTAGTACAAGAAACTACTTGTTTTACTGAAATTAGGAATTAAATCTGTAATTCTGTAGGAGAATAGTTAACACAGAAGAGAGTAAATAGAGGACTGTGTATATACACAGATGAGTGTATAGTTTGTGTATGCAAGTGAGAAATAGGTTTAGACCCACTGTCTGAATTGCATATTTTTTGACCTCTTTTAAAAGTTTCTTCATATAGGACTGTAGTTGTTTACACACAGGATCTGGCAAAGAAATTAGGAATTTTGAATGCAAGGTATTCATTTATCATCGTATATTTCCCAGACAATGCAACTAAATTGAAGAGGAAAAGCATTCATCATTATTCAGTGTAAATGGTAATGATCAGCTTTGTTAACTAAGAGTAAAGGCAGGTGGACATCTACCAGTCTGGTTACAAAAAAGGTTACAAAGCCTTTTTTTTGGGCCGACATGGTCCAAATTATGTCTGGCAAAAACGTAACACTGCTTTTCAAAGTAAGAATCACACAACAGCTAAAAAAAACTAAAAGCACGGTGGTGCTGGTGTGAAGGTTTGAGAATGTTTTTCTACATCAGGATCTGCATGCCTTGCTATACGTTTATTGGGACCATGTATTCTGCTTTGTTTCAGAGAGAATGTCACAGGTCATTGTCAAGGTAATTTCTCTGTTAGGTGAAAAGGTGTAGTTGGGTCATACAACAAGACAATGATCTAAACACATGTAAACGAGTGGTTAGAACATAAGAAATGCCCAGGCAAAGTCCTGAGACAAACCATATTGAAATGTGTCATGACCTGAAAACAGCTAAAAAAATGTCAGTAGGAAATAATTTTTTCATACAGGAAGATTAACTCTTATCCGTTTTCTTTTATCATGTTCTTTTAAGAACTGTAATGTTGGAACTCTTACACTTATATTGAGGTAGCATGGTGTGCTTGCCCAGGTGAGGAACCAAACCTCAGTCTACAACATTGAGGGTAGTAATGTTACCTACTTCTATAGAACTTAAACATGAAGGTGAGTATGGCAAGACACACTAAAATAAATTAAAATAGGTATTTATGTTAAGAAAGCCATGTGGCATACTTTCATAAATGATAACAGAAAAGTAAGCAGAGAGAACATTTCAAAAGAATATTGGCATTCATACCTCAAGGTCAGGAGTAGGTGATGGGGAGAGAGAGCCCAACGAGTGTTTGCGTGTGTCGCGATTTGGGTCAGTTGGTGCAGGGTGGCATGGCCCTGGTCTCTCCCACTGTGTGGTGCCTGTGGGAATATGCCAGTAATAAATGCCGGCCATGTCCGTCATCATCTTCCATCCTGGAGGCAGATCGGGATCTGTCTGAAACGACTGCTCCCCCCAGATGTCTGTAAACACACACACACACAAACACACACACACCACAGTCAGAATCCACCGGACATTACTGATACACTCAGTATCTACAAATACAATACATACATACTCAAACCATCTTTGTGAGGTTAAACAATCTTTATAAAAGGTTTAAAAAATGTTTTTGTAAAACCCCTTTGTAATATCACTTTGACTGCGGAACTAATATGAAATTATATTCTGTATGTGTGCGTGAAACTAGCTGGACAAGGCCAAAGCCAGTCTTAAACAACTGTTACACACACACACTCATGGGCTCGGCATGCACATGTTGCATGTCAGTCTTCCCATGAGCAGCTGAGGATTCTTAAATAGAGAGTGAATTACTCACACAATGAGCACTACTGCAATACCAAACCACAATGACACAGACTACACTTTCATCATTCACACACACATACACTCCAGAGGAATGTCTCTCGTCTTGACAAGTTCAGGGAGGATGTGTTTCCTGGAATGAATCTGCAGAGCACACAAATGACTAAAAAGACTAAAATGAATGTCAGAATGTGTGTGTGTGTAGAGCCACTATAAAACTTCTGTACACCAATCTAGTTTAAATAAATTAAACCAACCTGCGCTCTGAATAAAAATGTGTTAGCAAAACATTCCACTATGTGCAGCATGAACATCCTCTAATTACAGATTTAAACCAGCAGAAAATATATACAACCAGTCAATTTACATCTTTTCAGCAACATGTCCAGAAGGGGGATGGTGGAAAGAGGCTACGGTATCTTTCCAGAAATGCAAGGCAAAGCCTGTGATAAACAAGCCAAATTTATGACACAAGTAGATTAGGCTAACAAGGAAGCTAACACAGAAGCATTTACATTCTTACTGAAGTTTACTAGTGTTTTGACAAGAACCTGGTGATATGATACATACCATGATTCAATATACTGCAATATATTGTGATACTGTAAGAAAGACATGGTTTAAACAATGAACCGATGTCTGACAAAAATCTTTACAGGTAAACTATTAATTAAAATCAATACTGTGTTTTTGAGAATCGATCCGATGCAAAACATATCACAATACTTTGATAAAGCAATATTTTCTTACACCGCTAAATTCATATGAAGGAATAGGGCTGCATGATAGTAGAAGAAACTAACATTGCGGTATTTTGTTGTTCTGTTGTACGTATTGCAATATTAAAAAATGTCATGATATTAATAATGCACTCTAAGTATTGAAAATTTAAAAGACATTATATTGGGCAGATATAATCTGGTAGATGAATTATAATGTTCCCAAAGATATGTAAATATCTTACATAAATAAAACAGAAATCCACTGTCTAAAACCAAGTTGACATACAGACCCATTCACCTTAACAGGCTTTTCTCATTAACTAAACACAATGAACAATACTGAGGTCAGGAAAAATGATTGAGGTCATGTCCATATATTGGATAATACGGATAATTACGTATGCTAAATCAATAATGTAATTATCATGAGATAACATCATATAACATGATAAAATACATTTTTACACCTTGGACATCTAAGTAGTTAATGCTTAGAGGACACCCAAGAATGGTCAGTTCATTGTTTGTACAATGACCTAATTTCCCATCAGAAATAGTTTAAAGATATCAATCTTTTAACAATCTATTCCAAAGATTTGTGTTTCATAACAAATCCAGGCCATCCATGCTCCACCCAAACCTACTGTTACATGGTTGGACAATCCTAGTCTAATGAATTGAGATTCGAAGTCACTACATAACTTACATAACTGTGAGGTTCCAGTTATTCCAGAGTTTAGTTGAACTAGGACACTAGCTAGAGCTGTACATGAAATCTCTTATCTCTTAAACAGTTTGAGAACTAATTAAGTAATAAGTGTTTAAAAAAAGTCAAATCACAAAAATAAATATAACTTCTACATATAAACTTGGATTTTTCATTATTTTAAACCATGCAGTTATGCAGTTACATGTATATCCAATATATCTAGAACCATTTGCGTTTGATCTAGAGAGCTTTTTCACACCTGTGTTGTTATATACAGAAACAGTATTAATATAGATCTGGTATATGTAGTATATAAATAGATGTCTATTGTGTTCTGTCTCTTAGTATTAATAAGCATTATTGCTGTGCAAACTGTTGACTAGTCATGTTGCTTTATCAAGCAGTTTTTTTTTCAAATTGCATAATTGTAATTGCAAACAATTTCTCTATAGTTTTCCTTAAAGTTTGTGGGCGGAGTCTGGGTGGAAGACAATTAGGTTGTGGCGTGGGGTAAAATCTAAAGACAGTATGGTACATGTCTGAAATGTGTGGGAGTGAGCTGAGAGGAAATGCATCATGGGATTTGTAGTCCCCAGTGCATAATTGGGTCACCATAGCTGCGTCTTCACACATCATTCAAATGGCCATACGCTGCAGAGAGAACATGACCTTCACACATAAGTCAGCATGATCTGTGATTTAGTGTCTGACTAAGGGGGAGCTGTCCCTCTATCGCTGAATCAAGAGAAAGGGATGCAGAGGAAAAGAGAGCACAAGAGAAAAAAGACTGTGATATTTTAGCATGCAGGAAAAATACTGCTTAGCCATTCCCGCTGTGTTGGTACCACTATTCGACCCATTTTCTGTTTCCTTCTTGCTTTATAACTCTCTTTGTCTCACGTTCTCACTCTCTCTGCAGTCTATGAAGCACGAGCAAGAGGGGGAGGGGAGCTATTCCACAGCTGTAAGATGTACACCGACATACACACACACACACTGCGCTAACAATCATGAACATGCATGAATTTCAAAGTTTTCGTATTCTGGTCACACGTATTCTTTGCACCCCTTCATCGTTCAATCTCTTTTCATCTCTCTCTCACCTCTGGCAGACTCTATGTGCATGCATAACGACACACAAAGCTACCTGCCTGCATGAGCGCACACACACACACACACACACACACACAGTACCTACCCTCGTAATTCACTATGACAATGGCCAACATGTAGTCTTTACCCAGCATCATGACTGAATAACTGAACAGCATCAAAAACAGGAGACTGCATGAAGACCAGAGAGAGTGCGAGAGAGAGAGCAGAGAGAGAAGAGAGAGAGGGCAGGGAGAGAGAGAAGGGAGAGAGAGGAAGAAGGGAGAGAGAGTGCAACTGAGAGGGGAGATTTAAAGGGAGAGAGGGAGAGTTTGCAACTGAAAGCAGGAGAGAGAGAGAGAGAGAGAAAGACAACGAAAGAGGGGAACAGACAAGCCAGAGGAGAGAGACTGAATGTGTGTGAGGGAGAGAGAGATGAAGTCCGGGAACAGACACAGAAGGGGAGGCAGAGGCAAAAAGAAAAGAGAGGTTGAATAAGGGAGGAGGAAAGAGAGTGGGAGGAAAGAGAGGCAGAGGGAGCGCCGGTCAGCTTGCTTGTTGTTTATTTTCTATCTAAATCAAGCAGGAAGATTCGCAGTCGCTTCCTGTCTGGTCAGGGCTCGTGATTGGCCGCTGGCAATGCAAAAATACAAACTCCTCCCCTCTGAACATTTCGGTTGCCCCGGGCAACCTCAAAATTATCTTCCCTGCAGTAGCACCAAACACAGGTCCATGTGACCACAGTGCAGACGAGAAACAGAGAGAGAGAGAGAGAGAGAGAGAGAGAGAGAGAGAGAGAGAGAGAGAGAGAGAGAGAGAGAGAGAGAGAGAGAGAGAGAGAGAGAGAGAGAGAGAGAGAAAGAGAAAGAGACAGAGGTTCAAAGCAACCAACGCGCGCACACGCATACACACACAGAGAAAGAGAAAGAGTGCCAGGTGAACAGCAGACACTGCAGCTGTACTTCTGGACACAGCCAATACTGACTAACAACTGTGTGTGAGGCCTGTTCACACCCGTCCTTAACCTGACACATACCTGTAAGTACACACCTGGTCTGCCATGGCACACACAGAAATAAAAAACAAACCCCAGCAATCGCAATGTACACCAGTCAAACACCGCAAAAGACCAACTGAAGCCCACTCACATGTGTCAATGCGGACACTCTGGAGTGCATAATATTGAACTGATTTAATACAATGGAGTGCTTTCTGCACTGATATACCAACTTATATATACACACTTACATAATTGCTCATTATTTGTAATCGCAAAATGTTAACAATTAATTGTGATACTGATTTGAGGTCACATCGCATAGTAATAATTCAGGGCATGGCTGCTGCATGACCCACTAGTTGGGAATCAATGATTGATAACTACTGGAAGTATATTGTTGCTGTTTCTTCATTTTAGCTGTATTTCACTTTTTCACATTTCACAAATAAAAAAATGGGGGAAAAAAAACGTAATCTGCCAGCTGTTATTTAGACTGTGTCTAAATTTCATTATAAATCGAACAATTGAAATGCTCCAAAATTATAGACTTTTTACATGAACTTCCAAATAATTATACCAGATGATAACCTGTCCCAGAACTGATTGCAAGACAATTAAGACAATTTTATGCCACTGAGATAATGATAGTATAATCATGCAATCACACCCTTTTAGAGACCAATGAACTTTTAACTATAATGAATATTTAGACATTGGAACTGGAATTGTTTAAAACAGACGCTACACATGCACGGCGAGACGTAAGCATTTTGTTTTTCTTGCGTTGGAATACAACCTAAAACATCAGCCTATCGCTTGAATACATTTGTAAAAGACTACAGTAGCAGTAAAACTGCATTCCACACAACACCATTTCATGCTGCACACCTTTGTGTCATTGGATGCTATGGGCATAAACTGAGAGAAACTCATGGTGTGGCACCATCTTTCCCTGATGTCAACCCTATTGAGAATCCTTTGGAGTATCCTCAAGCAAAATGAAGGTGGAGGTAAATCCAGCATTCACATACAGTTCAGGACAGAAGAAAACCAAAACTTTACAGACGACAGAGTACAATAATGCTATCTAGCAGTGGGGGTTTAAACACAACACAAAATGAACTATTATGTCAACGATACTGTATTGCATAACATAATGTGATATGTCGATAAATTAATATTTTCCTACACCCCTAATTAATACATAGGAATAGAGCATAATTTAAGAACTTGTATTATACTGTTACAGATCTGGAACACCACTGACTGACAAAGTAAGCGGAACACTATATAGACAGTATTGGGACACCTGCTCATTCATTGCTTTTTCTGAAAACAAGGGAGTTAAAAAAAAGTGTATCCTGCTTTTGTTGGAGAAACAGTTTCTACTGTCCAGGGAATGCTTTCTACTAGATTTTGGCGAACTGCTGTGAGACCTGCCTCATCCCCAACTCATCCCAAAAGTTTTGGATGGAGCATCATTATTCCAACATAAAAAGCCACTATCACACAAATATCCACACACAGAGTGTGCAGGCACTGACCATTCTCCTCTGGCGATCCCAGTGACGTGCTGTCCTGAGACAGAGTGGTCCAGCTGGACTCCTCGTCGCTGTGTGGAAGGTTCTGGATGCGGTTCAGCGCGCGATCTGTCTTGGCGCCCGTCCGAGGCCTGTCTTTCTTTGTCTCAGGAGAGGAGGAGGCAGAGGAGGACCCGACAGAGAGTAGGGGCGTATCCTCAGGGCTGCGCTGTTTTCTTGTTGATGGAAGGCTTGGGATATTCTGCTCTTTCAGCAGCGGTTGTGTTATATCATTGCAATCATCCTTTACGTTGGTCTCGTCCAGTGTTAGATCACAGATATGAGACTCTAGAAGGCTCTTGTTATTAAGGAAATGCGGGGACTTCCTGTCAAGGTCCAGCTCCGTTTTCTCAGACAGAATGAGCAGATCGTCAGAATCCTCCTCAAACGGGTTTGTGTTCTGAACTTCATCGTCCTCATTGGCATCATCATCATTTACGAAATCGCTTGTGTCCTCTCTAGCTAGCTCACTAATACTGTCTGTGTCATCAGTCTGAGTGTGGTCAAGTTCTACTCGGCTGTCGATGCTTAATTCCAGGTCAGCATGCAACTCGTGATCTGCAATAAGGTCAGAGTCTGCTGTTGTGTTTCCAACTTCGTCCTCAGTGGTCGTATTTTTGTTTTGGTCTTGCAGCTCCGCAGCTTTGCGCAACTGGTTGGCTCCATTTTTCGCTAGTTTTGCGTTGGCTGCGGTGGTTGTGAAGGAGGAGGGGGATGATGAAGGTGGAGCGGGGCCGTCACTGAGGCCCATAGCACTCTGAATGCTTGTCAGTGCATACTTCTTACGACACTTTGGGGGCGTGGTCTGGCCCTGTTTGATGACATCGCCACTTAGCAACTGGTTGTGGGAGGAGCGTAGGCTGAGGGAGGTGGGTGGAGTCACAGGAGACCCATTGTGATTGTCCAGGTCCACAGAAGGAGAGGAGTTGTGTGGGGAGGGCACGCAGACTGACATCATGGCTGAAGGGAAACAAATAAAATAAAATTAATAAAAATAAAAAAGCACTAACTAAATAAATAACTAAAATATACAAGCTGTGCTGTCAATACGGCTAAAGAGCTGTTCTTAAATGAGCTGAGCATGAGCTGTAAATGCATGGACTGCTCTGACAGTGAGTGGTCCAGCTGTACTCTACAACACGCTTTTTCTAGGAGCGTAAAACTGAATTACTGTGCATCAAATCTAATTTATGAGGAGAGAACTGAGGCTTATTGACGGCCAGGACAATTTGCGTTTCAATGGAAATGAAACCAGAAATTTTATCATAGCAGTGGACTGCCATCAATGGCATTTTTGCAAATGTTCTACACAAAGTATTCAAATCGAGTTCCACAGAAAGAAATGCAATTGCTAGCGAAAAACGAACAAATTAATTGGTTTGCTTGGGAGTGAATTCACATGCAAAAGTCTAACAAAAAGACTGACAGACTTGAACAGAGGAAGAGAAAAAGAGTACTCACCTTGGAAGGGTTTTGTTGTGGTTTGCTTGATCAACAGAGGCTACTGCTGCAAATCTATGAGAAAGAAAAAATACCAGGTTGTGGTACTTAAAGCACGGTGTAATGGTGCCACAATATGAAATTCTGTCTGTATTTTGCAGGCCGTGTGTTATGTGTGACTAGGTCTATTTTTATACTGTATATGAATATGTGCGTGTTTGTGTGGGAGACATTTTGAAGCCAAGGAGCCAGCCAGATGTTTGTGCTTGGGAACACACACCCCTGGGTGGACTGAAGACACGCCTCAATAAGCATGGTGTCTTAAATTACATTACACAGATCAGTAGTGCTCAATTCTGGCTGGTATGTTTACACTGGCTATAAACCAAATGATGCATGAAGCTACCAAATGCTGTATTGATGACATGAATATTTATTTGATGCGTGGTTGTTTTAGCAACAGTCACATAAGCTCAACAACAATGCTCCTTATCCCCAGTCCCAGTTTTCCCTGCTTTACCCTTATAGAAACAAATAGAAACAGTGAAAAATTACTAATCTATTGGAATTGTATCTTAACATTAAAATACATTAAAGTAACAGTTCAGCCAAAAAAAATCTAATAAAAAAATAAAAATAAGCATAATTTATCAGTGATCTCAGATGCAGTTGATAAGCCAATGTTTGGTATGTGAAGTGTGATTCTAAAAAAATTGTTTTAAAGTCTCTCCATCAGAAAACATCCAGTTCTTCATTTCTTTCATACAGACAAATTAATGTGGTTTATTTTGAATAACCGGAGCTACATACACCAATCACAATATGTGGCATAATTTCACACATTGTGGTCTAGTTTGAAAGCAGAATAGTAATACAAAATAGGGATGTTACTATAGGGAATATTATAACATAGTTCCATTTTTATTGTAAATGTGAAAATTAGGTCTACATCAGGTTATATTAATGCCTTGAGTATTTCAAGTCTGTGGCAAACCTCAGTCAAATTCAAAGACCAACCAAAGGACTCTCCAGAGGCAGTTTTAGGCAAGTCGCTGTGTAGCGTAACCTATATGGTATGAACATGTAGCTAATTTTCAAACTAATCTTTCATTATCACTGTAAGTGGTTATCATCACGTTTGGAGGTGATGGTAGTGCGTAAACTGATTAGCCACTCCCACATCAGTCATTTATGCAGAGATTTCTTATCCCCTGTAAATTAGTCAAAAACTAACAAATGTTGCATAGTGTTACATTACTACATACCTTCCCATGTAAAACTAATCCCTTCTAAATAGGGCTTTATTCCAGAGTTTGTTAGCAATATTTTTCTTATACAGCATATTGATAAGGGTTTTTTGTCATGACAATAAAGTTATAGAGGGGCAAAACAGAAGATTAGGTAAGGTAAATTAGGTAAAAAGGTAAAGTGCTTCCATGGTCATCAATACACGTGAGCAAGCTACACTGTCTTTTCCATACTCACCAGAGGGCTGAGGATTGTGGGTATTTCCACAGAGCCTCTTGGGCCATTGTGCAGTCAGCGCATTATCAGCCAATCAGGGTGAGTCGAGTCTAATGGCAAGGGAATGCTCCACCCCTGGTTAGTGAACAAGCAGAAAATTGTTCTTAATGCTTTAAAACGCTAACAAGAACAACCAACTGGGCAACAAAATACAGCCTGGCTACAGACACCACAAGAACAGGCTTTGTTTAACAAAAAAAGAAAACATTAAGTGTGTGAATATGTGTGTCTTTTGGGAGATCTCCCGCTGTGACTGTAAACAGCTTGCAGTGGGAATAAGTATCTGGAGCTTATAAACAAAAATAGCTGGGGTGGAGACACAGCATATGCACACACACATACACACATATGCAGCATCAATGGAATAGCTAGTAGATGTGAATGTAATAATGCATATCATTCAAATACAGTCAAAGATAATACACAGTCACCCCATGCCTGAAACCATTTAAAAGCAAAATGCTCTCTCTCACTATTCAAGTAAGCCTATGTCAACAAACTCAATAAAAAAGGGAAAAAAATGAGAGAGAAAAGGCCAATAAACAGGAGCAGGGGTTAGTGTGTGTCTGTGTGTGGTGAACCTTAATTGGAGATGTCCAACTGGTGGTTAACCTCCTTCACCATCCTCTCACAGCCTCTGTGCCTCCATGATCCTCTCTTCCCCTCTCCGTAACTCTCTCACACGCTTCACTCTATACATTCAACTGAAGACTTTTTAAAATATTATTCGTCTCTACTTCACCTAAGATTACATCCCCTCTTGGGAGCACATATACTTGTTAACTTTGTGGCTAGATGCAGTCCTCAGGCAGTCACCGCTCAAGTGCATTTCAACAAGGGGATCAGTCAGTCAGAAAAAAAAGCCTCTTTAAGGCAAACAAGAGCCAGTCCTTGTGCAGGTGCGTTACTACATAGTTTATCATTTTAGCAGGCAGTGAGCATGCCTCTTCTAGACAGGCCTGCCAAAAATGTACAAAAATAACAGACAACATGGTTTAGAAAGTTTTAAATCCATTTTTACCTTACCCAACATTTTTTCAGCTTGTAAGAAATCTACAATATCGGTCAAATGTTTTAGAACACCCCTATTTTTCCAGCTTTTATTGACATTAAAGCACTTCCAGTTAATAAGTGCTAATGGTACAAAGTCCAGCTAGTCCAGACTTCAAATGACACACATGTAAGCAGTAAACTACATGGGGAGTAAAACAAACCTTCCAAACTTCTGCTGATTACTTATAAACCTTTTGTCTGTATAAAAGCACTGCACTCTCTACTGCGTTATTTAGAACTCTGGAATGCTGTTAAAATTCTTGGAAAACAGCAATTAACAAAAAAACACATTATAAATTCTAAAAGAGGGGTCTTTCCATAATAAAACGTACAAATAAAGCTACAGCGTTGTGAGTACAGTTTCCTACACAATCAAAAGATTCTCACAGCTTAAAATTAGACCAAGTCTCAGTTTCAACTGTGAACAAAAGTCTTGGAGCTGCAGGTTTGCAGGAGGAAAGGCAGTAAGAAAGCAGAAAAAAATAGTAAAGCAGGCTTTTTTTAAATTAATGTCATAAAAAAGCAAACATGGTTTATTGGATAGTTGAAAAGTAGATTTATTAATGGACTGTGTGTAGGGATAGTCTATTCAGGTAATGTGATCTATGTGCATTTGATCGTATTCTCCTCCCTTGGCACCACCAAATTTTAAACTGAGTACAGTATTTCCTTTGGGAAATACAGGATGTAAATTATTCCAGGAGACTGAGATGCAGTCTTCTGTGAACTTGCAGCACTGCTAGAATACAATGAGTGGCATCAAGGGAAATTGTAATGGCTATTATGGGCGATTTGCAAAAGCTTAACACACACAGAACACATTCAAATATCAAAAATATACTACAGAATGACACAATGCAATGTATGCAAATGTATGAAAAAACAAATGTAAATTTGTGGAGTACTTAAATAGTACTTAAAATTTGAATAGCAGCATTTGAACAAAAAATCCTGCACCTAATAATTGGGGTTACACATAGGGCCCAGCCAATTTCCTTTGTCCATACTCTAATTACAGACTACATTGCAAGGGTCATCAGGTAGGCACTGCCCTTCGTCAATGTTTCACTGAACTAAGCCCACAACACCTTCAGAAGGCTCAACAGTGACGTCTGACGTCCCAGACTCACTCCCATTCAAGCTAACTTCATAGACCAATCACATAACCAACTTCATAACGAAGTTGTAGAACGACACTCATCTGTGACTCATCAGTGACTAAGGCCATACCAAGCCCCACTAACACCAGTAATGCATGCTCAGTGCCACTAGTTCCATGTGGACACAATGTAGACTCACACACAAATGAAAAATCATGAACACAAAAATATAATTCCAAAAATACAAATTGTGATGGCTAGACAACCGGGTCAGAGTATTTTCAAAACGGCAGGTCCTGTGAGGTGCTCCCAGTATGCAGTGGTCAAAACCTACCAAAAGTGTTTCAAGGAAGAATACCCAATTAACAGGAGATATGGTCACAGGCACCAAAGATGAACTGACGTCCATGATCCCACTGGGCTACTGTACAGTTCTTGACTCGACAGGTCAGAGCTGTTTTTATGGCACAAGGGGGACCCACACAATATTAGGCTGGTGCTTTTAATATTGTGACTGATGTATATGATCATTACTTTTTTTGTAAAGGAAAATATTGTGTAATATATTGTGAAAAGGAATTGTATTCATGTAGCAATAATGAAAACATGTGAATCAAGTATTTGTCGGTATAGAGCAGTGGGTAACATCCCTTCCCTTATGTGTCAGACTAGGGTTTAATTCTCTGCTTACTCAAGATAACCAAGCATTATAAGTAAAAGCCCTCCGGTAAGACTCTGCACTCTCCTACCTCTGTAAGACCAAATACCATAAGTTACTCTTTACAAATGAGAGCTGCAGTAATCTGAGCCTCAAACAATGCAGCTTTAGGATTTTACATAATGAGGATAGTTACAAAATACTGCTGAAGCTGTTCAACTTCTGTGTGTGGTTTTTGTGTGTTAAATCACAAAGAACCACAGCCAGATTAACAAACACTCTAACACACACAAAGAAATGTGCAAGTTAGCTGTTAAGCAATGCATGAACAAAGCCTTTTTCACAACTCTGGTCCCTTGAACGCTTTTTGCTGATATGATAAATCCATATCACTCAGACACTGAACCGAAGTTTAAAGAAGCACCTTTAGGCTTACATGGCTAACAATAAATGCAAGCCAGTAGCCACCAATTAGCCTGCTGTGAGTTTTCACAACCCTACCAGGTGCCTACTGACCTTCCGAACTTGATAACTCCGTAACTTCAGAATATTTCTGTGTGTCAAAGGGTGCATTAAACCAACATACAGAAACAATGCTCCACAGGGAAGAGCAAATGGACTGTATTGTGTATAAAAAAAAATCGGTGAATATAAAATTGCACTTGCATTAAATATCTATTTCTCATTTAATATATCTATTCTCATGTAATAAACTGTTAATATAGTGTGCAAGAAAGAACTGTTTGCATATGTACTTGCTAAGCTAGACATATTTGCCCGATTAATGAGGAAGTAGTTGGCTTCCTTCTAAAATCCTTAGGAAATACACATTAGAACTCCTGCATTCCTTGTACCACAAAATTGCTCTATAAAACGATATGTAACAATATACTCCGCAACACAGGTTTAATTCAATATGCTCCACAAAAGCTGTGAGCTGGCTAAATTAGCTTCTAATCACAACACAGACTCAAGTCTGTCTTACTGCTGCTCCACTGACACAAGTTTAGTGCACACAGATCCAAATCTGAGAAAGTGAAGTTGACAGACTGTTGCTGGAAGTGATGGAAAGACTGACTTTAATCTCTCTGTGATGTCAATGGGAAGTACGCCTACGGTAACGTAATCAGCTCCATTCCACTTTCCTTAGCACTGATTAACATTTCATTGAATTTATGGTTTAACTGGCTGGTGAATTAAAAATCTTTGTGGTATGTGATCGTTTTATTTTCTAAACGTATGTAATTCAGTAATGGCTTAAAAGTGTTCTCACCCCTGAATTTTTTCCAGAAAAGTATTTCTCCCAGAACATTTTTGCAATTACACATGTTTTGTCATACACATGTTTATTTTCTTTGTGTGTTTTGGAACAACACAAAAAAGCAGAGAAAATTGCAAATTTGACGGTATTTCACACAAAACTCCAAAAATGGGCAGGATAAAATTATTGGCACCTTTTCAAAATTGTGGGTAAATAACTTTGTTTAAGCATGTGGTGCTCATTTAAACTCATCTGTGGCAAGTAACAGGTGTGGGTAATATAAAATCACACCTAAAACCAAAGGAAAGAAGTTGACTTAATCTTTGTATTGTGTGTCTGTGTGCCACTCTAAGCATCGCAAACAGAAAGAAAGAACTGTCTGAGGACTTGAGAACAAAAACTGTAGAAAAATATCAACAATCTCAAGGTTACAAGTCCATCTCCAGAGATCACAACATAATCAAGAAGATTACAACCCACATGGACAAAAGAGAAAAACTGATAAAGGTTGCAAAGCAGATCCGACGACATTTGACAAATGAAACGCCGTGGCAGGACCCCCAGGAGGACAATGCTGCTGACACAGAGACATAAAAACGCTAGCCTTCGGTTTGCCAAAATGTACGTGAGTAAGCCAAAGACAATATCTTGTGGACAGATGAGACTAAGATAGAGCTTTTTTGTAAAGCACATCATTCTACTGTTTACCGAAAATGGAATAAGACCTACAAAGAAAAGAACACAGTACCTACAGTCAAATATGGTGGAGGTTCAAATATGTTTTGGGGTTGTTTTGCTGCCTCTTTTCACCCGCCTTGATTGTGTGCAATTGGCGACTGGGTGTGCAACCAAACATTAAGTTGAGGGTGCCAATAATTTTGTCCGGCCCGTTTTGAGAGTTTTGCGTGCTTTATTTCTGGTTTCTATGTTGTTCTAATACACACAAAGAAAATAAACATGTGTTGCTCAAACTTTAAGTTCAAAAGTTGAGCAGGGTGACATGAAAGGGTGGTGTTAGGAAAGCAGGAGGCTGGTTGCATCTACAATTTGCATAATCATTCATATTCATAAACCACTGCATTTTTACTTCTTAAGTGTCAATGTTTAGGGATGCTGGTAGTATAAGAAATGGCAAAGCAGTATATAGAAATAACAAGAATACATATTTAAGAATGTACTAAACAGCATTTTACTGAATTATGACTAAATACTTTAAATGAATGAAAAGTAGTCACAGTAGTGTAACACACACACAGCAAAGAGGTGGGGCTGCCACCAGAAACAAAAAAAAAAAATGTGTGCAGGGCTCTTTTTCTAACAAGAAACACCTGCAGCAAATTAAAGGAGGAGCTAAAACTCTTAAAATACTGAGGCTCTCCATGAGAAGAGCCTGGCTTAAAAGACATGACGACGTAAAGAGTAGGGTCTAACTTTAAATGCAGTCTCAGTTCCCCACACAAATTTGGTCTATGTCCCTCCCCAGACTAAAAACAAACATATATACCCATGCATTCTCATATACTCACATGCCCACATACTTTGCAAATAGCAGATTGCACTTCTTCCACAACTTTTCTTTACAAGAAGAAAAAAGCAGCAGGAATTTGCGAGAGAGAGAGCTGAAGAATTCCTGGCATGTCTGTTTTGGAAAGCCTTAATTACTCAACAACAGGGAAAAAACACCACATACACACCCCAGTCAGTATCCCGCTTCTTCTTTCTGCCTCTCACTCTCACACACATCTATACAAATAAAAAGAGCTCACCTATATTTTCAGGAAGAAGTGTGTCTTCTCACCATTCCACTGGAAAGCTTCACATGAAAAAGAAATCAAGGCTCACTTCAGTGAATGAAGGCAAAAACTGTGTGTGTGCTTGTTCCAACTACATTTCAATTTGGAGTACTCTTGAACTCCACTACTTGAACTGTAACAAACAATAAATGGATGCTTTGAACTATTTTTGTGTCAATTCTGAAAGTAAGGTACACTCGAAGAATGTTAATTCTTCGTAATTCACAACTTCATCATTTCCATTCTTGTTTCATTCCAACTATAAAATACATTTCACTCTTCCAGAGGAGTACGTCAACAACAGTGAAAATAAAATGCAGGGAAAGACTGCAGATGCCAAATCTTCTTCACACACACACATATACAACCACACACACAAGGCTTCATTTCAGAGATGTGGTTTGTGGTAGTCTCTCAAAGCAGCACCACAAAGTGAGTGAGAGAGAGAGAGAGAGAAGAGAGAGAGAGAGAGAGAGAGAGAGAGAGAGAGAGAGAGAGAGAGAGAGAGAAGAAAGTTAGTTAGTTTCTGGGAGGGAATAAAAAGAGAAAAATGGGTTAAAATCACAAAGCATTGTGGCCTTCAGCCAACACATCTGTGTAAACACTGTGTGTATGTATGTATGTGTGTGTGTGTGTGTGTGTGTGTGTGAGAGAGAGAGAGAGAGAGAGTCTGGTGGTCCTCTACAATCTCTCTTACTCTTGCTCTCTTACACACACACAAACACAGAGCTTCAATGTACTCCAATAGGAGTAGAGGGTCTCTTCTGCTCTGCTGCTGATTAGACAGAAAAGTGCTGAGCCCACCAAAAAAAGAGTGAGAGAGAGAGGGGGAGAAAGAGAGATTTGTTTTCTTAAAATGACATAAGCTCTCAGTTCGGGTGCTGGAGTCTATGCAGGGCTGTGTATATGCATACAAGTGCCATGACGCAAAACAAAATTTCATATTATGGAAATTATAACGTATTATAATAACGATTGTGTCATCCATTGCTGTTCAAAACCTCACTGATAAATCGTTTAGCAATTTATCTACCATTACTTCACTGTGTAGCAAACGCTATAAATGCTGATAATAAAAATATTATAACAGAAAACGAAAAAGATGTTTTAAAAACCCTGCAACTGCATGATGATAGATTTCTGTTAATTTATTAACAGACAGCCATGAAAGTTGCATATCCTACAACTGTCCAGCAGCGCTAACATAATGCCCAAATACGAGCCTTAACTCGCTCTCCACTGCTGGGAACCCGAACACAGCTGATTTGAAAGAATTTGGCAGGCCTTTTAGCTCCCATGTCTCATTTTCACTCATCATAGTCACACACCTGTCACCTTGAGCTAAGGTAAGCATGACATGCTGCTGATCAAGTCAGTGAGTTTAGTCAGGTAATCATGATAGCCAAAGTGTTCTTTACTGTTTTATGCCTACATACATGCCTATACTACACATTCCACATAAACTGAAAAAAAAAACAGGCTGTGGATTACAGGCTTATCATTCTCTTATTGATGTTCAGGGTTATTTTTTACTAACATCCACACATTAGAAGTCATAAATGAATTTAGGTCCATGGGGTTCAAGGAGTTAAAAGACTCTCTGAGCAGCCAAGGTCAATGTCCAGCTGTCAGCAAGCATCCTGGGGGCCAATTCAGGAATCACTGTTGCTGGAAGAGAAGGAAACCCTACACAGTCTTGTTAAAAGATAACCAAACAGAAAATGCATTCTTCAAACTGTGAGATGCATGTTTGGAACACGTTTCAACAACAAAACCATTTTAGCAGTTTAGATCCTAATGAAGACAATATGTTTAAATATGTTTACCATTGTTCAGCGATGGATGCCATTTCAAAGAGTCACTTCAACAAATTTTCATACAAAGTTTGGCCTCTGTATGAACTGATTTTCTTTTGGCTGACATTTTGAAAGAAACAAAAAGAAAAGATCAAGGAGGAGAAGGATCTATCTGTCACTCACATGCAGACGCACAGACTAAGCCGGAGGCAACAGCACAGTAGCGGTAACAAGACCGAAAGACATTTCCTATTCCGGCCACAGAGAGAGAGGGAGAGAAAGAGAGACAGAAACAGAGAGAGAGACCAGGCATCAGTAAAGAGGTTAGTTAAAAACTGAGTATCTAATTAAAGCACGGTCACTACTGAAGAACATCCGGACCAGTCTGCCTCTCTCTCTCTCGCTCTCTCTCTCTCTCACACACACACACACACACACACACAAATGTCTGTCCTTTTCCTC
This sequence comes from Salminus brasiliensis, assembly GCF_030463535.1. Taxonomy (NCBI): domain Eukaryota; kingdom Metazoa; phylum Chordata; class Actinopteri; order Characiformes; family Bryconidae; genus Salminus; species Salminus brasiliensis. Next base: position 6,073,778 of record NC_132901.1, read on the forward strand.
CAAGGCTTTTCTGTAAAGTCACAGCTAAGGCCCCAACAATGTCAAAAATAATTTATTGCTGTTTGTTCGAGTCAAGGTAATGACGATAACATAAAGACCTTGCTGATGTCAATCACAAGCCTGTGGCCAGAGCTCCAAAAAGAATTTAAAATTCCACAGCCAGCCCTCTCTCAAAACAGCTGCCCTAAGGACAAAACACACTCACCAAGCTCTCTGAAACAAACCCCAGCATTTGAATGTCTGCAGCAACAGGAGAACATGTCCCAATTGTCCCAAAAATCAAACAGGATATGGCACACCAACCAAACGTTGTTTTGTGCTTGTTTTGTTTGTCTAGTCGATGTAAACTGGCCAGACATGAAACGGCCTCCAGTGTCACACAGCAGATAGGACAAGTACCTACCAAACTGTAGCACATTCAAACTCACCTCAAGCTCAAATCCACGATTGTTAAGTTTTATATTTCACTCAATGTGAGATTTAAAATTTAGTTTTGTCTGCATTGTGGTCTTGTTTACTTTCACTACACTTACACTACAAAAATAATTATTACAATTCCCAATTCCAGGTGTCGCCAGAGAGGTATAAAGCCCCCCAGCGTTAGGTTGGGGAGCAGTGGAACTGTTCTTTAGCGTGATGGACCTGGGGGCGCTGTGGGAGCTAACTAATAAGTGATTTCACACTCTAAAAACAGGTGGGGAAAAATAAACAAGCCCATTGTAGTTGCACGTTTATGCTGAGTTCAACTGAAAAACAGAACAAGGAAACATGGATGAATCAGTTTACTCAATGTGCCTAAAAACAGTCGATAAAACTCCTAAGACCATTCACTCGACTTTAGGCTGTCAGGTATTTATGCTCTAAACGTGTGTGGGTTGAGCCAGAGATAGATGCTGTACTATTTAGCCTGCCATCTAACCTATTTAAACTTAGCTGGCTGGCTACGAATCCAAACACTAGCCGCTCGACATCGCTCTCTTAGACAGCTTAGCTGATGCTAACCAGCTTCTCTCTCCTGACTCAAAGCAGTTAAACATATGTAATTGTCAGACTGACAGTTTAACATTTACTTATGTAATTGACTAAAAACTGTGCAGTGTTTACTTTGTTACCCTGCAAGCACATTGAATTATGTATTTGTATACTGTCACTTTTCAGTTTTACAATAAGTCCCCCCATCCATATCTAGAACTAATCATCCAACATCAGAACCTGACATCAGTTCCACTGTTGTGGCTGAACACAATTAAGCACTCACAGCAATGCTCCAAACTGTACTACAGGACTGTACTTTAAGGTATCAATATATAAAGATATTCTTGATTTGGATGAGCACGTGTCCACAAACATTTGGCCATATAGTGTTTAGCAAAAGTTCAGCGTCTCCTGCAACACAGCTATAGGTTTCGTTGTCACAATAATTGTGCTTTACAAATATAATGAATGACTATAGCAAAGTTTACTTATTATACAAGAGCAAGAACATGCAAAGAACATTATATATAGAAAGATTTACTTTTTTACTTTGGATTTGTAAAAATCAGACTGTCCAAAGAATTTTCATTTTTGCCTAAAAGCAATTTATATATTGTTCCCCAAAACTGCCATTAATGGGGTCCAGTTAGACACTGACTTTAAGTTGAGTTCACCAAAATTTCACCAATAACAGGTAATATTGGAATCAAAACATACTTTTTGGTATGAAAACAGAACAACTCTGCCTAGATTCAAAATATCTTGCAGGTAGAGAGAAGATGGAAGCTTTGTCTTGCTCATGTCATTCTATACACCCCCTCATAGTGTACCAGAAAATAGCAAATTGACCACCAACCCATGTGAAATAGCTAGAAAAATAAACTAATGAAAATGGAAAAAAAATGAAAAATTGTATTTCTATTCAAATCTGCTCTTATACCTAATATTTATTGCATTTCACAATTTAAACTCTATAAGCCATTGACTACCATTGATTCTGTTGCCCTGTTTTGTTCTGGGTTTAATATAATGCATATAATGCAAGTTGATGAGTACAAGTTAGTGCTCTGTGGAAACAGAAATAGAACAGTGCCAGAAGTCATGGCTGGGTATTGACAGTTGATCTCAATTGTCAGCAGTGATGTATTAAAAGCCATGGTTTTTATGAGCATCTGTTCATTAAAATTCATTCTCATTAGGAATGTGCCTTATTGGTTTATATATGGGTCAAATTCAAATCTTTGATACATTCAATTCACCAATGTAAACAAATACCTAAGAGATTAAGATTATTAGTAGCTTCGTATTCAGATTAGTGTGCTACCACAGACATAAACAGACTAAAAAAGTGAAGCACTGATGCAATTTCCTTGATTCTTAAGTACTTATGTAAAAAAAAGCGAAGCATTACTCAATATAAGCCACTCTTTAAAAAACATACCTATTGAGACATTTCTTTACACTTCTTGTCACAATACAGTGTAATGCAGTAGTTTAACTACATTACATACATTAGTTCCACAGCAGTTGCTAAATTATGCAACATAATTTAGCAACAGAATAACACGTTTTACGATTTAAAAAAAGTGCAATTTTTTAAAGGGAACAGAAGCTCCTCACCGGTATTCCTCCAAACCTCGGTTGTCTTTACAAGAGTGGAAGCTCGTTCCAGTCAAATATTTGGTATGAATGTGGCATACGCCTTATAGAACATACGCATTATGGCCAACAAACCAGCAAACAGGACCAGGAACTGGAAGCTGGAGCCGGAACACTGAACAATACATGGAGCGGATGCTCTGGCAGTAAACATGAGCTGCAGTCTGCCTTTCATGACACAAATAGACCAAGTTTATGCACAAATACACAAGACACACACTAAAACTAGGTAAAAGATGTGATGTTAATTGTATGACTCCTGCTCATCACACACAAAAAGGGGCAAGAACAAATCTAGCACAGACGAGAGAAAATCTGTGTGTGTTGTAATAAGACATCCTAAAAAAAAAAAGAGCATGAGAGGATGTGAAGACGACAGGACGAGGCCATTGTTAGCTGCCTTTCCTCTGCCACACACATTGCAGAATTACATTCAGACACTGGCTTTCCTCCTGGGGAGGCCCCAGAAATCTTGAGTACACAGACAGGTTGAGAAAGTGGAGCAGAATCCTAAAAAATAGCCTGGGACAAGAATTTGACTGCAGCATTTAAGTCTTAGCACTTGCAGGTTTTACTCTTATTCTTATTAAGTACACAAATATATGACAAATGATTCAGATGTAAAACAACTACAATCTACTGAAACATGAAAGAAATAACAACCTAACATTCCTACTTACTTACGTTCCTACTGCCACAGCTGTGGCTAATGCAATGCATGCTTTTGTTCCCTTTAATAGAGTAGCGGGTGAGGGTAATGGCCATGTTGTTCATAAAAGTACATTTCATCAGTGTGTGAAATCTGAGCTTTCTATGCACTACTGTGTATTCTATGACTTATAAAAGAAGCCCCATTCTCCCTTTATTGTTGGATGCCCTGCAGTATTTTTTCAGCAAGCGGGCACAGGATTTGCTTTGTTCATGTTTTGATCAGTCACGCTGTTATGTTTTTTACTAATCAAAATGATCATGTTATTATAGCTGCAACAACTAAACATTATCCATAATCTATCATGTTTAAAATATAATTGATTGGCCATTAACTGATAACAACAAATTATATCAATGAAATTTCGATTAGTTTTCAATTAGTTAACTTGATGTCATCTGCTCATCACCATTTACAGCATGTTGTTGAAAAAGGCAAAACATAGACTGCAGAGACAGCAGTGCAAAGTTCTGCATGCCGTTAATGCCTAATGTTAATAATTCGGAAATGCTTCATTTTACTATCACATCAGATTTTCTGTGCAGTTTTCTTATAAATCCATTATAGAAATATCTGTATTCAGTCACTGCTTGGCTGTGTTTTCTGACTGATTCATTTTGTAAAAGTATTCTTTTTATCGCTTTCCTCATTGATGCCAATAAATCATTATAGAATCTGTGAAAGATATTTTATTGTGAATAACCACCTAATGATGTTTGTTATTGGTTATTTAAGTCTTTTTGGCTTTTTCATCAATTCAATTACATTATTAATGATCAATAACTGATTAGTAATATTAGCATACTATATTAATATACTGTATTATATAATATTAAAATACTTTATTGCTTATATAATTGAATGTGTGACATTTAAATAACAAGTCAGAGATGGAATGCAGTGTCTGTTAGCCTGTTTTCAAGCCTCTCCCTCATGTAATGTGATGGTATGTGGAAGTCTGAGTGATCCAACAATACCCTGTCAATTTCAAACCATCTCAGTGGGGTTAATAAATACACATGAGCTGAAAGAGCGGGTTCTTCAACTGCATGTCTCACTGTCAAAAGCTCTCTATATATGTGATATATATGAATATTAATCGACCATGATACAGACAGCAACACGTACTGACTAGCACACATGTGCGTGCGTGTGCACACACACAGGACTGCAAGCTGAAGCTGTCAGCTCTCTTGACATTACAATCTCTGAGACATGTGAAATTATCATAAACATCCAGCAATCACTAAGTACATCTGACAGCCAAGAAACACACATACACACACACATTCTGTGTACAAGCAAAACCCAGCAGTAAAAAAATAGATGCAATCTGAGTGAGAAAAAGAGGAAGAAGAAGAATATGAAACAAGGATGAGAAATGAAGGAGAGGAAAATGTGCCGATGAGTCTGGGCAGAGGACGACTTGCCTGTCAGTGTGTGTTTGTGTGTGAGCGCGAGTGTGTGTTAGTGAGAATGAGTGTGCTTGAAGAAAACATGAGATCTCACCTCAACGGCTGACTGAGTCTTAAAAAAAATTTAATAAATAAAAAAAACACACACAACCAGACCCAAAGCCAGCTATTTACAGTGTGGAGAGAAGGTCAGACAAGGATAAAGTGAGCGGGTAAGACAGAGAGAGACAGACAGACAACGGTGCAGAAGATCAGAAATGAGAATATAACTGAATACAAACAAATAGTGAAAACTGCATCCAGTTTCTCTGGAAACAGAAAAGCAGAACTAAGGACAGGCAGAAGTATCAATTGTGTAATTATTATTATTTTGATGATTAACCCTATTAAACCAAATGTCTGGTGCCTTGAATCCAGCTTCCAGTCTTGGATTTTCTTCTCTAGAAGTTTAGGGAACAGTTAGGGAACAGTGTCATATCTATCAAGGATTACAAAGTCCAGGACTTAAAACTGGATTTAAGGTCCAGATTTGAAGACCTCTGGTTTAGAGACTATCACAATGACCCCTATTGCTCATTTAAATGTCTTTAAGTTGCACCTTTTTGTTAGCTATTGTGTTTTTATCACTGTCTAATATATGCACCAGGCACCTTGAATAAACATTTTTTTTATTGTTGAAAACACAGTTTAGATTGGAATACAGGGACAGAAAGAAAGAAAGTGAGATGGAGAGAGACAAAGATAGAGAGAGAGACAGAGAGAGAGAGAGAGAGAGAGAGAGAGAGAGAGAGAGATGGAGAGAAAACAATACAATCCTCCTATTGTTGGACCAAAAAAAAACAGCAGGCAAGAAACACACAACAGGCCCAACGTTCTAAACAAACACACACACATACACACACACACACACTGAGAATGAAACAGCAGTTTCGTTAGCCTGAGTCAGGCCAGAAGCAACACTTGATCAGATGAGCAGTGTGTGACAACAAACACACGCACGCAAGGACCAAAGCTCTAGAAATGAGACTGAGACAGAGTATAAGCAGTTCTGTTTCACACACCACGCGCCAACCCTTTAGACACTAAAACCCAGACAGCTAAAATACCAGCTTCATACTGTGCTCGAAATCACTTCCAGTAGACCAGAGAGTCTTGAATTGTGCCATTTGCAACCAATGCTGATCCGACATTAGACTGAATTTACTTGTCTCAGCCTGCAAAGCACATCCTAGCTGGCCACTTTAGAAAACCCTACCTTGTACTTCCATTTACTGGACACTTTATTAGAAATCCCTACTTTGTAGGTTGAAAAGGGTTCACCACCAAACATCTCAGACTGCACATAAACAAGATGGAGCTAGGGTAAAGTGACCAGTGTATATAACCTCTCCATCTCAATGACTAAGTAGTGTCATGTGCCATGACATTTTGATGATGTTTAACCAATTAAATGGTTATTAAAATTAAGATTAGTAATGTGGCAGCAGGTCCTATATTACTGCAAATGCATCACAGCTGAATTATGTCATTAAAGCTTATGGCGCAACAACAGAGGTAATAGTGTTAGGCTTAATCCTTAACGACATGAGCAGTCAACAGTGAGCATGGACCCTGTAACAGATTACAGACTACAGTGTTTTAGTACCCTTTACCCAAACACTGCAGTGTTTCCACAGCCCCTCCTCCTTCTCTCTCCCTCTGACTCACTTTTTCCCAAGTCAGCAACTCCAGACCCTTAAACAGTGAGACGGAGACATGGCACACAGAGCATTCTGAAATACAAAACATCACAACACACACACACACACACACACACACACACACAGTGTAATCTTAGAGGATGCTGCTATTAGCAATGACATCATGTCCCCCTACCTAAAAACACATGCAGAAACACCAAGATGAGGATACGCTGCCAGTTATCTGTGGGGAGTGTTACCAAATCCAAAATACAGCCCTATTCATGCATCAACCCTGTCATTAGTCAAGTACATTTTAGAAGAAGTCAACAATCTTTAATGTTGTCTTGCTGTATTATTCATACGTAATTAAGCAATAACATGATTAATTACATATGGTACTTATGTTACAGTATTGTCTGATTTACATTCTATATCAATAGGTTTGAAATTGCACTTCCGACCTCAACTGAATATAAATAAACATCAAACAAGACTAAAAAAATCTAAAACAAAAACCCTTTAAATTAAATAAAATTTAATCCAAGTCCTATCATTTCTATGCTGTCATTGCACTTTACAGAATAACTAGAACTATTAACAGATACAAACAAAACCCCTAATGCCAGCATTTTCCATTATTGGCAAAACCTGCATTAGGAACCTCTTATAAGGAGTATAGCAGAATGTTAGTAAATAGCAAAACACTGAAAAATAGTGCTTTGAATTTTGAATGTTTCCATGTCAATAATGTGTCAACACACTTTCTGTCAAAAGAAGCAAAACTTTTATAATGCAGCAGTGTTGACATTTTATTTGAAGCAATTTCCATATGGGCATTTGTTTCAGTGCAATATCACAAGCTCATTACTGCTGCATTGACAACAGTGTCAGTCTGCAAGCTGTAGGTTCTTCATGTGCCTCATCTTTGTGTGTTGGTGTGCCCAGCCATTTCAGAAACATACTCAGCCCAAAAGGTCCCTCCCCTCTGCAAAGAGTATCACTGTCTGTTTGAAGTGACACAGGATTTCATGTGTAATGGGCCATAGTAAAACAGCCTCATTTCCGTTATAGGAACTCAGAACCACCTAGAATCAGCACAGTGTTTCCACTTATTCTACAAAAGGTCTGGTAATAAATACTGACTGCTTCTGCTCTAGCGATTCAAATTCCACTGCTGCCATTTTACTCAATGAGCTGTAATGTTGATCTTATTTCTATACTTTGGAAAGCAACCTCTAATAGTTGTACATAGCAGAATAGATATGATAGAATATGGTAGTAAATAACACACAAGATCAGCATCTGTTCCTTAAACTGACAATCATCTTTCTTACTGTTAAAAGATCTGTTACTGAAGATATGCTGTTACTGATAAGATTTGCATTAACAAACAACTGTTTACTTTTATCTATAACTCTTCACTTGCCACTCTTCACTTGTTTGAGCTTCAAACGTGAGGCAGCCATTTTTAATGAGCAGAACACCAATATACCACTAAAGATTCTATAGGAGTTCATACCAACAGTGAAACGTGGGTGCAAATTCTGTCATATATAGATATCCTGGTTGTACCAGTTTGAGACTAGTGACCACTTGCATAACACATCTTAAATACTTACTAACAGAGGTAAATTTTACTATTTTTTTATGTTCTGGTGGATATAGAGTGGTGATCAGTATGGTGGTGATAGGAATCAAATGCCTGTGAAAATTTAACTGTAACTTTTTTTTTATTAGCCATACATGACCAATATGAGATTATCTATGTTCACTGTTTACATTATACTGCTTAATACACTACCGGTTATACCATCTACCTCAGAGTGACTACCTAATTATTTGAAATGTGTAATGCCTCTGAAGGCATTTTGTGTAAAAACACACAGCATAATGCTGTTAAGCACTAACACGTTTTGTTTTAGTAGTTTTGAGAAGTTTTAGGCCTCAGTGGAGGGGTGGATGCAAGAATAAAAACTTTTCTTAATGATTTACCTAATTTTGACCATTGTTAGATATAATGTCTAATAATGTCTATGTACTACAGTGGATAGTAAATATAATGGTTATAGTTGTGTTGTTGAAACTGTTATGTTCCCATTACCACCTCCATAAAGCGTGTAAATCAGTTTCTCTGCAATGAACCATTTCATTTGATTCGTTCCCTAAAAATATTTTCCTAAAGTGATTTCATGCATTAAACAGATAAAAACATTAAACAGATTTTCACTTCTGAAAATCCAATCAAAATTCATTACAGATGTTTAATGCAAGCTACAGAACGCGGAGGCGGAGACTGCACTGTCTTGTCCAAATTTATTACATGTTGATGATCATCCAGGTTTGTCTCACCGTTTCCTGTCTATTAAAGCAAACAGGCCAGATCTAGCATGGTTTATACATCCCATAAACCATGGCGTCATGAACTACACTGACAGCAGCTACAGTCTTCAACACCTGACTGTCCTGTCATCGGAATTCGGAACAGCCGCGCAGGCCGCAAAAGCGCTCCATCCAACATTCCGAAACACTCCCAGTGTTCCAGCAGCTCCAGCAGATATACTGTCCCGAACAGAGTGAGCAAACTCTCATCCTGGACGCAGACGCTATTTTTCATGACATCAGGCCAAGAAGGAAAAAGAAAAAAATATCCAACGCGCCAGTAGGGATGTTGCGCAACGAGCTGACACGAAGTCAAAACTACAGTTTAAGAGCGAAAGAGAAGCACAGTGATGCCTAGCACACATAATAATACACAACTTTCAACAGCTTTTAACCTTTGATTTACTACAGGTTATACAAAAAGGGTGCACTTATGATTTAAATAATACACGCTCACAGTGTCTCACAGTGATCAGCTGCCCTATGCCACACAGTGAGATTGTGAGTCAGCTTGTATCCAACAGCTTGTGTCCAACAGTAACACAAACTGCAGGCCTAATTTCATGCATCCACCAGATGTGTTTTTGATTCCCATGCAGTTTGTAAACGCTTTGAACACTGACCATTAGTGGACAGACATAATTAATAATCAACGTAGGCTTGTTTCCATGAGCTGATCTGCCGTCCAAGGAGCACAAAACACAAAACCTCTTGCATGTGTTTGCAATGACTGTACATGTTTTTTGACATCCATGTTTTTCTTCTGCGACAAAGTGTTCAGTGATGTGTTTCATGTGGGCCCCAAGAGGCGCTCTCGCTATGCCAAAATGACCAATACATGCAGGCATTCACACACACACCTCAAGTTTTATATGACACAGTTAAGTAATTGTTTTCTGAGATAACTGTTTTGCACGAGGTTTTGTTTTGAAATAAATTGCTGTTTTAAACCAAAACAGTAAGAGTGGGGAACTCCAGTCAGGAGGGCCATATTCCTGCACAGATTTCTGTTTTGTGCTTTTCCTGCAACAGCACACCTAATTCCACTCACTAATTCACTGCAAGGTTTCACTGTTCTTTTAGAGCAGGGGAGTCAGCAAACAGTGCTGAACTCCGGCCCTCCGTTCCCCAGTCCAGTAAAACTCCAGCATGAAGCTCACATACAATGCAAAGCAAGCAGATAATGAGCACAACTGAGCCTGATACCAATAAGGTCTACCTGATGTTCTCAAGTGTGTCATGAACACTGCAGATGATCTTCAGGCCCCTGAGAGAGGCACATACACACAGCCCTACATCTCACACAGACCATTACAAAACACATGGTTAAATGAGCCTGACCATGCACGGCAATACATACGCATTTACCGCGCTATGGCAGTGATCAGCGCAGCTAGGTCTGGAAGCAATTTGGCCGTGAAAAAGACGAAATCTCGCAACAAAAAAAAAGAGGCAGAATGAGTGCAGCTGCGACGCTGGCCCACACAAGCCTGACTTCACCTCGTCCAGAGCGGACCAACGCGGGTTCCTGAAGCCCACTCTCTGTGCACTGACGTTAAAAAACGAGTGCATTGGGAGATATCACTGTAAGGCACATGACCGAGGGACTTGTAGTCTGCAGAAAAATGCACACAAACTGGGGATATGTACTATAAGAATAGCTATGTCTGCGAACACCGCCATGGTGGTGCCGCAGCACGGGGCGTCATAAAACTCTCCCTCGCCAATGCGGCTCTCAAACGGGCTTACAGCAGGAAGAACAGCGCGTGCGGACTTTCAGTACTGACCTTTCTGGACAAAACCCTATGTGCTACTAGATGCAATCCCACCTAAAGGGACTGTGGAGGCGTTTGAGGAAAGAAGCGAGCCGATATTGATTCACACTGGCTTTGACTTCTGCGTTAGCTAGCTTAGCCTGAGGCGGGGGGCTAACGTTAGAGGCTTCGCCCACTATCAGACAGGGGACGGGGGCTGACTGAACAAAATGACCTCAGAGACCGCGAGAAAAACGATATATGGCAGAAATGTTGAGATATATGGCAGAAATGTGACCACTAACAATCACTTGGGCGTCACTTTGGAGGGCGAGAGAGTCACAGCGGACCACCCAGTGACCAAGCGACCACAGTTGGGTTCGGGTCGTTTAAGGGTTCCTGTCACAAGGAAGAAACCATCGAGCGAACCGTTAACTAACGTTACAGCTAACGCAAACGTCTAAGAATCAAGTTTGCTCGTCCAAAGTGTCGGTTTCTGTCGTTAGCTTAACGGGGGGGGGGTGTAAAATGAACGAACGCGGCAGTCGCCACGGTTCGGGGTTTGTTAACTAGCTGCGAGCCCCCTGCCTCAGTGTGTTTTCCCCCTCAGCTGAAGGGTGTCCACTTTTTAACCGTTACGAAAAGTTGAAGCCGTGAGAAGAGACGGTTTAAACAGCGTTTAAAAACACGAGCAGCATTTCTCCTGTACGACAGGAATCCTTAACATACCACTTCGCTTACCTCAGGTGTCGACGCCGTCGCCTGTTCCCCTTTTCTTCTATCTCCCTCTAGCTCTCTCTCTCTCTCTCTCTCTCTCTCTGACTTCTCCTCCCATTCCAGATGTCGCTCGCGAGCTGCAGGAAGCGCGCTCCCCCCCTGTTTCCCACAGCGGAGAGAGCGCGTGACGAAGCCGAGGAAATAAAACAAACCGAAGAGTAAACCATGCTAACATCTAACAATCCCTATTTAGTGGAATTACAAGTCACAATTTATCCTCACTGTAAATGTTCCACCCAGAAATAATTTACATAACCTATGTAAAATCATTCAGAGCTACTTTGTATGTGTGGAAAAATACAAGGAAAAAAGACAAAGTAACATCAACACCAGCTCGAGACCAGTTATTGCTGGAAGCTGGATGTGGAGAGTCTAAGCTGGTCGTTGATGATGAAGGTGATTAAGAATCTGGTCATTCAGTCGAAAATATACCCTATGCTGGCAGGCCAGCTGGTTAACGCGCGTAGCTCTTAACCAGCATGCCATATGTTATTATTTGAGGGTTTAGTTTGTCTATTAGTATGACCAGCTTGACTTGGTCATACTGCCATATAGTATAATCAGTCTGGTCGACTAGTGTGGACAAGTTGGGTATGCTGGTCAAGAGGGAGGCTAGTCAAACAGCTTGAGATGGCCCGGCTGTTTTTTGCCAGCAGTAGTCAGTGAATGAAGACTGTAGCAGTCAATTTCAGTGAAGGTGTCATCCAGACATACCCCCTAGAAATAATGGTACATAGAAATTCAGACTGCATCTATGTGGGATGGTATGACAGAGAAATCTATCACAGAAATATGATAAATCGCTTAGCAGTGTGAGTGTACACTATAATAAAATGTAGATAATGTAGTACAGAAGTCTAAATGCATCGCTACAACATGTATTGGTTTTAAAAACTCCTATTTAGAGGCACACCTGGCGATACTGATATGATTTCAATATCACTGTGCATCTCTTAAAAAAAAAAACACATAAAACACATAAAAAAGAAATACAAATTAGCAGTAAAACATACTAAACAACAAACAGGGCCAGCTGTAGTCTATAGGAGGACCTAGGCAAGATTACTGTATTTTATTGTAGTATTTACTTAATCCGTTATTCTAATATTAATATTAATATTAATATTAGACACATATTTTGTTGGTGTATATAAACATTAGGGGAGGGAGGGCCAGTTTTCTACTAAACTAGAGAGGGCCAGGCCTACTAAGCTGTCTGGGACTCCAGAGCATGGAAGGTTGTGGCATCACCAGGGAGCGAACTAGCTATTTTCCCAACACATAGGGCCAACACATAGACAATCTTTTATTAAATTGAAGTGTATATGCATTGTACACATTTGATGAATAGTAGAGAGGGGGAAGAGAGAGGGGGATGTCTTTAGCAAGTAAAGAATTCTGAGACAGAATTCACTCTCATCCCCACACACATCACAGCATTATGTCATTGTACTGTCATAGATACTGAAATCAGAACGTACAAAATTGTAAAAAAAAAAAAAAAAAAAAAAAGACACTATGCTCCATGACCAATGAATTGTGTTTTCTCATATTTTGATTTCTTTCTCCAATAGCAATTTAACAGTGGAGCAGCTAAGATTCATTTGTGTAAATGTAAGCAACCAAAACATCCACTAACAAATTTATAACATCAACTAATAATTTATTGTGCATCCAAAATAGAGGTGGAACACATTTTACATGTGTAACTTCAGATTGTTTTTGTTCAGCAACTGATAGCAAACATGGCTGACAACCACATATTTCTGCCTATTTGCCAGGGCCTGTAGACGCTCTCTACTGGTTATTTGGTGGTATTACATAATATTGCACTAAACATACAATAACAATGTAGTCTTATTGACAATTAAACTGCCCTCTACAAATAAAATTGCACGTGGCAATCATCGGGCTCCAAGCATTATGAACCATTATGTAGGAAATTATGGATGTTTTTAGAATGGTCTTTTTTCTAATACATATGGGACATCAAAGGGATGTTTTTGGAGATGACTTGCATTTGTATAGTACCCCTTTATTTATCTCAGACTACAATAGAATTCATCTTAACTTGTGTTAAAAAATACCTAACACATATGTATTTCAATTAATATTATTTGTTGCCCTTCTGGAATGATTTTTGCTGAATGGCCATTCATTGGGAGAGTAGCAACAGTGAAAAACAGCTGAATTTCCTCCATTTGTATATTACCTGACTCACAGTGGGTGGTAGAGGCTATCATGCTAGTATCATTCACAGCATAATGACTTGAATCTTTGAATATGTCAGAATACCCATAGAATCAGACAGCCATACAGATGCATAGACCTTTAAAGGAACACTATGTAGCATTTTGTGTCTCAAAATAACAGTTTCAAAATCATGTTGATGCTCCACTGACTAGTTATAGAAAGAACAGCATTCCTACTTTGGGCTCAGCATGACAGAAATTGTAATGTAACTCTACCGCCTCTGCCCAAATGCTTCTTTCACTTACAGTGGCTGTTTTGTATCCCTTAGCTTGTCCAGAATAGCACATAAAGTCTGTCCTTTTTGTGGTGGATCAAAGATTATTCATCCTAATAATTTCCTGACAGTAGGGGGAGCCCAGGAGCAAGAAATACTGATTCTTTTATATTGCTGCTTTAAAGCACAATCCTTAAGCAGCAACATAAAGGACGATATGGAATGGAAAAGTACCCATAACTGTTTGTAGTGCGCATGTGTGTTCAACAGCTTAAATGGTTCTGGATACCATTTCCCCCAGACATGAATATGTGGCACATTGTGAGGGACCCCTGATTTTTTTTGTGTGCTAAGCTTAGGGTTAGGGCAAGTTTGGGTATAGCTAAAGCAGCATTTAGCTACATTGAGTCAGAAGTCAACAGAAAAGCCCCCACAAAAATGGGTATACAAGTGTATGTGAAAGAAAAATGTCTGCTAGAGGTCATGGCCTGGACTATTGTATTAATCTAGAGTTGTCTATTCTTGGACAGAATGAGGGGGGCCTATATCATTAACCATCTGTGCTCTTTAACTTCTGCTCTGTCTGAGCTTTTCACAGCTGGGGGCCTGAAGTAGGACTGTGTGTCTGTGTTTGTGTGTGTGTGTGTGTGTGTGTGTGTGTGTGTATATATATATATATATGACCTTTGACCTAAGGCCGCAGGATGGTGAGCCTAGTTTACTCTGAGTGGTAAACTGAATTCTGACAGTGCTGGCTGACTTATATATAACCCAGTGTGCATCAGCATGACAGAAATCACTTTATAATTATTTTGCCACTGTTACTGATGTTCTTATTACATCCTCTTATTAAGGCAATTCCAGCAAATAATCCAGAGCAAATCTCTGCATAATTAAGCAATGTAAACAAAAATATTTAGAGTGGTTTGGTGTGAAATGTGCTGGTGATGTCAGAAGAGCTTTCTGTCTCTAAAAGTTACATCACATAGTTTACACTCAAAGCAATTTTAGGTGAAATAAATGTAAGATGTTATTAAGAGATTCTTGCAGAAGAAAAACATTGACTGCTCCCCAAGACAAGAAAGAAACTAATTTTGGACATTGTGCCATGGGTAGGACTCTGGTGCTGCCATTCCCATTGGCTCCTGTGACCTTAAAAATTAGATGGAACATCTGTTCCACCCAGCGAGATCTCATTGTCCAGACATGTGGATGGCTGTAGCATTGCTGGGTTACTAATGGAGCATTGGTAGATGACAGGGCAAACCAGACAGCTGTGACACATAGGAGCCCTTAATACTACGTGGTGAAGAAGAGTGAGGTAGGAGTTTTGTCTCCTGCTCTTGAGATTTCCCTGGTCAGGTTCTTCTTATGTTTTTGCCTATACCCTGTGGTTTCTTCCTCTTACCTTTGTTTAATTTGTATGTTCACCACGTAATTATTGGTCTTTATTGTGTCTACTTTTGTCTTTTGTGTGTGTGGGGGGGTGGGGGGGGGGGGGGGGGGGGGGCTAATAAACCAAGAAACCTAATAAGCCTATATTCAAATTACTGCATTTACTGTATTTTAACATATTATTTAAAAATAATTAAAGTCACCTTTAAAAATACTGTTAACCTTGTACAATAAGCACTCTATTACAGAGATTATTTATTCATTTGGTGATCTTTATTTTTAAAATAGGCAACCAGTAAGTTCTACTAATGAGAGTTTATTGATTAATAAGTCACAAAGCAGCTTTACAAAGATCTGGGTCTGAGTCTTTTTTTGAGCAAGCCAGTGGCAACAGTGGCAAGGAAAAACCCATTGAGAGGAAGAAACCTCCAAAGGAACCTAGACTCAAAAGGGGAACCCATCCTCCTTTGAATCCAACAACGGAAAGCACAATAAAAAGCAAAACAGGAATTAAAACAACAATAAAACTATACTGAATTAGGAGAATATATCAAGCCATAAAAGAGGAAAATGTGAGTGAAATATTGAAGTCCAGGTAAGCAGTCAGAATCACAGCCATGCAGTGAGACCCAGAGCAGGACAGCAGGCAGCGAGGTAGTGGAGAGCCAGGTCTGACGGTACCAGGAAGGAACATGGGGGAAAGAAAAGAAAGGAGAAACATAAGTAGAGTTTAAGAGTATGAATAGACTGATGTACAGCCTGTAAAAGAAGTAGAAAACAGAGAAAGTGGACTGATCAAAAACCTGAAATCAGACCCGTATAGAATAGTGTATATATGAAAATAAGCTACATCAGCAAGAAAACAGTACAGTACACTAGTGGATCATCTAAAATTCTGGGCAAAAGGAAGTTCCCCAAGAAGATATGGGGCCAAACCATTGGGTGCCCAAACATGTTACCTAAGACTGTATTATTAAGCTCATCTGGGCTGAAAAGGTCAATAATGTGACATTATTATGGAGTTGTTGTTTTTTTTTGTTTGTTTTTTTAATGAGAGCTATGGATGAATAATGCATTTTAATACAAAGTTAATATTGGTCATTTAATGGAAAGAATACCTAAATGCCATGTGTTCCTAAAAACATGTAGTCCAGTGTGTCACAAATTCTTATTTTAATCCAGAAACCATATGGCCTCTGTGATTCTTGTGACAACATTTGCATGGCTTCATCAAACAAAAAATTAATTGTGGACGGAAACAAACAAAAAAAAAAAACAGACATCATGCAGAGGCTTTGTTTGCGGTGTTGCACATGGCAGCTCAAGTTTTTTTTTGACTTCATAGGACCCTCGCAAGCTCTGTTTCAACATTTCTGCAGGAGAAAAAAAGAAAAGAATAGATGTCATATTTAATGCAAAATGATAGTGAGTCAAATCCACAGTTTGGCAAGGCATGGTTGAAAAGTGCTGTTTGAACCGTGGGCTTTACACAGTTTAGTTTAAAGGGGTAGTTCCAGTATCTAGATGTGGTTTGGATGTTTTCTCAACACTAAAACATATTTACACTAAAACATGTTTACAGTATTGTTGCATATACAGTGAGGAAAACACCCTGCGACTTTGCAAGTTCTCCCACTTAGAAATCATGGAGGGGTCTGAAATTTTCATCTTAGGTGCATGTCCACTGTGAGAGACATAATCTAAAAAAAAAAACAGAAATCACAATGTATGATTTTTTAAATAATTTATTTGTGTGTTAATGCTGCAAATAAGTATTTGAACATCTGCCAATCAGCAAACATTCTGGCCCTCAAAGACCTGTTAGTCCGCCTCTAAAAAGTCCACCTCCACTCCACTTATTCTAAATTAGAAGAACCTGTTTGAGGTCGTTAGCTGCATACAGACACCTGTCCACCCCACACAATCAGTAAAACTCCAACTACTAACATGGCTAAGACCAAAGAGCTGTCCAAAGACAAAATTGTAGACCTCCACAAGGCTGGAAAGGGCTATGGGGCAATTGCCAAGCAGCTTGGTGAAAAAAGATCAACTGTTGGAGCAATTATTAGAAAATGGAAGAAGCTAAACATGACTGTCAATCTCCCTCGGACTGGGGCTCCATGCAAGATCTCACCTCGTGGCGTATCAATGATCCTAAGAAAGGTGAGGAATCAGCCCAGAACTACATGGGAGGAGCTGGTCAGTGACCTGAAGAGAGCTGGCACCACTGTTTCCAAGGTTACTGTGGGTAATACACTAAGACGTCATAGTTTAAAGTCATGCATGGCACGGAAGGTTCCCATGCTTAAATCAGCACACATCCAGGCCCGTCTTAAGTTTGCCCATGACCATTTGGATGATCCAGAGGAGTCCTGGGAGAAAGTTCTGTGGTCAGATGAGACCAAAATAGAACTTTTTGGTCTTAATTTCACTTGCCGTGTTTGGAGGACGAAGAATGATGAGTACCATCCCAAAACCACCATCCCTACTGTGAAGCATGGGGGTGTTTTTATGCACATGGGACAGGACAACTGCACTGTATTAAGGAGAGGATGACCATGTATTGCGAGATTTTGGGGAACAACCTCCTTTCCTCAGTTAGAGCACTGAAGATGGGTCGTGGCTGGGTCTTTCAACATGACAATAACCCAAAGCACACAGCCAGGATAACCATGGAGTGGCTCCGTAAGAAGCATATCAAGGTTCTGGAGTGGCCTAGCCAGTCTCCCGACCTAAACCAAACAAAGGCTACCAAATATTAACATTGATTTTCACAGGTGTTCAAACACTTTTAATTTAAAAAATCATACATTGTGATTTCTGGATTTTTTTTAGATTATGTCTCTCACAGTGGACATGCACCTAAGATTAAATTTCAGACCCCTCCATGATTTCTAAGTGGGAGAACTTGCAAAGTCGCAGGGTGTTCAAATACTTATTTTCCTCACTGTACATATAGGCCAAACATACCATGTTCTCACTGTGTGAAATGAGTAGAAACGTAACTGTGAGGCCCCTACTTATGTCCATAAAACATTTACTTAGAAGCATTGTGGAACATCCAAAGTCTGATGCTTCAAGATGGGCAGCAATGTCTGTTCTGGACAGTAGCAGTTTCCTTCATGGAGTCCTTCCATAAACACCGTTCATGTTTTTGTAATAGTGGACACACAGTTTGTGGAGTATTCTGTAGGCCTTTTGTTAACCTAAGGTTAACCTCTTTCAGGATTGTATGTTGTACTTTTAACTGTGAGTCTATAACTAATACATGCTTTATATGATGATAAGACCACATTTTGTGAGTACATTTACATTTATATTTTTAGGCATTAAGCAAACGCTCTTATACAGAGCGACTTACAAAAGTGTTTGCTATTTACCCAAGAATAACCTCAGCTAGTTTAAATATACTAATAATTCAAATATACCTCTAAGTTTAGACATTACTAATCTCAAGTGAATAAGGTGACCAGTCTGCTATTCCCTCAAGTACTCTTGGAAGAGCAAGCGACTCTGCCGTTAGAACACCCAGGGGAAGTTTGTTCCACCACTTTGGTGCCAGGACAGAAAAAAGCCTGGATGCTTGAGTAATCAATGCAGAAATCCAGATCTTTCTTAAGGGTTCAGTTACTTTTTTGTGCAGTTGTAGCTTGCTGAATTGGCACAATGTTGCTTAGATTAAGTAGCTAAAATGACTCAAGGCTCATCAGAAAACTGTTCAGTGCACAAATATGCATACTGTATTAGCTGATAAAGTCACCAGATTAAGAATGAAAACATTTTCACTGAAGAAGTTATCTTATCACATTTTACCATGGTTTTGAAGGTGAACTCGAACTTTAAAGACACAGCAAACTGGGTTACAGACTTCAGCACCGTCCGCACACATTTCTTCTTCTTCTTTTAAACAGATAGTTCTTGAAAAACTATGACTTCAGGATGTAACCTTGCACATGCTTAGTGCAGACTAATGACTGTTTTTATTGTTGTTTTTTACACAGACACTCTGCCCTCCAGTTTTGAAAGCAAGCTACAAAATACTGGCTAATTAGGAGAAGGTGGGTGATTCAGAGTTAGCAACATTGTCATGACAGCATAAAAAACCCTGTGGCAGGTTTAGATTTAGATTTTAAGATTACATTTTGTTTCTGGCACAAATTGGGATTTAAGTGTTTGTGAGATCATGTTTTGGAGACCTGCAGTTTAATCAATACAAGAAGAAAATCTTTATTGTTGTTAGAAAATGTGCTTCAGATTATGTTAATCAAGTCATGATTGTGGGCTCTGAGTGTTCCAGGGGACTAAGGCACTGCCACTATGATCTGAGGATTGCTGGTTTGAATCCAGTGTCATGCTCCTTGCCATCAGCAGCTGGAGTTTGAGAGAGCACAACTGGTCCTGCTTTGAATTGAGTTGATTGCACGTCCTCCCCCCATCACTCCTAGTGTGATGTTGGTCAGCACAGGTGTCTGTTAGCTATTGTATCAGAGCTAGGGAGCTGCATTTTTCTTAGAGTGCCCTGACTACCTAGCGATGCTGCATCAGCGGGAGTTAAAAAAGAGGCGGTGCTCTTTTCTGACAATTGCTTATTCATTGTCTCTTACGAAATCAAGGGTATTAGCCTCTTAAATTCCTTGGAACCACCAGCGTTTCCTGCCTTTTTTTTTACTACTTTTATATCTTAGGAACAACTCCAGTTTGCATCACTTTGCATTGAGTTACCGATTAGTTATTATTGGGGTGTCACAGATCATGAAGGAGTTCATCCTGTTGGAGTAATTGCCTCTACTGTCCAAGAAGGTGTTTCTACTAGATTTAGGAGCATTGTTGGGAAAATCTAGTTGTATTCAGTGATAAGAGCATTAGTGAGGGCACACAGTTCCATGGCCTTACAGCTCAATGCTGGGGCCTTAGACCCCTATAGCCAATGTCTGACATTAGGCATGGTGTCAGTAGAGAGTCCTATTTGCAATACTTCTTTACATTGTCCGCAATCGGTACAACCTAAAGGAGCTGAATGCATTCATTAGAAGGGGTCCACAAACATTTGGACATATAGTGTATGCTAACATATTTTAGATTTATGAATTTAGCTGCATGATTACGCAAATGTCATAAATATGTAATTCTCACATTCTTTTTTTTTTTTTTTACTCATATTCCTTTTTATAAGTGGATTCAGACTTCAACATGTTTACCTTAGCTGCTAACATCAGTATTTGCTAACATTAGCAGTTGCTAATTTAACTACATGACCTACATGACATTTACTTTGTTCCCTTACTCAACACAGAATAGTTTGGCTTTAAAATAATAAAATAAATAATTAGTGAGCTTAAGACAGCCCAAAAAATCTACCAATAAAGTAAGTGCTTCAAACTGTAGTTCAGTGGTTATAGCGCTTTAACTTGCTTGCTTCACACAGTTTACATATAAGTGGTGCTGTTGTTCCATTCCTCTTACATAGTTTACTATTGAGTATTACTATTGGCCATATTATTTATTTTTTTTTAGTTAGGTTTTTTTTTTTTGTTTTGTTTGTTTGGTTTCTGGTTTGCATGAAAAGACCAGGTTGAGATTTTTAACACTTGAGAATGTTGATTGCTAAAAAGCTTTAATTTTTGAATGGTAGCAGGTTGAATAGTTTTAGTTTAGGTTATAGGTTAGTTCATGTGGTCAAAAAAATCTTCTTCATTTGATTTATGATTTTTCACATACACACACTTGCGAGAACCATAAACAAAGATGGCATAAAACTGTGAAACACAGGATGTAGGAAAAGGAAAAGGAAAAAGGTTAAGGTTAGGGTCTCTCTTCAGGTCATTGCGCCACTGCTTGATTTGGGCCGTGTCAGTGTGTTTATTGTAATGAAAACCGTACGCCTTGTACAGAACTGCTCGTTCACGCCGTGAAGGTGCCCTGCAGGTAATTTATGGGAACAGCAGTGCTATGACACTGGTATTGGCACCTTTTACATTAAATTTGTTTTGTTTTTTTAAAAAAAACAATTTTTTTTAATAAAAATTTATTATCTGTCTATTTTCTGATTTACACTTATTTCTGATATCTACATATATAATAATTCAGTCATTCTTCCTTCCATCCTCCGAAGTTATTCTCCAGATATCTAAACGTCCACATCTGCCCATCCCTATTGGTTTTCACACAGTTTACAAATAGATCGTGCTGTTACATTCCTCTTACACAGTTTACTATTAAGTATTGCTATTGGTCCACTTCTGTCACATTTAAATATTGCTAGTGGTTCCTTTCTTACACACAGTTTACACAATCATTACTATTGGTACAAGACAAATGGCAGCTATGATAATACCAAATTAAAATCCTACCAATAAATCTTCATCTGTCATAAGCTTTCATAAGCTTTTGACGGTCACCATTTGACCCTTTTACTCTAATAAAAGGGACACACAAGAACTAATCCAAGATCTGAGAACAACACCTTCAGCAAAGTCTAAAACATGCAGTCACAGCGGGCAGAAGTACTGATTATACACCGCTTATCCTACCTTTGTTGGCTTGATGTGTGGAGAAGATCCTGGCTGGTGTTCTTCAGCTGGAGGTTCAGGGTGTGACTCTGAGTTTATTAGAAAATTTCATCATAGATTATTATTACATCATAGCAGTTCTGCTGGATAATGTCCTGTCCTCCCTTCTTAACATACCTTTCAGTTAATAGATTTACTCATTCTTGCCTCTATAATAATGCTAATTTCTACTAGCCTAATATTATCAATATAGGATTACTATCAATGTGGGTTTATGTCAGATATGAAAAGCTTATGCTTGTCATGTAGCTTTATGAATAGTGTTGTACAGTAAAATGTTCCCTTAAAACAGTACAGTTTTTCTTTCCATCTTTTCAGCTCTCTCTCAAGTTAGGTCTGTGTGCTCTGGCAGAAGTTTGTGATTGCTGTTTCCTGACTAGGCTAGCTGTTAACTGTTGGTCTTTGCATTAGGGCATCTGTTGATGCAAGGAGAAGGAGAGCTACTGCACACATACATTACTACATACTGACATTTGTGGTGTATTTTCTAAGTAAATTCATTTACTCAACAAACTGATATTAATTAATTAATTTTGTTTACACTTGTAGTAAATGTGCATAACATTCGTTTCTGACCAGCTCTGAATGTGTTTACACCTGGCTTTTCATGTAGCAAATGAAATCAGAATGTGATCAGGTAACTAAAAAAATGCTTGTTAACGCCAGGTATAAACAGACACGTTGAGCCCTGGTTTTGTGTGACAATTTAACAGTTCTCAAAAAGGTTGTCTGAGGTGGTTTATTTACTTTGAGCAATCTTTGTTTCACAGAAACCAAAACCCCTCAATAAAGTGGAGCCATCCGAGTTTTCACATTTTTACATAATTTCTTGTAGAAATTCAATTCAGTCCAAAATTGCTTTTGCAAGATTTATTTATTTATTTTCTTGATGCTGAGTGAAAGAAAAACAAATATTAATAAGAAGGAAAATAGCAAAACAGTCTTTAAATGTCTTGTTTAAAAAACATAACCGAAAATAAAGCATAAATGTTAAAGAAAAAAGGTCCCCATTCTCGCCTCATGGCCGTAGGAACAGCAGCCTGTTCCTGTAGTCCTTATAAGGCCTTCTCCTCTCTGTCTTTGAAACTACCCATTAAAATGACTAGTTTTGTAAGATCTTTCTGCCCGTGTGGAGGATTCTGTTTCCCAAAACTTCGGGCCCTGGGCCCTAATTCATGACCAATTTTGGGCTTTTTCCTGCCACACACTTCCAGAAATGGACATTTCTTTACTGAGCAAAGCCCAAATTCCTGCACAAACCACAAACCACCTTCACTAAAGTCTGACCTTTACTTTACTTATAACATGGTTATAATACGCCTAAGCCTCCTAACCTCTAAAAGTCTGAGATGGTGTTTGCAAAAGCATGTACATGTCCCTCATTATTGGGACATAATCTGACATATTTTTGAATCACAGTGAGAGAGCTACTACACACACGCATTACCAAATACTGACATACCACATTTGTGGAGTATTTTATATGTAAGCCAACTACTTAAACTAATTAATTAATTATTAAATTTGTTTTAGTTATTAAGCATATTCTGTTTACACTTGTGTTTCGGGGTGTTTAAACCTGGCTTTTTTATGCGGCGAATGTACTGAATCTACGAAATCAGTACACACTCATAAATGACAATATACTGTATGTAAAGAATTTAAAACATAAAACTTAAACAATAAACAAACATAGATTGGACAGAATAAACCTTATACAGAGGATGTTTGGTGTGAGCAGTATGGGAGATTTTAAAAAGCATTGGTGAGATATCACATTTCTTTGTGTGTGTTCATTACTAAACTACTTTAGGCCTGTATGTAATGTATTGCTATAGTGGGGAGTTAGTCTACCCATTATATTAATTCTAACACACACTAACAATATGTCTTTCACAGACAGAAACAAAGTGTTTATTACAGGAAATATCAACCCAGTTATTAATTGGCTCAGACTGATAACCAGTTATGACACAGTTCTCAATTTCCTGACCATTTGGTTCTTTAGCTCTCCAGAAGCTGAAAGAGAGAATCAGAGTATCAGAACAGTGAGAGTCAGTAACTGCATTATGATTGTGAGTTCAGTTCAGTGGCCTCTTACTTAGTGGTCAGTGCAGAGCCGTCCACCCATTTCCAGACCCCCTCTGTGTGTTGGTCAGTCAGACCAATCCAAGATTCCTGACTTAATTTATTAACAAAGTCCTGTTGAAAATCAGATTTGCATTCTTAGTAAGAAAGAAGAAAATTTGCTTAGTTGTAAAGGTGTGTTTTGCTACATAATCACACCTGTTCCTCTCTGCTGTTTATGATCAGCAGGTCTGCTCCTCTCTTTTTACAGTCCTCTCTGCTCTCACTCCAGCTTTTCTTCTCAGTAGAGATGTAGTACAAAGTAGCCTGGAAGAGCTTCCAACCTTGCTGCATGGCTTTTTCTAGACACATATACACACACATCAAAATATAACCATTATTATACCCTATTTTATATACACACAAATGAAGAGGCTGAGACAGGCTGCATGTGCAGAGACTTTACAGGGGCTCGTCCAAAACAAATTCAAGCTGACCTGCAGCTGATAAGATGTTATTATGGAAACTTATGAGTACCCCACTGGGTCGCTGTTAGAGGTCATTGGTCTTGCAGCAGGACAGTGAACTAAAGCACACTTCAAAAAGCTTCCAGAAATGGAATAAGACAATGCACTGGGGAGTTCTGAAGTGGCCAGTAATGAGTCTATTTCCTACAGAACATCTAAGGAAAACTCCTGGACCTGAAACAGTTACCAAATTAAGGATTGGTTCAGAATTTCAGTAGAGAGGTGCAAGAAACTCATCCATGGTCATAGAAAACAATTGATTTCAATTATTGTTTCCAAAGAGTGTTCTACCAAATATTAATGTGAGGGTGCCAATAATTTCGCCCAGCCCATTTCTGGATTTCAATGTGGAATTATATTAGACTTGACTTTTTGTCTATGTTTTTTGTGTTGTTCCAATGCAAATGGAAACAAACATGGGACTACTGAATAATGTTAAATAGTCCCTTTGTTCTGGGAGGAGTGGTGCATATGTTTTTAAATAAATACATGGGTGCCAATATAGTACATATCCATGCCATAACCATGCAAGATGTTGTATGCTTTGGATCATAAACCTTTCTTTTCCTTCTCGATTTATGAAGTTCATCTTAGTTTTATATGTCCAAAGAATCTTGTTCCAGAACTGGGCAGGCTTTTAGATGTTTTCTAGCAGCCTAACCTGGACTTTCTGACTTTTAGTGTTGAAGTGGTTGAATTATGAAGCAAAAGCCTCTGTTTTGGGTATCCAGGTATTGTGGTGTTGCTGAGCTTAAAAGTGCAAATGTTGATTTGGCCACACCTAAAGTTTCTACTAACTTTCTGATAGACTTAGTTTGTTTTTTTGGCCTAATGGTGGCTCATTCACCTGCATTGACATCTTTAGACATAATAAGAGATCTTGTGAACAACTACCAACTTCAATTTAATACTTGAAATCTCTAGAACATAAAGTCCTTAATTTGTCATGATACAATAAGGAATCGGATCACACCTGGCCATGAAACCACTTATCAGCCAATTACTTTTATGGCTGTGAATGGAGGGACTATGTCAAATGTTATACTGTTTTAAAATGTCATACTGTGGATAGTTAAATTTTTACACTGATATGATTCAGATTGGGTTTTTTAATAAAGATTACAATAAAATAACTTATTGGTAATAAAGAATAAAAAATGTAGAACAATTGAAATATAAAAGGACAGTAGGCCTTTTGCTAGTGCGGACCGCATCCTGAGATGAAACGGACAGAGGTATATATTTTTGGCTTGTCCGGGTTGCCTTTCCTGTGGTCTGCATGTGAAGCTGGGCTCCCACATTGAGGAAAGGAAGTGGGTGCGAAGTTTGTTTGACATGGAGTTGAACTAAGAAGCAGGGGTATATATGAGGCTTGAGGATTGGGAAGAGGAGATGAACCATGATAGGGCTATTTCCCAGATTCCAAACATGTTTTCTAATCTTCCCTAAGAGTATAGCATGGTCTGTAGTTTCAAAAGCTGCAGGTCAAGTAACACCAACAAGGATACACAGCCTCAATCGCAGGCAAGATGATCATCATCTTAACTGGAGCAGTGCTGTATTGTGGCCTGAATACGGGTTGAAATTGTTCATATATGTGATTATTATGCAGGTATGAACAGTTGCTGGAATATAAATGGTTAAAAATAGGTCTGTATTAATTAATAAACTTTGATCAAGATTTGGTTTCTTAAACAAAATCAAAAAATGTTTATGGTTGTTGCTATTAATTGAAAGATTAATGAGACTGTAAGCAACAGTTTTTAAGCAATGATTGGGGGACAAAATAATGGAAATAATCCATTCCTGTTAATAATTAGTACAGAAACATTTTAAGTGTCTATATACTGGGAAAAACATGCCATGATGGTGGGCTTGATTCAGATTAGTTGGGTCATATTTAAACCTAGGCAATATTTGCTCACCTGCATGATCCTGAAGCTGTCGCATCACTATGGTGTAGTTACTTTTGCATTGATCATTTTCCTTTGTAACAACAAGAAGTCTTGTCTGCTGCTGGTCTCTCTCTTTAGTCAGGCTGATGTAACTGGTGTGTAACTGGTCTCTCTCTGTTGTCAGGTTGGTGAGGCAATTTTGTAACTGGTCTCTTTCTACAGTCATATTGTTGAGCATGATCCACAACAGTACAATGGCAGTCAGCAGGAGAACACACAGCATCCCCAAACACACTGCTGTCAGTCTGTAGCATCTGCTTACTGCAGAGCTCAGTCCTGGGGAAAAAAAATATTATTTTAAAAATGAATTAATTGTTTTAAACATAAACTAAGACATTATGTGGATGACATAATTCCTTAGTTCATGTACATTTTAGGATAAAAAATAGATATTTTATGAAATAAATATCTGTGACTTGGTAATGTGACACTGTATGTGGACACTCAAATAAGCCCACATCATGATTTATTGACAAAATATAAAAATGTATTGTTTTTAAATAATAAAAACTGAAGGATAAAAAATTAAAAATGCTGCTTCTCCCTTTACTACTGCATCTTTGCTCACTCTTCCATCACCTGAAAAATAACCTTAAACAGGACCACTTGCCAGGGATTTTGGGCCCTATGAAAAGACATTACACTGGGCCCCACAACTCTAACAATTCTGCCAAAACACTCAATACGTTAATATATTTTAGGGCCCCTGGCTCTCACAGGCTGTAATCCTCCTAACTTTCCCCCATAAGGTGCCCAACCCTCAGTATCCAAAGCACATTTAATGTATAACAGCTCAAATGTCTCATGTCTCTTGTTCCTGATGAGCCCCCTGATGAGCCTCTACTCTAATCTAGCCTTCACTCGCTTCCATTAAATAAAAACAAACAAACAAAAAACTCTCCACTTCAAAAACTTTTTGCTAGCACAGTTACGTTTTTTGTTATTGTGCATTCATGGTAAAGGTGACATTTCTCTTTGGATGGACAGGTGATACAGTATATCATACAAAAAAGACACTTTCCCACAAAAGTACAGTGATATTTGTTATAGCATTCATTGTTCTGGCATGTTATGTTTTTCTGCCAGAAATGATGTTTCACATGCCGCTGGCACATGCTGGTTTCATGTGAACTATTGTGGGCTAGTCCAAGACTAAAAAGAAACATTTACTGATATGCCACTTATAGAGAGGCTACTCAACCGCCGAGCAGAAAATGCCTATTTTAAGTAGCATATAGAGGCTGAGTAAATACCAGTGGTAGCCTAATTAAAATGTTAACTAATATGCCAGTGACTATGTGGAATATTCCACAGGGTGAATGGAATATGCTGAGTGGTAAACCCTGAGTTGATCATGTCAGAGTAGAATATAGTGTAAAACCTGTTCCTGTTCATTCCTGTATTAGTGTTTTATGCTTTTATGATGATTTGCAAAAATGTAAAGGATCCTACTGGTTTAACAGGTGATCTGTGACTGATTCTGGTGGTTTCTAACCTTTTCTAACTATTAATTTAAGGTTCCTATTACTTTAAATGTAGTATTTATTTATTTATATACTGCTTGCCAGATGAGGTCAACTAATTTATTTGAATATTAAATCAAAAATGTAATCAAATAAAATCAATACATTTAAATGTTACTATCCCATTACTCCAAATTCCCACAGTAAAAATGTCTGAAACTTATCATGAGTACATGACAAAAGAATATAGTGGAGTGATTGAATACTGTGCAAAAAAAAAATGCAAATTTTATAGATAAAATGATAAAACCATAATCTTTACAGAATAGTTATGCAATATAAAGTATTTTATTAAAATAACAGGGAATTATTATATTTTAGATTTTTCTTTTAGACTTCTCTCATATATATATATATATATATATATATATATATATATATATATATATATATATATATATATATATATTTGTTCAAGCTGAATACTGTAACAATTTCCAATGTCCTATTCATAAGACAACAACTCCTCCACAAGATTCCAGAGCACTAAACATGCCATGAAGACAAAAGAACATTCAACAAAAATAAAATGTTATTGAAGAGTTCAATAACAAAGTACAAAAAACTTCCCTTGATGTTCAGCTAAATCCAAATATAATGCATGCAAATCTGTCTAGAGCAGGCCATCCTCACAAATTCAGCCTGCAAGAAGGAAACTAGTAAAGAAAACCACCAAGACACCATTGATAACTCCTTCAGCTTCAGCAGCTGATAAACTCTGCATATGACAAATGTTGCCTGCATTCTTCACCAGTCAAAGTTTTATGGGAGAGTGACAAAAATAACTAAATACTCAATACAGTTTGCCTAAAAGCATACTGTATTGAATACTGTATTGAATATGTAAGCTGACCTTGGAGTCTCCCAACCAACAACACGCACAACCAACAACACACACAAAACAGTCTATCAAAACACTCTTCCACCATCACTTTGTGTCTTTTTTGGGACCAGCACCACGAAAATGGCAGAAATTAAAGCCCCAGGAGCAGAGTTTGTATAAAAAAAGGTTTGTTTTTATAACTATGACTCATTTCCATTAAAAAAAAAAAGAAAAAAAAAAAAAGAAAAGTTTTGCACCGCAATTGCAAGAGGGGGGCCCTTGGGACATCCGGTGACGGCACCACGCAGCCTGGACTAGACTGTTTCATGGTTTGGGTGAACAAGACAGCTTGGTTTTGGGCAATTGGAAGAGTGCGTTTAAGCCACCTGGGTCACAAGACAAAAACAACTCAATTACAAAAGTAGAAACAAGATTGTCACAGATCTCTGTGCCTCTCAAAATCTTATACTTTTCAGTAATTGTACATGCCCTGATAAATAATAATGATGTCACCCTTGAAATTGAAGCTTTTTTTTTTTTGCTTCTTATATTTCTATATTTTCATATTTTATTTTTTAACTTAAATGTAACTTTTATTTTATTTATTTACATTTTTACATACTTTATTTCATCAAGTTAAGGTGTAGTTTAAGTTTAAATTTAGATTGAATAGCTTTGATGTGGGCAGACTGTCAAAAAAGCATTTCACTGCAAGTTATACTGTGTATTACTATGTATGTGACAAATAAAATTTGATTTGATTTGAAAAAAAAAACAGTACCCATTGCTTTAAACCACTGGGTCGACACTTGATTCGTTCTACATGACCACTGACGTCCGAAGCATCATTTCGGCACAAAATCACATGACTGCTTCAGGGACTGATTCAAAAGCAAATCCTTGTGCATGCTTGAAGTGTCTTTCGAGGATTGACAGACACAGAAACTAAAACCGATACACAGGGAGAAAAAGTAAGCAGAGCTGGGACAAATGTAAATAGGTTTATCTAGAGTCATGCTCAGGAGATTGTGTACGAATTGCAAAACATACAAGCTGTAAATAATAATAATAATAATAATAATAATACAAAAGGTGCCAACTGTAATGGCGTGTACAATACGGGATGACACTCGCAGAGAGTGAATTAAGCAAGGTTTTATTTGAACATAACAAGGGTGTGCAAAACAACAAGCAGGGAAAACAAGGTGCATCAAACTAATGGTCTAAACTAAAACAAACAGGTGACAAACCAAGTGGCGAACACAACAAACCTGGGACTGGGAGGAACAGGGAGTGACAGGGGATGAGCTGGCATAAACTAAAACTACACAAGGGAAGGGGACAAATGAAACCACAAGCCTAGCTTGGGATAGATAACAACGTAAGCCAAACCTGAGTACGCCGTGACTGCCTCGTGAACTGGAGTCGCCAAGGAGCATGAGCTGGAAGCAACATAACACGCTTGCCTCTAGAACCAGACTAGGAGATAACTTGAACCAGCTCAGACCACTAGCCAACAGGAACATAGCAACAACTTGTGGAGAACCAATTCATGGCAGAGAGTAGCCATCAAGAAGCTCCTTAAATGCTCCCAGTCCCAGGTGCAACACATGAACATGAAATCAACACGAACCAAAAACAAGGCAGAAGTCCTTATATGGGCCTGTGGGCGGCGGCCCGGGATCAGGAGGGTGCGATAACAAGAACGTATGAATATAAAAGTGTATTCTAATACAATTCTAAAAAAAAAAAAAGTGTATTCTAATTTATTTCGTTATTCAGCCATCGCTCCTTTTTTAACAAGTATTCTGACCCACCTTGGATGTATATGCCCAACTAAGCAATGATATTCGAAAGATAAGCATGCAAATCATTTTTATCTGTTGACTTTATCAAAACAAATGTCATATTATAATGCACTGGAACACAGTTTTAAAAGCTATAAAACAAACAAAAGGTTCCCTTGTCCAGCAGATACATGAAGCACGTTATGGTGGTGGCCACCAGATGCCGCTAATGAGTTAAACATGAGTTTAAATACACACATTTTCCCTGCAATCAGCCACTATAAACTCAAAACCGGCAGATTCTTTTAACCAGTGGCATATTCCACACAGTATTAGTTAACATTTTAATTAGGGTAGCTGGTATTCTCTCAGCCACTACATGCTACTCAAAACAGACATGTTCCTGTTTTGCATTTGGCATATTTCACTGGTAAAGTGTCACATCAGCGAGTGGCATATTTCCGTCGACAAGTGACATATGAGACTGGCAGTGCCGGTGGCATTTCCTTTCAAACAAGAGAGCAGCATAATAAAGGCATAAAAGCATACTTCTACTCTATTGATGTCCTTCATAAGGAGTCCAGACTGTCAGTTGCCTAGTTGCCTAGTTGGATAATGTAAATGCATGTTAATGTGCATATACCCTACTTACTAACAAAATATTACACTAAACACTATAATAATGATGGGTTTATGTTTTTTTTGTTTTTTTTAGGGACCACAGCATATTAGCTAAGGAGATACTAGGATGCAGTCGGATAAACAGTAAAAAAGGGAACCATCGGGGCCAGAGTGTCAGCTGGGCAGAGCCTGAGGAACGCTCAGAAACTCTCCCCAGGGTTTTATTAAACATTGAAGCCGACAGCAGGATTTGCAACGTTTGCACTATGCTTTGTGCAGACGTGTGATTCACATGCTATTATTATCTAATATATAATCCTGTATCCAAACTTAACACTCTTGAAATAAGTCACATACTCCGTAACAGAACACAGTTTGTTAAAATGGGGGACTGCACCTCCCCCACTCTCACACTCAGCACAGGATGCCCATAAGGCTGCATCCTTTCACCTGCTTTCATGCTTTACTCTTTGTACACCTGCGACAGCATCATAAAACATAGCTCCAACACCATGACGTTTGCAGACGACACAATGATAATCTGCAACATAACAATGATGAGGGACCATACAGAGAAGAAGAGAAGCTCCATGGAGAGTAGTGCACAACAACCTCTCCCTAAACGCCATTTGTTGACTTTAGGAGGGGGCGCAGAATGCACACATCCCTGAACATTAAGCTGATGACTGAAGAGAGAGTAAGTAACTTTAATTTCCTCTGTGTACACATATCTGAAGATCATACCTGGTCACTCAACACATTACACATTGTTACTCTCCCTCATTCTCTCATAATTTGTGGGTGTCAAGGAGGCGATGTTAACGCATGCGAGTTGGGTGGCCCTTTGAGCCCAAAATCAGAAAACAGTCCAGATGTAGTGGCTGGAGCAGGCAGTGGCCCATTTAATATGGGGTCCATAACAGCAAACAGTTCTGAGAGGACAAAGTGACTAACATAGGACTTTTGTTTGCACTGCATCATTACCATTTTTTTCTTCTTTCTCTGCAAATCTTCAATACTATTTGTCTTTTAATCTCAATTTCATGATGAGATATTTTTTTCTGATTATTGTATTTGTATATAAGAGGAAGGTAGAAAACCCTATACTGTTCTGTGACTTCTTTGCTTAAACACACCTAAGCCTATCAGTAAATTACCAGGTTTAGCGATATTAATATCAGTAATACAGTACATACTGTAAGTACAAGAAAATCTGCACAAAGGCCTAAAGTCACACGTACCTCTGCACGGAGGATCACCTGTATGTGAAAGAGATGTTTTCTTCACAGGGCCATTTTGTTTATGCATATTCTCTTCATATTCATTCGCACCAACATCTTCGTATGAATGATCGCCGTCATCTGAATCCGAAATGTCAGCTGCTATATTTTCTGAATTCACATAAATATCCTCCATCTTCAACATGGTCTGACAGATGTTAGCAGAGTAGCCTAATGCACAGGTCTGTAGGACTCTCCTCCCCCTTTAAAGTGAGTGTATTTTTGTACAACTAATAATAAATCATTTCAGAGATTGTGTGAGCGTATGAGGTGTAAGCCACATGGTGCCTGTGCTGCAACAGCTCTTAATTTACCCTACACCATACCTATACATGTAAATATTCGTCCGTTTATGTAAATATAGGTCCGTTTCTAATGGCCTGTAAGTAAGCCGGTCATTAGAGGTGTGGGACCCAATGTATTATCTTTTCATGGCGCCCAAAATCCCTGGAAATGCCCCTGCATGGAACTGACGTACACCATGAACACTGTTGTTTGGCCAGTTTTCTGGATGTACATTAAATACACTGGACACCAGACTCCAGACACCAGGCTAGACATTGGAAAGTGTCTACAGACTCAGCCAGGCGGTAAGTGAAATTGCCTCTTCTAGGCCTGCACTCAGTGAACAATCCAAGAACCACCAAAGGCCTGCCATCAGTTTCACTGTCTGCAGTCAAGCAAGTTTTAAATCAACATTGACTGAGAGGCTGCTGTCCAAGAGGCAGTGGACCACATAGATAAAGAAATGCCTATTGGAGGAGTGTTGAAGTGTTATGGTTAGATGAGTTGTTTGGAGGGGAGTAAAGGGGAGGCATTTAGCCCCAAGAACATCTTTCCAAGGTGGTAGTAGCAACATGCGGGGGAACTGGTTTTGGAACTGGTTTATTGTGAAAAGTGGAGTTTGGCCAGGGCTATGTTAGAAATACTGATATGGCAATATATAACATATATGCCCATGCCAGTTCATGCATACAGTGACAGCTTTATGATATTTATAATCTTACTTTTACACAAAGTGTGTATGCACAAGTGAAACACCAGTGTTAGTCAATGAAGCTGTAAACATATTTATATGCACCTGTTGTATGTATGTAGCAGAAACTGTGTAATCAGCTTGTTACAGATGACCTGTAAGTGGTCAATCTTTAAAAGATTATGATGCTAAGCCCATAATGTTCTACCTTCACAACAACAATACTTGGAGGATGATGTTATTTTCTGCCTTCCGGATATCTAATCAGACCAAAGCAGATATCTAATGCAGACTAAAGCAAAATGTTGATGCAGACAAGCAGCACAATTTAAAAAATACTTTGCCCTTTAATGTTTGATTTGATTTTAAAAAAAGATTGATTGACTGCATTGCTCTGCAGTGTGATATTTAAGTGTATATACTGGGCGAGTGTGTGCTTTGTTAAATTCTGACCTCAACCACGTGATGTTCTTCTGCTTGCTAAAAACATGTGCACACACACACACACACACAGACACACACACACACACACACACACACAGACACACACGCTTACTTACTTACTTACTTCACGGCCTTGTTCTTTGTACTATTCTATTAATAGTATAATCTCACTTCTTTAGAAGAGGCCAAATGTCAGTTTCACTTATGTTACAGTTGCTTTAATACAGACTCAGACAATTTGCATGCTTAGTCATACACACTAGTGCACAGTTCTGTCTGCCTAGTACCTCCGTATTAGAGGTGATCGTAACTGAGCTGTGTTTGCTTCAGTTAATTAGTTCTTAACTTGCACTTGCACTTAAATCAAATTAAATTAAAATAAATTAACAGTCCGGTGGTGGAGAATCCCTGATATGTAAAACAGATGGTCCATGCAAAGATAAAACTACTCCACTCCTCACATCACACTCCATAGTTGTTTTGTCTGGGAACTCAGTTCCTGTTGGGTAAGAGCTTAGCTCAGTATGTCCCATAAAGAGAGCTGACAAAAGACAAAAGGGCAATTTCTACAGACACATTACAGGTACTAAATAATGCATTTATTTCATATTTTAGGTTTATGATGGTATAAATAGTAGGCATGTGACTTTGGTTGGGGTTAAAAGATGTGGTTTTACAAGTTTATTTCCTCTGAATGAAACATGCTGATTTTCCTTTTATGGTGAGCCTAGAGTCACAATTCCAGCAGAGTGGTTCTAATACCCTGGGGCATTGACTGCAGATAATAATAGACTACAAAAGCCCACCAGCCCGACTGATGTGTGTGGACCCGTCTCTGGCAAACAAGCGGAACCCTTTCTATGGTTGATTTGAGACTGCAGCCTGCTGAGCTAACGGCACTAGTGCTACTAACCATGCTAACAGTGAGGACAGCACTCAGTCACCTTTGCAGAGAGATCCAGATGGCATCTGCAACCGAATCCTTTTTTGCAGACTCCTTAATATCATCAAGACAAAAGATCTGATAGTGAACTGCAGAAAGGAGCAGGAGAGGAGCTACTATCCTGTCACCATCAACAGAGTACACAGTTTCAAGTACTTTGGAGTTCACATCTTACAGGATCTGTCATGGTCTTGCCACCCTGGCATAGAAGGTCTATCAGCATCTCTACCACCTCAGATGACTAAGGCACTTCACACTGCCCCCCAAGGTGCCATGGAACTTCTACACCTGCTCCATCAAAAGCATCCTCATAAACATCACAGTGTGGTTTGGGAACAAAACCAAGCAGGACAGACACGCTTTACAGAGGCTGGTGCGTAAAGCTGAATGCAGCATTTGAACTGAGCTTCCTGACCTGCAGACCGTCTACAACAAGCTCTGCTGGACCAAGTCCATAAAGATAGTGAAGGACCTCAGCCATCCCAACAATGGACTCCTCTCTCTATTGCAGTCAGAGAACACACACACACAGACTTGTCACACTTGTCATTTCATGTGAGTGATCAGTTATCAAAGCATTTCACTGCTAGTACAATGAACTTGACTAGTACTTGACTAGTGCTGTGTGATGTATATGACAAATAAACTTTGTTTTGATTTGATTATTAACACCAATTAAAGCCTTAGTGTGAACCAACATAGCGCCCCAAATACTGTTTGTGTCCCAGTATGACCAGCACTCAAACTTTAGGCCAAGCACTACCGGAAACTGTGTGCGTGTGTATGTGTGTGTTGGTGGGGGGGGGTTGGTTGAGTTGTTCACAAAAAAACCCACACACGCAGTCAACTAAACACACACACTCAGCTCAGACATGTCCTGTGGGTTTCAGGTTCCTGTTGAACTGCAGGCAAGAAGTAATGACAATCTGAAACACAAGGAACAGACATATACACGCACACACACTTCAGCATTTTTCAAATATGAATGAGTCAAGATAGCTGTGACTTAAAGAGTCTGGCATTAACATGCAATCTTGGTGATCGGATCATGTTCGGATTTTGGAAGAAATGTATAAATGTATAAACTTCTTACGTACTTACATTACAATGTGTTCAGTAGATTGTACCTGCAGAGACACAAATAAGGAGAACTAGAGGTCTCACCCCTCATCTCAACTTCCTGTCCTGAGAGCGGCATACATATGAATAGTATAACCACCACGAGAGTAACTATTAGAGCTGGCATTGTAATTAAAACAAAAATAACAATCAAAAATACCGAAATCTTCCACAATTCTGTTCCAGAAGAGAACAGAATCACAGATGAGGGATGGTGGTTATATGAGGTAATATATAATAAAAAAGGCATTACAGCAGACCTCAAATCAACTGCTTCAAAACGACAGCAAGGATTCATATGAAGAGATCTACATAAAGACAACTCTGAGACTTGTGTGACCAGAAGGCATATAGAACCAGTTGCACACCAGTTACCACAACATGACTGCTGAAAGATACCAGTTACAGAAGGAGCTTTTTAAACTGGGTGAGTGAATATGCAGAAGTTCAAAGAGTAATTACACCCCCAGTCAATTTCCTTTTTATTAAAAAAATGAAATCGACTGTTTTATAATAATGTACAAATAACACCAGTGTTGCTGAAAGGTTATCAGTTATTTTCAAAGTGTTAGAAAGTGACATCAATGTCAATTCAGTCTCTGCAGCACCCCCTCATGTTCAAATCTGCTATAAGCATGTCATATTATGTCAACCCATTTCCCCAGCCCCTGATCACAACAGCCATTTTGTGCTGCTTTGAAGTGTAAAATATAAGAAGTAGAGTGTGAACACTGTTCTCAAATCTGATCATAGTGAAGGGTAGCTGAGTGACACAGAAGACATCTGAGAAATCAAGGCAGTGCAAAATACTATTTCTTAGAAATGGTGAGAAGCTTGTTCTCACCATTTCTGCACCAGGCTGCAATGCTTGTGGCTGCATAATAACAAAAAAAACTTATATTATACCATATTGATAATAAGGGCAAGAAAAAAAAAACTACAATTCTCAACCATCTCAAACCTGAAATTGATCAATTTTTTTATCATGTAATGTTATTAAACAAATGGATAAATGATTGGACATAATTGGAAAAAAGTGGTTTATCTTTATTTTTTGTAGAAAAAATAATCAAGTAATAGGAATGAACATTGGGTTTGTGGGTTTGTTTCTTTAACAGAATCTGTAATTCCTGAATTTGCTTCTGAAGATTCTTTTGGATTTTTTTAGTCTTCTTCTCTGCCCTTGATTATGTTGTCTACAACACACGTGCTTCATATTAAATAACACACTGAAGTTATTCAAATGTACTGTTACATTATCTATGTGACTTGATAAGCAGCATACTGTAATGCATTCATGTCTATTTCTATTAGTTACTTTCTAAATACATTCTAACATTGGATGTTGCACAACTAAGGTGGCAAAAAGTTGGAAACCTTTCATAGGAATTAACTGGAATAAACTAGAAATTTGAAAAGTTACAGATTGGAAAGTTACAGCTTTTAACAGGGGCCTTATATGTAGTTTAATAATCTGGGTCAACATCATGTCGTTTTCTGCAGCACTTAGTGTCGGATTGACACCCTGTAAGTAAGGTATCCACATTGTGATACTGATCTTAAATCTCAACAAGTTCAGTAATTTTAACTGTAAAACTTTAATAAATCAATAAACAAGAGGATTATACTCACTCATGTTACTGGCACTCAAATAAAGAGTGAAGAGTATATTTACATTTAAAAAAAAAACATGTAATCTAATAATTAATTCAGGTAACAGAACAGAGCATTAAGATTGACCTCCTCAGTCATAATTACAATATGATCAAACATACAGAACAAAAAAGAAGGGGAACTTACTTTTGGTCTTTTCATGGCCTTCAGAAGATCCAACTGATGCAACGTCCTGTTGAACATGTGACTTGTGGAATGTTCCAATTTTTTAGATGGGGTAATGTATAGCATCTGAAAACTGGACACCGGGAGTTGTAGTATACTGAGATGCAGTGTTTCAGGGTGCTCATGTGGTTCTGTTAGTCACACTCTACATTTACATTTACATTTACGGCATTTAGCAGACGCTCTTATCCAGAGCGACTTACAAAGTGCTTTGCTATTTACCCAAGAAAAGCCTTAGCTTGTTAGAATAGGCTAATAATTCAAAAGATACCTCAAAGCTTAGACATTGCTAAACACAATACAATAAGGCGACCATAGAACTATTCGTCCAAGTACTCTCTGAAGAGGTGGGTCTTCAGTCTGCGTTTTGACACCCAGGGGAAGCTCGTTCCACCACTTTGGTGCCAGGACAGAAAAAAGCCTGGACGCTTGTCTTCCGCGGATTTTGAGGGATGGTGGGTCGAGCTGAGCCGTACTTGAAGCTTGAAGGGCTCTAGGTGCGGATCGGCTTTTGACCATTGCCATCAGATACGGAGGTGCTGGTCCGTTCTTGGCTTTGTAGGCCAGAGTCAGGGTTTTAAATCTGATGCGGGCAGCAGCTACAGGAAGCCAGTGGAGAGAACGCAGCAGTGGAGTGACATGGCTAAATTTTGGGACATTGAAGACGACCCGTGCCGCTGCATTCTGGATGAGTTGCAGGGGCCTGATGGTGCGCAGAGGGAGACCAGCCAGAAGAGAGTTGCAGTAGTCAAGTCTGGAAGTGACGAGAGACTGAACAAGCACCTGGGTGGCCTCTCTAGAAAGGAAGGGTTGAATTCTCCAGATGTTGTACAGAAGAAATCTGCAGGACCGAGTTACGTTTGCAACATGACTTGAGAACGATAACTGATCATCCATCACTACACCAAGGCTTCGGGCTTCAGTAGAAGGAGTGACCAGTGAGTTCTCAAAGGTGATGGCAAGATCGTTTCTTGGTCCAGCAGTTCCCGGGATTTACAGCAGCTCCGTCTTGCTGGGGTTGAGTTTGAGGTGGTGAGCCGCCATCCAAGAAGAGACATCGGCGAGGCATGCTCTCGCCTCTAATACTGCTCAACATTCTCTGTTATTATTTATTCCATGATCTATTTTACAGTAAAGTAATTACTAAGAATAGAAAAGCTCCTGATCATTAAATCCACGTCTACTGACAGGGATAGTCTGAGCATATCAAGACTCTTATAGTGTAGAAGCAAAAAAACTAAGCCAAAACCAGAGGGCCCTGTGAACTGGGAAACAGGCTTTTACTATTACATTCATGAGTCTGCATTATGTTTTTGATGATTATTAAGTTAATACAGTTGCACCAATGTATTCACGACTAGTGTTTAAAACTGATTTTCCATCGCACACATAGCTTATTCTCCAAGGCAGACGCACTTTTCTACTGCCCCCTAGAGGCGACCTAACTTAATTACTGAATGAGCAAACGGCGTCAAAGGCTCTGCTTACATGTTTGGCTCACTCTACCAATTGGCACAGTAGGTTCCTCCAGTCTGTAATCAGTCAGTGAAACAGTGAGATAAAAACACTCATTACTTTTAATTGATATTTCTTAAATGTAATTGTGTATGAAAGTGAGAACCAGAATGAGCTTGGCTGTATTACTTTCATTTAATGACGGTTCTTGGTGTCTGGTCACTTCCTTTTTTAACCTGTCTAATGTGCAATATAGATTAAAATAGTTGTCAATTGTCAGTATAGTAGAATGTAATGTGAATGGTGCTTCAGTTGGTGTTTTAATGACAACAGAGAGCACTGTACATAAACACTAACACTAAAAGCACCCATAGGTGTTGAACTGGGATCTTGTGATTGTGAAAGCAACAATATTTAATCTGCATCACTTTATACTCCTCAACCATTCAAAGAGCTCTCATGCTCTGTGGATAAGGGCCCTATTATCCTGGAAGAGACCCTGTTTTATCCTAGAATAAAGGGGGTAACCTCCAAGGGGGGTATATAGAGGGGTAACCTCCATTTCTGTTACATGCATGCACTGGCTAACACTGGTAGAGGGAGGGCTATCATACCCACTGAGAGAAAGCAAGGCCAGTTGTGCTTTCTGACACTCCCAGCTGTGAATGACTATGGCATCACTACTGAACTGTCTCCTAATGATAAAGCCAGTGCTTAGACGTTTCTTTAATAAGCACTTAGCACCGCTTAAAAATTTTGTACAATAGGCTTATATTAAGTTTTATTTACAGAAAGTGGCTCCATTTTCTTATCATATAAACATCTGAAATATGTCTGAACTATTTAAAGCAACAGTAATAAATAAAATGCTTTAAATGTAAAAAGAACAACAGCCAAAAACAAGGAAAGAAAGAAAGACATTATTACATGTTAAAACTGGAGTGAAAAATAAGCTTTAAAGGGACATTTAAGAGGTTATTAGAGTAATTACTATAACAGTAGAAACACAACAAAAACAACTCATCATTCTTAACATCAACCATTCCAATAGTCCATAATGTGTAGCTCAGAGCTTGCTACTTATCAAGCAATCAGAGTTACCAAGTTACTTCAGAACTACAGCAAACCCCTCCTGAAACCTGAGCTGAGCTTTCCAACAGGCCATATGCAATACAGTGTGTAACTTTAAACACAAATTACCTAACATTACTTAAATTAAATAACAGTTACAAAATAATAAAATATAGTAAATTCAGCCTTATGAAAGTTTCAGTTGATTGTTCTTTATTAACATTTTGCCAATCATATCTATGAATGTAATTAACCACATTTGTTTAATGAAAACTTTTAACTAGAAACCTTATTCCTTATTATCCATGTAGTTTCTCTAGAAAACAGTAAGATCAGATGAAAAAACAAAGTCTTGTGTTGCTCAAATGTGTCTCCTCTAGTATGTAGCATGTTTTAGTATAGATCTCAGAAAAGTCTCACATTGGGCTCAGACTTGCCAAAATAAAAAAACACTCTTTTACTAAAGACAGGAGTCTCAATATGAACTCAATCCTTTTTCATTCAGGACTAAGAACCTTTTCCATTTTGATTCTGTGAAATTCTATTTTATTTGGGCCATTTAATTAAGCTTAATAGCTAAACATCTAACAAATATATGAAATCATGTGATTTTGCAGTATTCTTGATTGAATAATTCATAATCTCTCACTGGAGGCCCATATAAACAAACTGAGGCTCTTTTGATTTGGACACATGAGAAATAAACCATTCTGATTAAAACGGTTAACGGTAAAAGAGGAAGAGAATGAGTTATTAATAAACCTGGAGATACAAATACGGGAGTACAAGAAACATTTGATATGTTCCTCTTTTTTACTATGCAAAATGATTTCTGTTAGAGAAATAAAACAGCTGTTTGTGTTATTTGAACTTATTGTGTTTAATTAAGGTTTCCAAGCTTTGGTTTTTTTTTATTTTGCAGCCTTTTTCATTGCTTTACAGAGTAATTCCTGTTCATTCTAAAAGAATAAGAGATTAAATCAAGACAGGAAGGTCTCATGTCTTATTTTCCCTTAGCAATTTCATGGAAAGTATCTGTGCCTAAGTTGATCTTCAAATGAAACATAAGTGAAATCACAAACAAGTCTCCTAAAACATCAAATGCGAACATGTGAGCAATTAAACTTTCCTCTGTGTACACTCAACCCACTAGCGAGAGAATATGCTCTTGTTGATAGTTTGACATGGTACAGTATGTTATGCTATGCTATGTGGCTTATGTAAGCTTTGGCAGTGACTTTAACCAACAAGAGCTTTTCAAATTAGGGAAAAGCATCATGTTTCATTCTGAGGCACATGAACAGGGTCGTAAATAGGCTCGTAAAACAGCATCGGAGCATTTTTCACCCCAAGCAAAGTCACATACTTACTATTTGTACCCCTCCCTCGATAACCACCTTTTAGACAGATAAATTAAACTGCACAGAACATATTCCTTTCTGTAAGTAAGCATTTCATCACTTTACTAGCAGGTTGTAAGGTTATGACTAAAAAGCACTTTTCTCACAGATCCACTGTTCTTTGTTAGCACATGGTCTGTCGTTCCAGCACCTCTTCTCAGTCAAACTCAAAATCTCTGTACAGTCCTCATTATTGGCATCATTTGGTTCCCCTGGACACCAGTTCCTGCAACCAAGAGAAACAAAATCAGGCTCCAAATAGTGTTCAAAACTGTGCCTCCAGCTAAACTCTGAGCCTGTGTTCAGTTATGTTTAATACCATGTAGATTAGAAGCAATTTCCAATGTCAAATGAAAGTATAGATTGTAGCATGATAGACTTTGCTGACATTAATAGTTTATTGGTCATTTAGCTTGTACTCCTTGAGTATGGTGTGATTTAATGAGAGGAGAACATTCAGAACTTCTGACTTTTACCTATAGGTCAGAGATGAGCCATCCACCCATTTCCAGTCCGTCTCCGTTTGTCTGTCATTTAGACCAATCCAAGCACGCCTCCCTTCCAGTATTTTAAGCACAAATGCCTGTAAATATAGTTGCATGTATGAGAATAGTGCTGAAGAACTGTTCTCTCTCTTTTTCTCTCTCTCTTCCACTCACATCTTCTTCTCTGCTGTTTATGATCAGAAGGTCTGCTCCTTTGTTTTTGCAGTTTTGAAGGCTTTCAGTCCATGTTTTTGACTCAGTAGAGAAGTCGTACAAACTGGAACCAAAATACAGCCATCCCTGCTTCACATATGTATCTGTTTAAAGAGAATTCATAACATAATGACATAAATTACATAATTCTTGTGTCATGTATTTCTAATGTATACAACACACATTAATAAACGTTGAGCAGTGGGTTTTACTATGACCATGTTCTCTGTCCATAGATTAAAAGTATTTTCTCACCTATAGTAGCCAACTTGGTCTTAAGCCTCTCTTTCTCCTTCATTAACTGGTCTCTCTCATTTGTTATGTTGTTATAGCTGGTTTGCAGTTCCTGCATTTTTACCTGTTGCTGGTTTCTCTCCCTAGTCAAGTAGGCGTTACTAACCTGTAATTGGTTGTGTTCTCTAGTTACGTTATCAAAACTTGTCTTTAACCAGTCTCTTTCTTTTGTGAGGTTGTGTGAATTGGTCTGTAACTGATCTCTCTCTTGAGCTAGAGCTTTGTAATTTGTCTGCAACTGGTCTCTCTCTACAGTCAGGGTGGTGTACCTGCTCTGCAACTGGTCTCTCTCTACAGTCAGGTTGGTGTACCTGCTCTGTAACTGGTCTTTCTCTACAGTCATGTTGGTGTAAATGCTCTGTAACTGGTCTCTCTCTACAGTCATGTTGGTGTAACTGCTCTGTAACTGGTCTCTCTCTACAGTCAGGTGGGTGTACCTGCTCTGTAACTGGTCTTTCTCCTCAGTCAGGTGGGTGTAACTGCTCCGTAACTGGTCTTTCTCCTCAGTCAGGTGGGTGTAACTGCTCTGTAACTGGTCTCTCTCTACAGTCAGGTTGGTGTATTTGCTCTGTAACTGGTCTCTCTCTACAGTCAGGTTGGTGTAATTGCTCTGTAACTGGTCTCTCTCTACAGCCAGGCTGGTGTACTTCACACTCAGGAGTGTGATGGCAGTCAGTATGAGTGTACACAGCAGAGCTAGACACACGGTTGCCAGTCTGTAGTGTCTGCCGCTTGGAGTGCCTCCTCCTAGGGGAAAATGCAGAGAGACACAGATTTTGATTATTATTTTTTTATATTCTGTTATGCAACTGCAAGTAAGATCTCAGAGAGAGTAGGCTAATAAGCATTCATATCATTCACATGTTTATTATCTAAGAAGGGAAGAAAGCATAGAAATAAAAGAAGAAACCAAAAGTGATTTCCCAAAGAACAAACAGAAGTGCTGTATCATTACAGTAATCTATTTTACAATAAATTAATCATTAAGAATAGAAAAGCTCCTAATCATTAAATCCACATCACCGACAGGGATCGTCTAAGCATATCAATACTCTTAGGTACTGAAGCAAACAAAAAAAGCCAGAACCAAAGGACCTTGAAAAATATTCAAAGAAACTGTGAAACACATTAGAACATTAGAATGTTTTGACTATGTAAAGCCCAGTCAACAGCTCGCAAATAGATGAAAAAAGCACAGAAAGATGGAATGAAGAACATTAACTGACAGTGTAATTATGTGCCAAAAGAGTCATTAAAGAATGAAAGTCATGTTGGATTCTAACTGAGCAACTGAAATATCGACACTGTTCCAATTGTGTTCTCTGTAAAGCGGATTTGTGCTACATTTGTTGTAAAAAGCGCTAAATAATGAATAAATAAATTAAATAAATTTGTATTGATCTGAATTGTGACACCATAGCAAACACACAGGAGGCACCTAAAATAGTACAATAAGCACTTAGCAACAGCCCAAGTACAAACTAAGTAAAGCATTAATTTCACATGAAACATTGAATGTTTTTAAGCTTCAAATGTCCATAGTTACTGTGATATTGAATGGCCATGTGTATTTGCATTAGCTTAATGCCATCATACTGTACCTCTTGAATCCCAGTGGGAATTAATATTATTCTAAAGGCCAGGGTCTAGCTCTTAAAGTCATGGTTTGTCTCTGGTTATCAATAAATTACATTTAACTTAAAAAAATGACATACTTGTTGGAGGTAATGATATGATAATATGTATATGAAAATATAAGTATACTCCACCTGGATTCTTGAATTTCTGATAGGTTGTGTTGCTGTTACCTGTATCTGAATCTAATCTGTCATATGTCTTCCCAGACTTTGCTCCTCTGTAGTCGTTCATCTCCATTCTGCTTTACTATGTTTCTAATCCAGAAGCATTCAGCCTTGTGGGATGAATGAGTTTTCTGTGGACTAGCAGTAATTTTACATATTTGTGTGACTGACGTAGGGAGCCAAAGAATGACGTTTTTCAGAGAAATCACGTTCTTCCATGTAACTGTTGCCTCATCATGACCGCTACTTTAGAAAATATGTGTTAATCTCAACTTTGATTAATGGGTAGAACTGTACACCAAAACAGCCCAAATGGTGCTTGAATGCTCCTGACCAGTGGTGATACGATATGTATCACAAAACGGATATTACAGGGCGTAAACAAAGCGATATATTTTCTTAAATCAAATTTT
Source organism: Salminus brasiliensis (assembly GCF_030463535.1). Lineage (NCBI taxonomy): Eukaryota > Metazoa > Chordata > Actinopteri > Characiformes > Bryconidae > Salminus > Salminus brasiliensis. The sequence continues at coordinate 6,118,596 of NC_132901.1, forward strand.
AGGAAAACTGTCAAAGTATAAAAACACACATTTATATAAACACAACATCATATGTATAAAATAAAAAAATAAAAAACTTTTTATGCAGTCAGATCAGTGGTGTCAGGCCCTCAGTGTGTGATCCCAGAGCGCGGCTCTGGATCTAGTTTCTAGTTATCCCTGTAGTCCAAGCTAGGCTTGCGGCTTTTCATTGTACTGTACATTGGTGCAAGCTTCGTTGGAGCCCACTAGTTCTGGCCCAGTCACCACTTCCCATAGTCCGTATGCAGTGGGCAAACCGAATGCGTATTCATGCAGTCCAGAGCTTTGCAAGGGGTTCTTGCTTCAGTGTCCCCTTCCAGGGGTTGGTAGCACGGTCGATCACGTTGCCTGTGACAGTCACCTACCAAAACCAGACTTGTATCGTTGCAGCGCTGATCGACTGCGGTGTGGAGGGCAGCTTCCTGTGAGCGGACATCGTGGACCAGCTCAACATCCCAGTCGAGCCGCTCAAGAGACCTCTCTGCATCTGGACAGGCACCCCATGGGTCCTAAACCTATTACCCTCGTCACCACTGAGGTGAAACTAGCCGCCACAAGAAGGAGGATTCCCTTGGTTCTCCCGGTCTCTGATCATGCTCTGATTCTCGGTTTGCCTTGGCTGAGCCAACATAACCCACATATTTCCTGGCCCGAACGGGAAATCATGTCCTGGTCCCCATATGGTCATAAGCACTGTTTGGACCAAGCCTCCCTCTGTATCATGTCTACCACTGTAGAGAGCCCCGAACTCGAATTTCAGGTCATCCTGCCCCCAGGAGCGGGCGATGGAGGAGTACATAAAAGAAGCTCTAGCTCAGGGTTATATTACCCCTTTCCAAGTCTCCTGTGGCCTCGGGGTTCTTTTTTATTTATCGAAAGGAAGGGGGGTTTCGTCCATGTATTGATTATCGCACCCTGAACACGATAACGAAGCGCTACCCCTATCCTATGCCCCTGGTCCCATCCGCCCTCAAACAGTTACGGGGTGCCCAGCTGTTTACCACGCTAGACCTGAGGAGCATGTATAACCTGATGCGCAGCAGGAAGGGGGCGAATGGAAGACAGCTTTTCTGACCACTAAGGGGCACTACCAGTATATGGGTTGGCCAACGCCTCCTCCAGGCCCATCTAGTCACCAGGTCCATCTAGTCCTGGCAAAGCTCAGGGCCCACCAACTCTTCGCTGGAAGAGTGCGTGTTTCATGTTCCCGGTACATTAGGGTACATTATCAGCGAGCGGGGGGTTCAGATGAACCAGGCCAAGGTCCAGGCAGTCCTAGATTGGCCTTCTCCTGGCTCCGTAAAGGAGGTCCAGTAGTGTCTGGGGTTTGCAAACTTTTATCAGTCCTTTTAGTGAGTCCTTTTAGGCACTGAAGCGCACGTTCACGCCAGCCCTGTTGTTGCGCCACCCGACCCTCTAAGACATCCGTTGTTGAGGTAGATGCCTCTAATCCCGGGGTGGGGGCTGTTCTTTCCCAGCGACACGGGGAGAGCGACAGACTCCACCCCATAGCCTTTTCTAAGAAACTCACTGGGGCCAAACGCAATTACGGTGGTGATGACCGTGATTGATCGGTTCTCTCAGGGAATTTGTTTTATTCCGTTCACAGCAGCTCAGGCCTTGGTAGACCATGTCCTCTGGAATTTCGGGAATCCAGAGAATATCATATCAGATTTTGGGGGCCAGTTAACGTCTTGGGTCTGGGGGGCATTTTGTGAACACCTGGGGGTGAGTGTTAGCCTCACCTCTGGGTATCATGCACAGTCCAACAGCCAGCATGAGCGCGCCAACCAGGAACTGGGAAGTTCCTGAAATTATAGGCCCCGTGGTCGCCCCAGGAAAGTTCGCCTCTTTACTTATGGTGCGCCCTCGCACCTTCAAGCATCAAGTTCCAGCACTCCTGGCCAGCTGGGTCCCCCAGTAGCTGGCCCCGTTCTGCAGGTTCCTGGCCGGTGGGGTTACTGTCAGGGCATCCCCTTGGGGCAATCCCGGGCCACCGCCCACAGGACCATATAAGGACTTTTGCCTCACTTCCTGGTCATTTGTGCTGTTTCCGGTTCATTTGTGTTCTAAGTGAGATCTAAAAACAGTACAACACTGCTATCTGACGTTCTGGGTTTAAACACAGCACACAATGAACCACTGTCTGCCACAACTCTTTAAATGTAAACTATTAACAATTGATACTGTATTGCAATTACATTGCAATATTCAATATATCAACATCCTTTTTTGTAGCATTTGAAGGGTGAACCTGATGCTCACAGAAGTAAACTGTTAAGAGTACTTTAATATAAAAGAGTAAAAATAGGGCTAACAGTGCAGATGGTAACCATGGCACAAAAAACAATGCATTCAGAACAGACATGGGCCAGGCAGAGTTGGTAACCAAAACACAGTCAAACCAAAAGCCAGGGAACGGTAAGACAAGCGGAGAGTACACAGAGATAGTAAAACTGTAAACAAGTAAAAGAGATTTCATTTGTACTGCTGTTAAACTACAAACAACACTACTAATGAGACTTTGCAAACAACAAACTGAAAAGCATTAGTAGATTGAGGCTATACAGTTTGGGAATAAGGGACAGTTGGAAAATAATAATTAGTAGATGGATGGATCGAGCTGACAGGTGAAAGACTAAAAATATTAAAGGCCCTGTTTGTTTAGGTGGCTGTGAGAGTAACAGCTTGAAACCAAGAGTAATCAGGTTTGTTGGGTTTTGCTGTAGAAAGAACCAAAAAATAGATTAGTTTCATTTCTGTTTACTGTCCACTGATTTGGCAATAAACACATTTTATTGCTGATTTTATGGATTGCACACTCATCACTGTTGAGAAACAACTACACACTTTATGGGAAACTCATACACTGTGGGTAAGACACTGAAATGCTCATGGAATCATTTTATAACAGTAAAGAGACTCAATAGAGCCAGAAAGTGTCTATCTCACTTATTCTTTCTTCTTAAATTTAGTTCAGTTCAATAAGTTTTACTGGCATTATCATTTTAGATACGGCATTGCTTAATCCATCATCAAAAAAGTAAACATGAACTTTTTAAACATAAAAAACCTTTAATGTGTTCATAAAAAAAAACAAAGAGCGAGAAAGTACAGTATTAACAGTTGTTTGACAGCAGTTTAACAGTACCCTCACATTTAGTTTACTTGGAACTATATTTAATAATCCCTAATTATCCAAAATATCCATCTTTTTTTTTTGAGTAATAACTGGCGTTGTCCTAATTCATACTGTTGTTTTTCATACTTGTTTTTTCTAGTATACTGGTATAGTAAATGTTAAATAGTATCCGTCTTAAGCAGCAGCCTTGTCTCACTCCACACTCCTGAGAAAGGAGTTTTGTTCATTTGTGGCAAATCTTTATATGCATAAAACACACAAATATTTAAGATGCGTAGATAAATAGGATCTGATGTGTTGCGGTGATGTGAAATTAATTCAATCTGACTTTTACTTAACATGTTAGTGTTTCATAAGAAAAGTGTATAAGCCTGGTTACACCTGGCATTAACATCTGGTTAAGGTGATCGAATCACATACTCCACATAAAAAGCTAGGTGTAAACAGTCCCACGAAGCATTAAGGACGGATTTTGCATCGGATTGTGTTTGTTTGTGAGCATGCTTGCTCGCTCTTACTTAATTACAGTTAGATGTCAGTATTACAGAAGGAGTTTGTTTGCGATTTAAATAGCTTATAAATAGATTTCCTAGTGGAGATAGGACAGTTTTGAAAAGTTCAATGCAATGCAATTTTGCTTTCCACTGCTAGTTTCATTTCTGTTTGCTGTCCACTGCTAGTTTCATTTCTGTTTGCTGTCCACTGCTAGTTTCATTTCTGTTTGCTGTCCACTGCTAGTTTCATTTCTGTTTCATTTCTGATTTTATGGATTGCACACTCATCACTGTTGAGAAACAACTACACACTTTATGGGGAACTCATACACTGTGGATAAGATACTGAAATGCTCATGGAATCATTTTATAACAGGAAAGAGACTCAATAGAGCCAGAAAGTGTCTATCTCACTTATTCAGGACAATTTTGGAAATTAAGTTCAATGCAATTTTGCTGTCCACTGAAACACCAGCATGATGTCACCTCAGATGTGTGACCATGCTCAATGCAGTACCATTATTATATGAAGATGGACTAATCGCCTTTGTGCTGCTAGTGGCTGTGATGGATGTCGCTGTCTGCTCACAGACCTGAGCTTGCCTCTGACAGAGAGCAGATGTGAGAATAAAACTTAAGACTAAAACAGGTTAAAACACACACAATGGGTACAATTAATTCATGTGCCTTTTTCCTCACATGGGCTTCCAGGTACATGTACAGGCACTGACAATCTGGTGAAGTCAGATAAGGGAGTGTAATGATTTGGGCAACGTTCTGCTGGGAAACCTGGGTCCAGGCATTCATGTAGATGTCCGATCTCAGTACAGTCGAACATCTGTAAACCACTGGAACAAAAAGTCATATCCATTGTGCCTCCCTGTACTAAAATGATTTACTGTTGCTAATGATCTAATGCTACAGCAGATGGCCATAATGTTTTGGCTTATCAGTGCATGTGGGCCTACATGAAAATTGTCAGCTATTCGCATTTGCTCACAATTTGCATATCAGTGTATCACTAATAAGTATTAATAACTAATAATTAAGTGACTTAGACTTAGTTCTTTTCTGTCAGAGGGAATAGTTTGAAAAATAAAACACATCCAGTGAGTGACAGTTTTGTATGCAGAAACAGCTGTTTGTTGTTGAAAGGTCAGAAGAGAATGGCCAGATGGGTTTGATCAGAAAAGCTTTTTCAAATCCACAACACATTAAACCTTGAGGTGGATGAGGTCCAGCAGCAGAAGATCACATCAGTTTCCACACTTATCAGCCAATAATAGGAAAGTGAAACTCGTTCACATGGAATTCTTTGTGCAGATTGGGTTGTCTGTACTTTGAGGTGCTCTGATAAGTTTAAGGTGTTGCCTCCTTTTGTTCCAAGTGCTCTTAGACACTGCAAATACTGACTTTTGGTTATGTAACTTTCCTGATCGAGTTTTGTAACTTGCAGCTGCTTTTTGCTTTACATTAAACACATTTTGTCCAAATTGTGCACAACAGTGTCCAGTGTGATCTGAGGTATGTTTTCTGTTGTAAGATGGGCGTATCAGTGGTGTTGCCCAATCAGCAGCAAGAGGCTGAGCACACAATTGGATTCCAATAAAGTCCTACAAATGTGGCCAGTGCAGCTACAACTGCAACAGTGTGTTCAGAGGACCACTGCTGCCATGATTATTTCTGGACAAATCCCAATATTGCCTATTGATGACAGTGGTACTATAAAAACAATATAGAACAAGTAGCATAATGTTTTCAGAATTTTGATATCAGCTTGGCACTGAAGTATCATGTCTTGTAACATTGATTTGAGAGAGTGATTTTTTATTGACAATTATGTCAAACTTGCCAAGCAGAGTTTGTCTCTTTTTTTTCCATTTAATTTTTTTCTTTTTCTCTCCTGCAAAAATGTTGCAGGTCTGGCTCTGGTCCCACCTCAATGACACATCACGAAGACAACCTTTTTTGTTAAGAGCATTGCATACAGAAACTAATATTTAGCAAACATCATCTGATTGTCTCCACACACTGACACATCTCTCAGAAAAATGCAGGAAAACACAAGCAAAGAGAGAGTTCACCACTGCTCTGAGTTTTATATAAAAAAAGTCATCTCCAACAGCACCAGCTCATTCACAAAGGAGAGAAACCGTATCAGTGCTCTAAGTGCAGAAAGCGTTTTATTCAGAAGCATAGTCTCCAAATACACTAGCACATTCACACAGGAGAGAGACCATATTACTGTTTAGAGTGTTGAATGAGTTTCTTGAAAAATGTCATCTCCAAGAACACCAGCTCATTCATACAGTAGCTAAACCATTTCAGTGCTCAGTGTGTGGAAAGAGTTTTGCTAAAAAGCATTGTCTCCAAAAACACCAGTACGTTCACACAGGAGAAAAACCGTATCAGTGCTCTGACTGTGGAGAGTTCTCCAACTACACCAGCGCATTCACACAAGAGAGAAACTGTATCATTCCTCTGAGTGCGGAACGCGTTTTATTCAGAACCATAGTCTCCAAATACACCAGCACATTCACACAGGAGAGAGACCATATTACTGTTCAGAGTGTGGGATGAGTTTCAGTGACTGACGTAATCCCAGAGCACACCAGCGCGTTCACACAGGAGAGAAACCGCAACAGTGCTCAGTGTGTGGGAAGGGTTTTACTGACAAGCATCATCTCCAGGAACGTGAGTACATTCACACAGGAGAGACACCGAATTACTGTTCGTTTGGTGAGCGATTGGTTTCTCTTTACAACTATGTAAACTGTCCTAGTTTATGTTAGAATTATAATGAAACCATGTAGCTAGTGTGAATCTTTGCACATTTTGGGGAATTTTAATTCAACAATGGTTTAAATGTAAATCAGATCAAATACCACATAATTAAGATATCATAGCACAGTACAAATAATATATCACCAAAAAGGTATACAAATACCTCTATACTTGATAACTGTTTTTAAAAGTGGGTCACCATAGGACAAAACGGACAATGCAAATCATGGCAACCTACTTGAAAGCATTTGACAGGTTTGAGGAGTCTCCCCACTTTATCTGGCTGACCTATGCTGTATTGTTTAATTTAAAATTATTTGTTATTATTAAATTATTATTTGTGGTGTTTTGATATCTCTCTTTATGAGGTACTATCAATCTAAACTCTATAGACAAACTTTATAAAAATGTTCTCTTGTTGTGCATTACCATAAACTAGAATTATGTTAAAATAGCATCAATTTAACTCACAAATTGAGTAACCAGATTTGCAACTAGTTTTTAATTTTATGTTGATGCCTAGGAGAAAGGGTGAATTGTGACAATTGTCTTTTAGTTGTTACATGCTATCACTCAGAAAATGTAATAACTGCATTGCATTGTCAAATGTTACAGTTGGTCTTTCTTGTTTTTGACTCCAAAAACAACCTCAATTTTCTTATGGAACCTTTTTTTTTAAGTGTGTACATTTAGGAAACTAAACGAAACTTTTCCCACAACCTAATCTATAGGAACATTAGATCTATAGGAACATTAAATCTATAGGAACATCACAGCCACCTAAACAAACAGAGCCTTTAAAATTCAATAACAATTCCTGAAATTGTTCTTCATATGTCATGCAGGAAAAGACAGCAGGCATTTGTGGACAGTACAGTGTACAGTATACTCCAGCAATCACCCTCCTGAATATCAAAAATTCTCAACAGAGGGACTGAGTTAGTTCCTGTTACAAAAATCTGGAGGTCTTCAAATGAGATATCTATGGTCTCTTCTGTTGAAGTGTACACAAAAAAAAAAAAAAAAAAAGAGTGTGACACACTTATATTCCCTAGACAACTTTGCAGGACATCCACATGTGTGGATATTATTGTACAGGCAACATTTACAGGATAAAATACAGCTTTTCTTTATTTACTGATTGCAAACATTTCTTGTCTGCAAATTTTTCCTTGTATTACAGCCAAAACCTGCACAATTTTGTGCCATTTTAAAATCAATCTGTGCACCTGTCCTAAAAGTTTCAAGATGACTTAAGACCTTAACATGGTAGGGCTGTTGACGTGTTTGGGACTGGGAGGAGCAGGGAGCTGAGTGGGATATAAAGAGAGGCTAAACTAAAGAGGGGTTGAACGCAAAGCCGCAAGCCGTAAAAGCCGGGAGTCCTTATTTGGGCCTGTGAGCGGTGGCTCGGGATCGTCCCGTGGGAGGGCGCGATAATGAGGGCACAATGCACAGAAGCAGCCTTTTTTTTTTTTTTTTTTGCTAAGTGATACGTTATGTGCTTGGAAAATCAGGAATATCTGAATGGGATTGTTTTTTTAATAGAGCAGGACTGTTTGAGCAAGAGGCAGTTCTCCTGATGAAAATGAGAGTTCTGTACAGACTAACAGACTGTAATAAACATTCACAGCATTCACAGTATTGTGTGCAACTCATTATCTTTTTTTTTTGTAAAAGCTGTTAATTGGGTACTCTCTTGTGGATTATTATGTGATTCTCAAACCTGTTTAAAATGCTAACTGGAGTGTGTGTGTTAGTGTGTGCTGCTATACACTTTGGATCTGCTGTTTGTTGATTACTCATGTGAAATAACTGTTATCGTGAGGTGAATGTCCTATGACTAGGTTTTCTATACCGAGTGTGGGTTAGCGTTAGTCTCCTTTCAGATTCTGAATGCACTCTTCAGTGCGCCGTTCTCCTGTTAATATTCTAACGTTTCCACTGTAAAATATCTGCAGATTTTAAACTCTTTTATTTACCTTCTGAAAATGTACCCATTACTGCTGGCTGGGAATAATGTCTGTTATGCCTTGAGGACATCAGAGGGTGCCCAAAAACAAAGAATCAGAATTGAATCAGGATTTAAAAAGCCAGTACCAGATCCATTTAATGATCCATTAAAATATGCCCGAATTAGAATCTGACCCCTAATATCCCTAATATCTTCTAGAGAAGTCTCCAAATCCTCAAATTCACAACTTTTATGAACTGCTGCTTTAACATAAATCTCTACAATACTGGTAATATGATTGATTTCTTATTTGAATACAGCTACAATGGCTGCAGCTCTGAGAGTCATACTTGGAGATAATGCATATAATGCAACTCTGTTTACTGGGATACCCGATTCAGTAGAGGAGAATTAAAAGACTTTTGTCTTTTCTGGAAATTTTAGGCTGCAGTATAGAGACACTGTATTTGACAATGAGTTTGTGACCTTGACAGTGATTTCAGAAATCAAAGACAAGACCACAGTTAAAGTCATTTACTTTACAAATGACACAACCACTCACTATACTACTCTGCAAGGATTGGATGACAGACACGTTGTTGTCCTTATCATCAGACACAGACATACTTTCTCACGTAAATATGCATCCTCGGGTTCTTCCCTTAGATTACAGCCATGGCGCTCAGACTTCCAAATACCTCAGTTCAGTTCTAAAGTACTGCGCAGTTACTGCGCTCCGTCACGGGGTCCCTGTGCTGTCCACGGTGCTGATATCTTGTCAACGTTCAGCACCCATGTTGTGGATAGGCTCTGCCACCGTGTGGCAAGAAGGGGAACTGCGCCTGCATGGTGAGGCAGACACTGTGTTAATGATATAAATAAAACAAATGTAGTTTGGGATGCTTTTTGACAAAAAAAAAAAGTTTTTTAATAAGTAAAAATAAATATTCACTTTCACACTTTTAGAAATGTATATGTATATGTTTTGCAATGAAAACGAAAAAGGACTCATTACTGAAATGAAAAAAAAAAAGTAAAGTTAAAAAGTACACACACCCACCACTAGTCATGACCTCTGTAAAATGTTGGTGCTATTTCAGTAAAAATGTTGTTGCAACTCAAGATTCACCATTATTCACTGTAAGCATAACACTGCTCTATACTCTGATCCGGTAACTCAACCAATTTCCAGTTCTTCTACATGTTACATATTACACATTAATTAAAAATGGATTATGGAATATTGTTACTTTTATGGGGCAAATACATGTCAAAGGTTGTCATGTTTTGACATCCTTTGCAAGCTTTGTTTCACCTGAGTATACCAGAACCTTTAGTTGGCCTTTAAACTACTTCCATGATACAAATTTATCTTTATCACATTTATTCAAACAATCTCTTATGATGTGAACATTTTAATGTGCTTAAAATAACCCATAATTTAAGATACAAAAAAACTCCAATATTCATTAGAGCTGTTTTATCTGTGATCTAGGAGCTCATTTTTAATAAAAAATAATCATGAAGAGTTTTGAGAATCTGCTAGTACTGTTGTAGTATTGTTGGCCTTGCTGTTATATCTGCTTCAGTTATGCTTTCTTTTCTTGTATGAAAGCACTGGCGTTTCTTTAACAATGTATGATCTCTAAAATTCTTTCCACATTGAACAAAGTTAAGGTTTCTCTCCTGTATGAACGCGCTGGTGTCTTTGAAAATTACTCCGTCTTGTAAAATTCATCCCACACTCTGAACAGTAAAATGGTTTCTCTCCAGTGTGAATGCGCTGGTGTGCCTGGAGATTACGCTTGTCATTAAAACTCTTTTCACACTCTGAACAGTTAAAAGGTTTCTCTCCTGTGTGAATGCGCTGGTGAACTTGGAGATTACACTTGTCAAAAAAACTCTTCCCACAGTCCGAGCACTGGTACGGTTTCTCTCCTGTGTGAATGCGCTGGTGTCTTTGTAGACTTTGCTTGTCAATAAAACTCTTTCCACACTCTGAGCACTGATGTGGTTTCTTTCCTGTGTGAATGTGCTGGTGTATTTGGAGACTACGCAGCTGAATAAAACTCTTTCCACACTCTGAGCACTGATACGGTTTCTCCCCTGTGTGAATGCGGTGGTGTATTTGGAGAGCACGTAGCTGACGAAAACGTTTCCCACATTCTGAACAATGATAAGGTCTCTCACCTGTGTGAATGCGCTGGTGTGTTTGGAAATTACTCTGTTTAGTAAAATTCATTCCGCACTCTGAACAGTAATACGGTTTTTCTCCTGTGTGAATGCGCTGGTGTGCTTGGAGATTACGCTTGTCAGAGAAACTCTTTCCACACTCTGAGCACTGATGTGGTTTTTCTCCTGTGTGAATGCGCTGGTGTGTTTGAAAATCCCATTTGTCTGTAAAACTCTTTCCACACTCTGAGCACTGATACGGTTTCTTTCCCGCGTGAATATGCTGATGTCTTTGGAAACTTTGCTTGTCAATAAAACTCTTCCCACACTCAGAGCACTGGTACGGTTTCTCTCCTGTGTGAATGCGCTGGTGTCTTTGTAGACTTTGCTTGTCAATATAACTCTTTCCACACTCTGAGCACTGATGCGGTTTCTTTCCTGTGTGAATGTGCTGGTGTATTTGGAGACTACGCAGCTGAATAAAACTTATTCCACACTCTGAGCACTGATACGGTTTCTCTCCTGTGTGAATGCGGCGGTGTATTTGGAGAGTGTGTAGCTGTCCAAAATCTTTCCCACATTGTGAACAATAATAAGGTTTCTCTCCTGTGTGAGTGCGCTGGTGTCTTTGGAAATTACTCAATCTAGTAAAACTCTTTCCACAGTCTGAGCACTGATAGGGTTTATCGCCTGTGTGAATAAGCTGGTGTTGTTGGAGATGAATCTTTTGAATAAATCTCTTTCCACACTCAGAGCAGTGGTGAATTCTCTTTTTGCCTGTGTATTCCTGCATTTGTATGTGAAATGTGTCAGCTTGGATAGAATCAGTTGACGCTTGCTGAATATCCATTTTTGAATGCAGTGTTCCTCTTCATGGTGTCTCCCTGATGCGATGGTTGAAAGGAACACAAGGAACAGAGCCAAACCTACAACATTTTCACAGGAGAAAAAAGAAAAAATGTTAAATTGAATGCAAAATGCTAAAAAGTAAGTAAAGTGCTGTCTCCGCTGTAGGCTTAACAAAGTATTTTAACGGAAGTGTTGATCATATTTCTGCACTTCAGTTAACAATTTGAATTTCAAGTACAAACCGGATTCCAAAAAAGTTGGGACACTAAACAAATTGTGAATAAAAACTGAATGCAATGATGTGAAGATGGCAAATGTCAATATTTTATTTGTAATAGAACATAGATGACAGATCAAAAGTTTAATCTGAGTAAATTTAACATTTTAAAGGAGAAATATGTTGATTCAAAATTTCATGGCGTCAACATATCCCAAAAAAGTTGGGACAAGCAATAAGTGGCTGGAAAAAGGAAATTGAGCATATAATGAACAGCTGGAAGACCAATTAACACTAATTAGGTCAATTGACAACATGATTGGGTATAAAAAGAGCTTCTCAGGGTGTCAGTGTCTCTCTGAAGCCAAGATGGTAAGAGGATCACCAATTCCACCATTGTTGCACAGAAAGATAGTGCAGCAATACCAGAATGGTGTTACCCAGCGTAAAATAGCAAAGACTTTAAAGTTATCATCATCAACCGTGCTTAACATCATCAAAAGATTCAGAGAATCTGGAACAATCGCTGTGCATAAGGGTCAAGGCCGTAAAACTCTACTGGATGCTCATGATCTCCGGGCCCTTAAACGTCACTGCACCTCAAACAGGAATGCCATTGTCAAGGAAATAACAGAATGGGCTCAGAAATACTTTCAGAAATCATTCAGTGAACACAATCCACCGTGCCATCCGCCGTTGCCAGCTGAAACTCTACAGTGCAAAGAGGAAGCCATTTCTAAGCAAGCTCCACAAGCTCAGACGTTTGCACTGGGCCAGGGGTCTTTTAAAATGGAGTGTGGCAAAATGGAAGACTGTTCTGTGGTCAGATGAGTCACGATTTGAAGTTCTTTATGGAACACTGGGACGCCATGTCATCCGGACCAGAGAGGACAAGGATAACCCAAGTTGTTATCAACGCTCCGTTCAGAAGCCTGCATCACTGATGGTATGGGGTTGCATGTCTGGAAAGGCACCATTAATGCAAAGAACTATGTTTAGGTTCTAGAACAACATATGCTCCCATCTAGACGTCATCTCTTTCAGGTAAGATCCTGCATTTTTCAACAAGATAATGCCAGACCACATTCTGCAGCAATCACAACATCCTGGCTACGTAGGAGAAGGATCCGGGTACTGAAATGGCCAGCCTGCAGTCCAGATCTTTCACCTATAGAGAACATTTGCCGCGTCATAAAGAGGAAGGTGCGACAAAGAAGGCCCAAGACGATTGAACAGTTAGAGGCCTGTATTAGACATGAATGGGAGAGCATTCCTATTTCTAAACTTGAGAAACTGGTCTCCTCTGTACCCAGACGTCTGTTGAGTGTTGTAAGAAGGGGGGATGCCACACAGTGGTAAAAATGGCCTTGTCCCAACTTTTTTGGGATTTGTTGACGCCATGAAATTTGAATCAACATAATTCTCCTTTAAAATGTTACATTTACTCAGATTAAACTTATGATCTGTCATCTATGTTCTATTACGAATAAAGAATTGACATTTGCCATCTCCAAATCATTGCATTCAGTTTTTATTCACAATTTGTTTAGTGTCCCAACTTTTTTGGAATCCAGTTTGTACTAGTTCTTGTACTTTTTACTTACTTGGGCTTTCAGTAACTGTTCTACATTTATAAATTTGTCATTTGCTGGGGGAAGAGTAAGTATTAAAGTCTGAGGTGAATAAAGAGGTGAATTGCATTATTGTTATTGGCTAGCTACGATTATAAGAACCTTCATCAATATTATTCACTAATTAACAGAATTAGCTGGTTTTGAAATTAGATATTCAAACAAGTTTAGTAGCGATCTCCCAAAGAATCAACAAATTAAGTAACTGGTTAAAACTGTGGGTCTGTGGTTAGTGCTTGTACTGTTCATTACCAAAAAAAAAAAAAAAGTTCATTACCTTCAGCTAATGGGGCTTATGAAACAAAGTATGTTTCAGAGAAAAATGATCCAACTATAAACTTTAGCTTGTTGTAAACCTAGATTGATCTCTTAACAGAAATTGAGGCAGAAACCTTTTTTGATGTATTTTGATTAAGATCACATGTAGATCATAACCTTTGTTTCAATTAGTGTGTTTTTTTTCCATACAAATGCGATTTATTTAATAATTTAAAAAATAATTAAAGCAATATATATTATAGCATATAATTTGGTCTAAGGTTTTATGAATTTTGAGTTTGAGTTTTTATTTATTTATTTAAAGAACATTACTTTTCTCAGGTCCAAAGTCATTTTGTTGAACTGAGCCCCTTGGCTGAGTGGAAGTAAAGTTTCTCAAAATAAAAGCCACAGATAGCCAAAAACAAAGTTGGACAAACACATCCATTTGTTTTGTTAATTTTAACCATTACATATGCTGTTAAGTGTACAATACATCAGCCAGTCTAATAAAATGTCTGAATTTTTTCTCATCAACTCATTAGAAGCAATGTACTGGAACAAGTGTCATATGATCTAAATTAATACAGGTATTCTGGTATATATGCATCAAAAATAGTCTCTGGTTTAGAACTACACAAGTGCTGGCAAACAGTTCTGCTAATCACTTATCTAAATTAACTAACAAGTTAACTAGGATGTAATTTACAGAAAATGGCAGAGTTCATTCAGCCCATGTATTCTGTCCAGACAGGGGCTTCATCTGTGAAACTGCAGCTGGACGCTACAGTGGCCTTTTTCATCCGAGGTTGGCAACATACATCGAGTTTAGGCAAAAGTCGTCGGTTCTCTGAGTAGCCAGTTCTTTATTTTCTAGCCATTTTCTCTATATTCCTGTCTTTAGAGAATTAAAATACAAGCTACACACAATTAAGCTTGCACCAGCGACGCCCACAGACTATACATCGCAAAAAGAAGAAGAGTCTCTCACCACGGCTCGCTCTCTCAGTGTAGCTCTATCCTCTTTGTGAAGTAAAAGATCATTTAGAAATTGAACAGCCATGAATTTATGAATCCTCTCTGTCAAGTAGAGGCGTTGAATATAATTTCAAAGTAAAAGTCCTAGTTTGCTTGTTAAAATCCTCTTACCATTATTGTTTTAATTGAACTCATTCACGTCCAAAAATTAAGTATTACCATAAATGCCACAGTTTTTAATTATACATTATTTTGCTGAAAACAACCCAATGTAAAGCAGAATCACTTCCATGTTGATCTATTGTGGTTTACGCTGGTCTGTGTGCTGGTGCCACATTGTTAAAAACACAACAATTGTGAATTAAATACTCAATCTCTTGTACAGTGAAAATGTAGAAGTTCAGCTTTTATTTATATATGTGGTATGTGTTTTGACTTCCCATCCAAACAAAAATGCATTATGGGTTTGATTTATAAAGCACACCACTAGATCTATGTCTTGGTAACTAGTTCGGCCATTCATAAACAAGGATTATGGGTTTTACTATTTGTAAGAATTAAACTTGTCCAAACAGGTTATGTTGAGCACTGAAAGTGTCTAGTATTATGTGTGCCGCACAGATCCAGGGGCCTGGGTTTGACTTTCCCTCTGGTCTCTGTCCACCACAAGTGGATAAGTGGTGATAAATAAATGATTGTAATCTTTATTACGATACATTAGAAAATATATATTTTAGATGACTGTCATCAGAGATCTTTTGTCTGTATTTTGTACTCTTACAGTACAGCAGCTATAGAACATCTTGGTTAGCAGTTTCTAAGACACTTCGCCTGGCACCCTATTATCATTGCCCTTTGGACATCAGTCAAATTGAGGCCTTGACGATCATTTTGCACTCTTGCGCTTTAACTGACTCATGTGTTTGCTTATTTATATATGCGGCAAATCTTTTCATGTGGCTTCTGTGATATTTATTCCAAACCAGGGGTGGCCATAATATTTAGCGGCGGAGGGGTGGTAGCACCTTGGAAAATGTTAACAGTGTGCAATGTTCTGGCGTACTGAGAGAGTATGGCAGCTCTGGAACACAGTGAAAATAGTGAAGGTGTACCAAAAATGGACTTCTAGCACAATAAGTGCCTCCCAATGGCATAACAGTGGTGCCCCATGGGCCATTGATGCCAGAGGGAGACAACAACTCCGGCAGGTTGTACAGCTCAATCAACGCCACAATGGACCTTATAAGTTAACCTTATAAACATAATGAACACGTATCACCTAATGCAGTCATTTCACAATGTCTCAGTAATATTCTGACAAGATTGTGAGGACAAATCAGAGGGTGGAGGAATGGACGGCAGTTAAAAATGTTTTTTTTTTTTTTTTTACATCAGATTTAGATGTAGTACATTTTGCAAATAGCAACAATAAGGTATGAAACACGTGTAAAATGTTTTATGTTGAAAAGATGTCAGGAAGCTTAATGGTTTAACAGCTGGTTTAATGCCAGTGCTTGTTCAATTTAAATAATTCTAAACATGAGATATATAGGTTGTTGTTTATAGCTATAGGGCATAACTATATGTACAATTAAATTATGAAATAGCCAATGTAGTTGTACTTCAAAGACAGTGGTCCGTGGTTTTAATGCAACCTGCTTTGCAGCATGGAGCTGAGAAAGTTTAGTCCTGTGGGCTCTCTGCGACAGTGGCAGGAATGGGCTTCCATAGTAACGTGACTAGCCGTCAAATTTACTTTAATGAAAATGTTGTAGCTACTGATTATTAGAACAGACAAAGACAGACTAAGAAGAGATGGACCCATTAATATATTTTTTGTCCTTACTTAAGCCAACACAGCTGCAAAAACTGAATAACTGGACTGCTAAAATGCGAATGCCTGAAATGAAACTGCAGAGAATATGACAGCTTGTAACCATTCAAGGTTCACTGAAAATATAAAGTAAAATCCTTCAATGATACAAATTTATCTTAATGACACTCATTCAAATCTTTAATGAGCATTTTATGCTGCTTATAATACACACAAACATCAGTTCAGTTGCTGCTATTAATACTAAAGTATGAAAATAATCATGAAGAGTTTCAAGCTTGTACTGGTCTATCTGCTTCTGTGAGTGTAGCATTGATAGCCAACAATGTCTACTCAGTTATGCCATCTTTCAGTGTGTGAATGTGCTGGTGTTTTTTGAAAGCCCCATGATGTCTAAACCTTTTCCCACACTCTAAACAGTAAAAGGGTTTGTCTCCTGTGTGAATGCGCTGGTGTACTTGGAGAGTACTCCATCTAGTAAAACTTCCTCCACACTCTGAACAGTGAAATGGTTTGTCTCCTGTGTGAAGGAGCTGGTGTACTTGGAGTTTATGCTTACTAGTAAAACGTGTTCCACACTTTGAACAGTTATATGGTTTCTCGCCCATGTGAATGTACTGATGTGCTTTGAGACAACGGCTGCGAGTAAAACCCTTTCCACACTCTGGGCACTGATGCGGTTTCTCTCCTGAGTGAAAGTACTGGTGTGCTTTGAGACCACGCCTGTCAATAAACCTCTTTCCACAATCTGAGCACTGATATGGTTTCTCTCCTGTGTGAACGCGCTGGTGCTGCTGGAGATTCCGCATGTTAATAAAACCACTTCCGCACTCTAAGCACTGATAAGGTTTCGCCCCTGTGTGAACATACTGGTGTGCTTTGAGGCTACGTCTGTCAATAAAATTCTTTCCACAATCGGAGCACTGATACGGTTTCTCTCCTGTGTGAATGCGCTGATGTACTTGGAGACTACTCTGTCTAGTAAAACTCATCCCACATTCTGAACAATGATACGGTTTCTCAACTGCATGTATGCGCTGGTGTCTTCTGAGATTACCGAGATCACGAAAACTCTTTTCACACTCTGAACAACAATGCGGTTTCTCTCCTGTATGAATGCGCTTGTGTATTTGAAGATTTATTTGATGTGTGAAACTGTTTCCACAGTCCAAGCACACATACGGTTTCTGGCCTGTGTGAATGCGCTGGTGTGTTTGGAGATTAATCTTTTGAGTAAAACATTTTCCACAGTCTGAGCACTGATATGGTTTCTCTCCTGTGTGAATGCGCTGGTGTTCTTGGAGATGACTCTTTCGATTAAAACTCTTTCCACACTCAGAGCAGTGGTGAGCTCTCTCTTTGACTGTGTTCTGCTGCATTAGTCTGTGAGTCGTGTCAGTGTGGAGAGAACCAGATGACATTTCCTGAATATCCGTTTTTGTTTGTGATGCTCAACAATAAATATGGCTGGAATTCAACAGATTTCCTCCTTGTGGCATCTCCTTGATATGCTTGTTCAAAAGAACATTAGGAACAGAGCCAGACCAGGAACACTTCTGCAGGAGGGAAAAACAAAATAAAAAAACTAATTTAATGCAAAATGCTAGAAAGAAAAGTGAGACACACCCACAGTCTGGTAATGAATTATAATAGTCAATAATGAATTATATCAGTCATGGGTGTTGGTCAATACAAAAAGTTTTTTGTATACAAAATCTTTTTTTTTTTTTTTTTTAAGATTTCTTTTTGAGAATTCTTTAAATAGATGAGATAGATTTATTCCTTTATGCTGTAAAGTTTTGATAACAAAAACGAACCAAAAGCAAGTCCTGAATATGGTGTTGATACCAACACCAAAACCAACACTGAAGTAACACTGATGTTTCTGTGGCACCGAATTACAGTTTTCTCATAGACTGGGACATTGTTGGGAGAGATTTACAATCAGTGGGTGTAGGTTTGTTCCTTAGTAATATTCTGGATTTTTGATAATTATCTTTGTCATGCTTTGTACAATACTTAAAGCTTTTGTTCCGGGGTTCTGTTTTTTTGAATGTCTTTATTTATTTCTAATAAAATGTGGTATTATCATTATGTCACAACTATTTTTTTCCCCTCAATCGGAAACCTTATAAGATGGCGGGTCGAGGCAAAACTGAAGTCCCTAAACCATGCCTCAATAAGTCTGTACCTGTACCTCGCCTAAAACACAATCTCAACAGCTGCTAACTGTGACACATAGTTGCTAGAAGAACTTTATAAATGCTTAATTAATTCATTGAACAATCAAGAGTGTTCTAATGGGCTTTAAAATGTCAAATAAACAATAAATAAGCATTCATTCTTGAGTACCGAAGCCCGTTGAGGCAAAAAAAATAGAGGTAGCTAGCATATGCTAATTTTGATAAGCTCACCTCTTGCTAGCCTTGGTAAACTAGTCTCAAATGAGATTGCTCACTAAGCTTTTCTGATTTCCCAGATAGCAAGCAACTGTGAGATTACACTTTGATTAACTCAAGTTAAAGATTTCAATGCTATTACTGTTAATAAAAATATGAACCGTGTCAAAATATTACCTGACTTTAGGAAGTCCTTTGGTCCAAATATGTGCTTTCAATAGTGGTGAGTGTCCGGTTTCTAGACATAATGTGGAAATACGCTGTACATGTGATGGGGGAATGAACAACGCATGTAAGGGGTGTGGTCTCAACAGCTCTTCATATGTGCCTTGGATTGAGGAGCAGCTTTGCTATTCAACTGTTTTGGTATATATCTACATCTATATCTATGTTTTAGCCAAGATTTTGCTTCAGTATATACATTTTTCCAACTATATACAAGTTTCTCATCTTTAGTTTTGAATATTCACATTTTATTACCATTCATTAATGGAGTAAATTCCTGAAATTTTGCAACCCTAATTGCAATGCCAATATCTAAATATTCCTAATAATTAATGGTTCATTGTTCCTTAAAAGGTTGCAACTGTTATTTTGCTGTTTGTTATTATATCAGTGGCATAAAACAGCAACAATACTGTTTATCACAATTAATCCTGGGACAATCTATCGCCCAAAAACACGTATTGTGAAATTTACTCATTTAGCAAGCCCAATAAATAGCTTGCAGTTCAACCCCCAGCAACAACATCCCAACTAAATATGGTTACCCTAGCATTTGGATCAGATGTTTTTAAGATGGTGATCAGCACACACTGAACCAAACTTTTGAGTGGTACAGTATGTTATTTTTACTAGCCAGCTAATGTAAGCCTAACATAAAAGCGTCACAGGATTAGCTACGATTACAGCAACCAAAGTATGTATTAATTACAAAAAAGATATTCAAAGACGCTATTTTCATACTTACAGATTTTGTCAGGTTTAGTAGCGACGACCTGAAGAGTCCACCAATAAAGTATCTGGTTCAAACTGTAGTTTGGTGGTTAGCACTTGCACAAAAAGAGAAAGGGTACAGAAACAATCTTTAAATCTCTCAAGTAAGAAGGTCCATCAGTTCATTACCATCAGCTATCCCACTAGCTCCTGGCTAATATACAGAGAAACCCCGCTGCAACTGATTAGAAGGCTGGCCCATTCATTTCTGAGCTAAATCAGTTTAACTGTAGCTGCTGTATTAGTTGGTTTTGTGGATGTAATTTGGCTACCAAAAATGGCAAACAGTTGATCCAGCATGGGGCTTCTGTCTGTTCAGTTAGTGGCTTCATCTGTAAAGCTGCAGTTAGACGCTAGCTAACGTTACTTGGTCTTTTTTTTCTGGCAACAGTGAAAGTGTATTATAAACCTGACCAGAAAGAAGCAGATATAAAGGGGGAAAATCAGTAGACATTTTGAAGATCCTTGAATATCCTTAAATATCGTTTTTTCTGGCGACAGTGAACCGAGGGTTCTTAAACCGACTTAAACCGAGCTTAGGTCGAAGTTGTGATTGCGGAATTAAAACGCTGATGGTTTGATAACAAAACACACAACCAACACACAATTGGCGCAAGCCTGCTATGTTGGCAACCCTACCAAACCGTCTTTATCCACACATCCACCAGCGATGCCCACCGGCTCTACAGCGCCAGAAAGGTGAGTCTCTCACCAGGGCTCGATCGTTCAGTGTCGCTCCATCCTCTTTGCGAAGTCAAAGATCATACAGAAATTAAACAGCTAGCTATGAATTCATGCATCTTCTCTGCCGAAGCAGTGCGAGCGGGTGTCGCTTGATTTATTCGCGTTGAATTTCATTTCAAAGTAAAAGTCTTTTTTACCTTTTTACTTTTTTTTAACTTGTTGAGTTTTTTTCACCATGATTGTTTTATCAAAGAAAAAAGACACATTTTATGCTGAAATGTATTTACTACAAAAAAGAAAGTGAAAAAATTAAAATGCTTATCTTCAATAAGCTTGCTGTAGCCATTCATTTTTAATTATATATAATTAATCACACATTCCTGCTAAAATAAAAAAAACAACAACAATGAGACCAGAATGAATTCCATGCTGGTCTGTGATAATAATAAAAAAAATGCTGTTTTTTTTGTTTGTTTGTTCGTTTGTTTGTTTATTTGCTGGTGACAAGCTATGATGTTTGTTTAGATATTGATTTGTTAATAATAAAATATTTTTTGAATTAAATTTATTTGTTTGGGTGCTCCAAAGTGTATTATAAACCCGACCAGAAAGAAGCAGGAAAAAAAAGAATCAGTAGACATTTGTGACCAAAATACTGAATTTAATATTCAGAAAACAGTCGAAAATAGGATGATTTAGTGTCCTAATTCATCTGCATAATTTACCCTGTTAATAGTTAAACATACAAGTAAAGCATATGAGTATAGGTGGTAGGTGTGGCGCAACAGATAACACCACTACCTGCCACTAAGTTACAACACCATGTGGGAGACCAGGGTTTGATTCCCGGTCTGGGTGACTATGCTGCGCTACACCAATAACCTTGTAAGTCAGAAAAATGTAAATATAGCTGATTTTCAAACACTCCACAAAGACAGAATCTTAGGTGATTTGTTGTCTTGTACTTGTTTAAATATTCTTGTGCAAATCAAGCATTTCAGTTACATTTTCAGTAACACTTTTAATGTTTTTAATGCTTAAGTTAATAAAATGTAGTAATTTGAGTAATTAATGTTATTTAATACATGTTTTTAAATGCTTAGAATGCACTCTCTTATTACACTTTCTGCCGTTCACTCCCAGTTAAGAACTCCTAACTACAGGGTGCTCACAAGGATAGTCATCCCAAGCTGATGCAGTTTTACCTTTCTTGTGTTCAGTTCCTTCAATAGGTTTGATCAAACTGGCTAACTAGCCTGATCAGCTGACCAGCACAGGGCATGTTTTAATGGCCAACCAGTTAAACCAGAACCAGACAAGCATAAACTAGCTTAGACCAGCTCTGACCAGCATGAATCCAACCATCTTGTTATCCGCTTCTTCTTCCTGGTCAAAGCCTACACAGAATCCTTGGGTGCAAGGCAGTAATATCCCCTGGGATGCTAGTCTATTGCAAACTACCCTACACCCAGTCACACTCACAGCTAGGGGAAAATTTATTAAGGCCAATTCACCCACCCTGTGTGTTATCTGAACCCACTTTTATGATTCTTAAAATATTCTTAGGCCTTCAGGAAAATGTGTGTCTGTGTGTGTTTATTCCACAATGACTAAACATAGATCATCATGAAACATTATATTACAAGTATTTCATTATCTGGGGATCCAACTTTCACTGGTGTCATTATATGAACCACATGATACAAACGTTTTCATGTAACAGTCAATGAACAATACATAACACACGATTACAGAAGATATGTGTCTGCTTTGTTATTGAGCATGACTAGACTATGGAGTCATCTCCATAGTCTAGTCATTTAACTATTGACAGGGTAAATGTTGCTGATGAAGTACTTAATGTACAGATGTGAATAAGGTTAAGTTCAAAAACTTAATTTTATTTTAACAAAAGCCTAAATTCCAATAAAACAATAATAATACAAATTCAACAGCGAACAAGGACTTTTACTTTGACATGATGTTTAACTTGACTAAATCAAGCAACACTAGCTTGCAGTACTTCAACAGAGAGGATTCGTGAATCCACATGTTTAATTTTATATTTGACTTCGTCCAGCGCAACATTGTGTAAGGGACTCTCCTTTTTTGGCAAATTATAGACTGTGGACATTATTGGCGAATCTAAAGACGGTTTTCTGCTGTCAGTTTAATGTGTAATGTGTAGGTTGTATTTTGTAGTTTTTTTTTTTTTTTTTTGTCAGTTTCATCAACCTGTCAAATTTTGTATCCCTTAAAAACAGTTTAAGATCATGCAGTAAAAAATCGATGTAATATAATGGCCTCGATGTTTTAATATGAGGAAAGAACCTTCCATCCAGCCAGGGGCTTTAATTCAGTGCTCCAGTTCTGCCTATTTTTGAATGATGTATGATATTAATCAAAATGCATTAAACATGGTTTCTGGCTCAGAATTACAGAGAATACTTGCAAAAAATTCTGCCTTGCACTTAACTTAATTAGCTAGCTAACTTTACCTGCTGTATTAGTGTTGTGAATTTAATGTACACATCAAGTCAGGGCCTTTATCTGTGCAAGTCAGGGGCTTTTATCTGGCTGCATCCAGGCTGCAGCTGGATGTTACTGACTCCAGACAGGGGCCTCAGCATAGCATAAGTCATCATAGACTAGCATGAAATGTTTTTTTGTTTTTAGCTAATTTTGGGGCTTCGTCTGTGAAACTGCAGCTAGAAAGGTGCTGGCCCAGTCTGGCAAAAAAGTAAGGTAAGTATAAACAAGGGAGGTTTCATCTCTATGCACAGATGACCTTCTAAAATATCCTACAGTTTATTTTAGTTTTTCCACTTTCTTACATTGCTTTTCTTTATTCTTTATTTATTTATGCATTATTTATTGTGCTAAAATGTACATTTTTGTAACATAAGGATTGCGATTTTGCTAGGTATTTGAAACACGCATGTGGAGTTGTAAGTTAACAATGCTGATGCTAATGAACTAAAAGTATTTATTTATTTATTCATTTATTTTACACTAAAGTCTTGTACCTTTTCTCTTTTTGTGCAAGCACAAACCACCAAACTACAGTTTACTACATTTTTCATCACTACTGAACCTCACAACATCTGTAAGTATGACAACTTTTTATTTTTAAGCGAAAACATTTCATGTAAATGGTTAAATACCTTGGTTTTTATGACAGTAGCTGTCACGCTCTGTCAGTTAACTTAGAAAATTAGCAAGCTAATGTAAGCCAGCCAGTAATAATAATGTAAGTTACCTCTTACTTATGTCTTCCACTTTCAACAGCAAATTACAAATTGACAAATGTATTAAAACTGTTACTATTTGTGTTTCATCAGTTGTAACAGCTGTAACAGCAATTTTTTAGTTCTTTCTTAAATTGTGCAACCAAAAAGTAACTACTTCCATCATTTAATATGAAATGGAAAATGTGAGTAAGTGTAAATATAAGAATCAGTATTCAGCCATATTATGTTCAGGTATTTATTTTTGTGTAGAATAACCAGGAGATTAGAGTCTCCTTAGCTAAATTGTATTTAGAGAATTGGTCCAACCATCTGTGTGTCCCTCCTGATTTAAGGTTTACATACTATTTCTAGCCTGCACTATAGGTATAATGACATAATGATCAGACCATATTTTATAAATAATCAAAGCAAAATTTAGGTAATTCCAAAGAGTTTGTCCCACTGTAGATCAAAAAACGAATAAACAAAAAGAGCACTAAAAGGAACACTCATACTGAAAAGTACTATATCAAGCTTTACAGACACAAAATCGTAAATTATACTCAGTTTACAGTTAACCGTCACATAAATGGTTACACACAGTACAACTAGCAGTTAAATGCTTTGATAACTGTGTGCTCACATAAAATTATAGGATAGAATATAAAGTAAAATATATAAACCTATATAAAATAACCTAACATAAGTAAAGTGTGTGTGTGTGTGTGTGTGTGTAAAATATATAAATATAGCAACATACACTATGTTGCCAAAAGTATTCGCTTGCCTGCCTTTGCATATGAACTTGAGTGACATCCCATTCTTAATCCATAGAATTCAATATGATGTCGGGCCACCCTTTGCAGCTATAACAGCTTCCATAGGTGTTCTGTTGGGTTGAGGTCAGTCAAGTTATTCTACACCAAACTCGCTCATCCATGTGGATCTTGCTTTGTGCACTGGTGTGCAGTCATGTTGGAACAGGAAGGGGTAATCCCCAAACTGTGATTGGTGTGGCGCAACAGGGAACGCTACTACCTGCCACTGAACTACCACATCATGTGGGAGACTAGGGTTCGATTCCTGGTTTGGGTGACTGTGCTGCGCTACACCAATAAGAGTCCTTGGGCAAGACTCCTAACACTACATTGGCCCTCCTCTGTAATATGAGTACCCTTGTAAGTCGCTCTGGATAAGATATAAATGTAATATAAATGTAAACTGTTCCCACAAAGTTGGGAGCATTAAATTGACCAAAATCTCTTGGAATGTTGAAGCATTAAGGGTTCCTTTCACTGGAACTAAGGGGCTGAACCCAACAACCCCACACCATAACCCCCTCTCCACCAAACTTTACACTTGGCACAGTGCAGTCAGACAAGTACCGTTCTTCTGGCAACTGCCAAACCCAGACTCCCAGTCCATCGATTTGCCAGACAAAGAAGCATGATTTGTCACTCCAGAGAACACGTCTCCACTGCTCTAGTCTGCTCGAGTCCAGTGGTTGTGTGCTTTACACCACTGCATCCAACAATTTGCATAAGGCTCGGATGCAGCTGCTCGGCCATCGAAACCCATTTCCTGAAGCTCTCTACACACTGTTCTTGTACTAATCTGAAAGCCAAATGAAATTTGGAGGTCTGTAACAATTGACTCTGCAGAAAGTTGCCGACATCTACACACAATGTGCCTCAGAATCCGCTGACTCCACTCTGTCATTTTACGTGGCTTACCACTTTGTGGCTTAGCTGCTGTCGTTTCCAATCGCTTCCACTTTGTTATAATACCACTGACAGTTGACTGTGTAATATTTAGTAGCAAGGACATTTCACTACTGAATTTGTTGCACAGGTGGCATCCTATCATGGTATCACATTGGAATTCACTAAGCTCCTGAGAGCAACCCATTCTTTCACAAATGTTTGTAGAAGCAGTCTAGGTGCTTGATTTTATACACCTGTAGCCATGGAATTGATTGGAACCTGAATTCAATTATTTGGATGGGTGAGTGAATACTTCTGGCAATATAGTGTTTGGAAAACATCCAAAATGCATCTAACATGGTTCAGATATGATTATTTAAACTGTCTTGTAATAGCACTTCATTGACTATTATAATGCAAAACTATTATAATAATTATTCTATTATAATGTTGTTCTTCTGCAGAAATGTTGCAGGTCTGGTTATGATCCTAGTGTTTGTAACAAACTTATCAGGAAGATGCCACGAATAGAAACACTGCTGAAGTTCAGCCATATTTATTGTTGACTATTACATACAAAAATGGATATTCAGCAGATGCCATCTGATTCTCTCCACACTGATACATCTCAGAGACTAATGCAGCAGAACACAGGCACTACTGTTCTGAGAGCGGAAAGAGTTTTACTTGAAAGAGTAATCTCCAAGAACACCAGCGCATTCACACAGGAGAAAAACGTATCCATGCTCAGACTGTGGAAAGAGTTTTAATAGTCAAAGTCATCTCCACGTACACCAGCGCATTCACACAGGAGAGAAACCATATCATTGTTCAGAGTGTGGGAAACATTTTCGTCATCTGGGTAATCTCCATCTACACCAGCGCATTCACACTGGAGAGAAACCGGATCAGTGCTCAAAGTGTGGAAAGAGCTTTATTGACAAGCGTAATCTCAGAACACATCAATACATTCACACAGGAGAGAAACCATATTACTGTTCAGAGTGTGGAATGAATTTTACAAGAGGGAATAATCTCCAAAGACATCAACGCATTCACACAGGAGAAAAAACATATTGCTGTTCGGAGTGTGGGAAGAACTTTAGACATTCTGCATCGTTAAAAGAC
Organism: Salminus brasiliensis; assembly: GCF_030463535.1. Classification (NCBI taxonomy): domain Eukaryota; kingdom Metazoa; phylum Chordata; class Actinopteri; order Characiformes; family Bryconidae; genus Salminus; species Salminus brasiliensis. Next base: position 6,145,070 of record NC_132901.1, read on the forward strand.
CACCAGCGCATACACACAAGAAAGGGAAGCATAACGGAGTAGACGGTGTCGGTTGTCTCTGCTGTACTCGCAGACTCACAGAAGCAAATAGACCAACAAGTCGGTAGTGGTGCTAGTCCAGAAACTCTTCATGATTATTTTTCATTTTGTAGGATAGATAACAGGATCTGAGCTCCCAGGTCACTTTTTAAATAGCTTGGATTGTATGTGATATGTTATGTGGATTATTTTAAGCACCATGAGATGTTAATATAATCAGAGATTGTTTAAATAACCGTGATGATAATTTGTATTGTAAAAGGCCTCAGTATACTTTCAATAAAATGAAGCTTTTGAGAGATTACAAGGTGCCATACTGCATTTTTGTTTCATTATATTTAAATACTTTTACTTGAGTGCTGTGCATTAGTATTCTTTCAGAAAATTGAAAGGTAATTATTATTACAATATAATACTTAAGTATAATGTAAAATTGTAATCTAATTATAGAAATCCATATACTGCTGTTATAAGCTTTTCCACTATGTTTAAAAGGTGTTTTTTTAGTCTATTCTGGCACAAAGGTTTACCCAAGATAAGGATAGTGCAACCACCTAACATTAAGCAGATTTAATCCCTGCGCTTTACTGCATTTCTTATTCTTGTAGGTGCATTTTCCATCTTACTGCTTGGGATTAGAGGTCACCCATACCAAACGTTTCTCCTTATACCATATGCAGAATCTACAATTGATGAAGAAAAGAGATTGAATCATGCACCTTGAAGCATGCATTGAAAAGGCATTTTGGCAGTTGCAATTTCTTTGCACAGCTATACTGTAGTAGGAAAGGATGTCAAAAAAAGAGAGTGGAACAGTGGGAAGACAACATTTTAATTCAAGACCATAAGAATGGTAGAGCAATGAAGGTCATGTATGCCAAGACTAACTTTGTGAACTCTATTTTATTTTGTTACATTCATCCCCTTGTACATTTCCTTAGATTATTTGAATCTTACAATAGAAGGCAAAAAGAAGAACTGGCTATGGCCCTCGTCACACCTATACGTTTCCTTTCAGTAAAACAGAACTGCTGTGGCCACCACCACCACTGTCATCAGCCACGGGAACTGATGAAGGCTCTGCTGTGGCAAACAAATTTGTTTCTCACAATTTCTCTGGGTTTGCCTTTGCAGTTTTTCTCCATCTCAAAAGATCCTAAAAGATAGTGTGACGTTCATCCTACATTGCATTGCACAGAGGAAAGAGGTGTTTTATTATATGATCTGACCAACCCAGTGCAAGTAAAGAAAATAACCAATGGGCCACAGACCAGCGTGTTTCAGAGACAGGTGGATAGGGACAATAAGCGCTTGTGCTTGAGTTTTTTTTTTTTTTTTTTGGTAAATACATTACGCAGGCAGAACCAACGTGAAAGGGGTTGGTGTTTAACAATGTGATTGGGCCAGCCCAGTGTCACAGTGGCCGCTGATCTGGTTTTATGGGCCAGTCAGACCAATATGTAAACCAAACCAAAGTGTCCGGACTGTCGGCCCAAATAGCATGACAGCCCACCAGGAAAATGTTCGGTGTGCCAGATGGCCAGTCCATCCCTGCCTGTGGTCATTGTTCCCTTATGGCTTCTGGTCTCTGAGATGTCTTCATTCATACACTTAAACAACACAATATAACTCCAAGTAAATCAAACTTCTGTGAAATCAAACTGTCCACTTAGGAAGCAACACTGATTGACAATCAATTTTACATGCTGTTGTGCAAATGGAATAGACAACAGGTGGAAATTATTGGCAATTAGCAAGACACACTCAATAAATGAGTGGTTCTGCAGGTGGGGACCACAGACCACTTCTCATTACCTATGCTTTCTGGCTGATGTTTTGATTACTTTTGATTGTTGGTGGTGTTTTCACACTCGTGGTAGCATGAGACGGACTCTACAACCCACACAAGTGACTCAGGTAGTGCAGCTCATCCAGGATGGCACATCAATGCGAGCTGTGGCAAGAAGGTTTGCTGTGTCTGTCAGTACACCAGGAGCCGTGGAGGAGGCCGTAGGAGGGCAACAACCCAGCAGCAGGACCACTACCTCCGCCTTTGTGCAAGGAGGAACAGGGGGAGCACTGCCAGAGCTCTGCAAAATGGCCTCCAGCAGGCCACAAATGTGCATGTGTCTGCACAAATGGTTAGAAACCGACTCCATGAGGATGGTATGCACACAGCCCAACACCGTGCAGGACGCTTGGCATTTGCCAGAGAACACCAGGATTGGCAAATTCGCCACTGGCGCCCTGTGCTCTTCACAGATAAAAGCAGGTTCAAACTGAGCACGTCACAGATGTGACAGACGCCATGGAGAGTGATCTGCTGCCTGCGACATCCTTCAGCATGACCATGATCAGTAATGGTGTGGGGTGGCATTTCTTTGGAGGGCCGCACAGCCCTCCATGTGCTCGCCAGAGGTAGCCTGACTGCCATTAGGTACCGAGATGAGATCCTCAGACCCCTTGTGAGACCATATGCTGGTTCCTCCTAATGCAGGACAATGCTAGACCTCATGTGGCTGAAGTGTGTCAGCAGTTCCTGTAAGATGAAGGCATTGAAGCTATGGACTGGCCCGCCCGTTCCCCAGACCTGAATCCGATTGAGGACATCTGGGACATCATGTCTCGCTCCATCCACCAATGTCACATCAGGAGCATGCCCAGGCTTTGTAGGGAGGTCATACAGGCACGTGGAGGCCACACACAATACTGAGCCTGATTTTGACTTGTTTTAAGGACATTACATCAAAGTTGGATCAGCCTGCTGGATTACAGCTCACAGAGTAGCTTAGTGCATTGTGGCTTTGTACCATATATGCATATCTCAAGACAGGAAGGTGAGATCTCAGCTTGTCGTCAGGAACTGCCAAGCACTTTCCCAAGCAGATCTCTAGCTCTCTGTTGCTTGCAAATACAGTTTACTGAACACATTATTATGTTCTATATGTAAGAAGTTAAAAGATCTCTTTAAAGATGCAGGGTCTGTATGTGAGTTTGGTGCTTGTTATGTGTTGGTGTTCTGCATCTCTGAGTCACAGCTTTTGTGAGCTTTAACACTCCAAGCACACTCTAAGTACACACACAATAAACATTATAATAAATGTACTCGTATTCTCAGCAGATTCATGCTTAAGTGTGTGTGTTGTGTTTTGGATGATCATTGTTTATTGCCTGCAGCTCTGTAAACAGGAAGCTGCAACCCACAGCTGAGTGTGTATGTTAAGGCGTTGTATACGATTCTGGAAACGGACATGTTGATTGTTGATATTAGATCTCAACAACAACAAAAAAACAAAACACATCCTTGCCTTCAGTGCTCCTTTACAAGCTCCGCCCCCCAAATTCATGCACGCCTATTTTCAAGGCAATGACCAGCAAACACAAAGCTTAAACTAAAAAGTTAAAACTAACAAGATAATTGTTTGTGTCAGCTAAGCTAGCAAAAAAGGTAACTGCAAACTTTTTTTTGATTGTCATGGCCATAAAACCTTTTACAAATGTTGTACAACCAAATATAACATTGTACCACAAAAATGCTAGGTTGTGTGTTCTGTTGCAAAGCAAACTATTTGTGATTATCTATTAATACTGATATACTTCTGTAAAACTGCAAAGTCAATGTTACCAACCTATGGAGTAGGAATAGAGCAACATTTTCATTCCTTTTCATACCTTTCAACGTGTGGAGGTCTCTTCACTGCCTCACCAGTGTTGATACATGTCTTCGCCCTTGCCTGATCTAAAAACTTTCTGTTCAGCTTAGATCGTCAGATCTTTTCATTTTTTACTGTTTCTCTGCCATCTCTCCTCAACATTGTGTTTAGTTCAACACGTAGCAGATAGACAGGCTGCCCTGCCCCTCCACTATCCCTGTCCTGTGCATGAGCATGAATGCCTCCAGTTGCTGATTGGCTGGAATAGTGTTTGGTGGCTCGTTACAAGGCATTTTGTTTATGTACAAAGCCAGGGCAGAGTACAAACACTGGGGGAAAGACTGGGGGGGTGGGGTTGAACACCATGTTGCTTCACACCAAGATGTCCAAGATGTTTTTCAGTGATTTTCAGTGAAGACACCATATTCCCTAGGCCTCAACTTTTATAAATGTCCCATACATACTAAATATATAGTATTTAGATATAATTTATTATTTAGATTTCAATAAACATCCTGTTTAAAGTAAAAACTCTGATCTCTCTGGTTAATATCACGTCTGGTGACGTCTGACTTTGAAATGTACAATAATTGTGGCCATTACCTCATAAACTGGCAAAATGTGAGACACTAAACATGCTTGTTTACTTCTTATAGTGGTGCCACAGTAGTGTGACATTCTGACTAAATTCTATTTCAATGTTTTTTTATGTTCCAAGAGTGTTCTGTCATCTCTTGTGTTTTTGTGTGGACACAGTGAGCCAAACTTTTACCCAAGAGGAGCAAAGTCACACAGCTAAGCTCCTCCCCTTCACTTCACTAGATTAAATGACTGTAGTTTATCAAGTGAAGGCCTAAAACACTGTAGAAACAGCTGCTGAGGAAGTGGACATGTGACCAATATAGAAAATTATATGAAATGTGTATTTTTAGCATGTGCTAAAGTCACTTGGTAGCTGTATTTGCAGAGAAACATCACATGGTTGAGGTGTGAATTCAACAGAGCACATAATCGCTTAGTATATCAGCTTATATACTATATACTGATTTGCACTACACAGCTGGACTCAGACTTGAAGTCATTAATGAAACTAAATTAAAAGGCCAAAAATGCAAAGACAACAGCAATGTATATGATTTTTTGCCATTTATATGGGTTTAAAGAAGCTACCAGCCTTCATGGCCAATCTTCCTTTATTTCAATTCATGTTTCTTACAAGTTACAAAAAAAACAGCAGAACAATAATAGTACTAAATGCAGTAATACAAATAATGTCAGATTTCATAAAAACAATGCACTGTTTTAATAGACTACAACTATTTGATTGATTTGATTTTTGTCCAAAGCTTAGATATTTCAAAATATTTGGTTCACTTGGTTCTATAATGGATAGAATTCTATAGTTTTTAATCTATAATTTGTGTTTATGGATTTATTAGGCTGTGGTCCATCAGCATCTCCTTCATCCTAGGTAAAGCAAGTTTACCTACCTACCTTTTAGCCTAGCACATGTATAGCTAGCTTTGCTGGTGTTTGTTTCGCTCTCACACCCCAGACAAAGCTGTGGTAACAAGCCCTGGTTTGTATAACTGACCAGAAATTACAACACCACCACATTCAACTGAAATGGCCATTGTGTTTTACCACTTCACAGTTTTAGGGCTTTTGCTAGTTGGGTGTATGTAAATTTTAAGGCATACTTTATGTGCAATGTTGTTTTGAAGGAGGAAACAAGAATGTTCAAGGTTCATGGTATGTCTCTCTGATAATTAAGATATACAGTTTTTCATTCTGGTGAACCTTTAAATACCTAAGGCGGTTAAAAAACTCCACACTGCTGTATAGTGTAGCAGCAACAGGCCAGTATCAATGCTAGTCTTTGTGCCGCATCAAAATAAAACAAACCATCCAATTATTCTTACTTGATGAAGCAAATGCACAGCTTGTTCTTAACTATTTTATCCACAGTGGAGTAAAATATTTATAACCACCATGTGAAGCTGTTGCAATGAGTAGGGTAATTTAAGCTGTTTAAGATGACAAGTCACATGTTCAGATCTGTAGCCAACATCAGTATCTCACACAATCTTTACAATGCAGATTAAGCTGTTTATTAATACACAGAGTCACTTTAAAGAGGAAAAAGGGTCCTACAGACTACAGGCTACTCTACTAACATCTGTCACAGCATCTTGAAAATGGAGGATATTTATGCGAATTCAGGAATTACAGCAGATAACCTTTCAGATTCAGATGCTTCATATGAAGACGTTGGAGTGAATGAATATGACAGCAATACACATTATCCCAATGACCCTGTTAATCATCAAAAAGTGGGGAAAAACTCTTTTTCACAGACAGATTATTCTCAGTACAGAGGTACGTGTATCTTTAGGTCTTTGTGGGGAATTTTTAACCTACTGTATGCACTGTACTATTTTTGCAAAATGTTGATGACTCTGCTCTAACACCAACTTGAACTAGTAATTAACTGATGAGCTATGTTAGGTGTGTTCAAGCAAGTAAGTAACAGAACACTATAAGGTTTTCCACCTTCCTCTCATATGCAAAAAAGCTCAGATATAAAATTGAAATTAAAAGAAATATTGGAAAAGATTTGCAGAGAAAAAATGGTGGTGATGCAATGCGAACAAAAGTCACTTCATCCTCCACAGAACTGTTTTCTGCAGTGGTGTTCAGAGGAGTTTGGAAGACAACAACTCTTTGGTTCTCCTAAACCATACCCTTCTATATTTTACATACTACAATAATGCATTTAGTGCAGTAGTGTGCAGTTTGGGACACGACTTCAGCCCATATCAATTGGCCACTCCCTGCTCCGGCCAGCCTGGAGTGCCGTACAGCCTGAAATGCTGTACAGTGCATACTAGTAGAAACTTAATTCATTAGTTAATTCATTTATTTTGCTGACTTTAGTGAAAACCTCCTAGTGCAGGAAACCTGCTTAACTCCATTAACTTAAACCTGCTTAACTTAAGTTCCCCACCACCACAATTGTAACAGCAATAACCAAAGTCTTTTTCAGTGTTCAGTTAAAGAAATGCTTTGCAATAACTAACAGCTAGTGATTTTAACACCAATCATCAGTCTTCAAATGTATGTGACATAACGTAATATTAAATAAAAAATCCAAATGAGCTGTTTTAGTTTTAAGAAAGAATGGTTAAAAAAATTACAACATTTAAAAAACATTGCATACAGGTTTACGGCTGCCAGTGCTAGTGGTGTAGCTATTCCTTTGAAAACATCGGACGTTCTGGCGCATACCCATTGCTGCTTATCTCCAAAATGGAATTTTTACAGGGAAGATGTATTATATATATACATTTAACCTGTTTAGCAGGACAGTGTGACAGCCCACTTGAGTCCCCACATGTTATAAGAAACATGGGTTGGAGTTTGTTGGGGTTTTAAGCAGGGTTTACTTGGTTCAGTACAAGTCTGATTACTTTTACATTGTAGATGCTTTAGGTATATTGCAGTTATAGATCTATTCCAAGTTTACGACAGAACATACATTATTTTTACTCATTTTTGGCTCAGCAATGGTTCAACTGAATCCTGAATAATGAAGCTCATAAAGGTTTATAATCATTAAATGTCTACGTTTCTGTACTGGGAGTGCACCATAGTAAAGGAGAGTCAGGCCATAGGATGGGACAGTGTTTTGCTGTCTTCTTTGTCTATTCCCCATGTCTGCAGTGTGGGTCAGTGGGTGGTGGTTTAGAGGAAGCACAGGCTTACTGAGCATGTCTTTAAAAATACGTCTGGAATTCTGGGTAATGTGGACTGTACTATCTGGAACCTTTCTAGGGGGTAAACCAGGGTTGTGCAGAGAGCTCAGTGTGTTTTCACAACATTTATTTAATGTTGACATGGCATGTGTATTGCAATGTAATGTAGAATGTGAGTAGTGTTGTTCACTTAAGTAGAATTCTTTGCATTCACTGTAAATGGTAAATGGACACTGCCATTACAAATGGTTTGATCCATCATGTTAAAGAGGACTGATTGTGCTGTCCTTTGTTTAGTCTTTTTTTAGTTTTTTTCCCCACCAGCTCAGAGGCCATATTGCTGTAAAGATATGATTTTTTTCTTGATTTATTCCCTATTTTCTTTGGGATGCCCTTCTATATTTAGTTTGCACTCTCTTCACGACTTCTGAGGTGGTAATCGTTCTCCCCTAACATTCTTTGTTTTTGTTCCTGCCGTGAAGGGGAAAAAGTGCCCCCCCAAACATAAATGATAGTGCCCTTCCAATGGGTACTAGAGGACGCGGTCAAATGGTCCCACCTTACTGAACCAGATTTTTTGGTGGTAGGCCCCGGATCAGCTTTACGTACCCGGGCCAGTCAGGGAACATTTACTTCAGTGGGGCTATGCATCCTCCCAAGCAGCGCACCCAGCTCAGCAATGGAATTTCTGGTGACCTTGCATGTAATTGGATGTGTGTGCTCATGTAGCCTCATGCATGGTGTTAACCCAAAGTAAGGACCAAGCCCACTGGTCTGCTGCTCCCGTTAACTGTTCCCTCATGTCCCTGGTCCCACATGTCCCTTGACTTAATCACAGGGTTGCCCCCATAATACTGTGATTCTGGTACATTGCCGACAGGTTTTGCAAGGCTGGCTTGTGATGAGACGACGTGCAGGACATCATGTACACCTGCACTTAATCCAATTTATAGGACTACACACCCCTGTTTTACAGTGCCAAGTCCATAATCAACGATACAAACAGATATTAACGGCTTGTATTTAATCATATCTTTGAAAAAGTTTTATCCTGTTAAGAACTGGGCTGATTTCCCCTGTTTCTATCTGTGAGAGAAGTATTTTTAACTGAGTGTGTGTGTTACAATTAATACAATGAATAGACAAACCCCTCACTATAGGAATCCTACATACAGGTCTGAAGCAGCTTATTAATGAACACACACAGTCATATTTCATGCTTTTTAAAATCTTATAGCTGTCATACTGCTCACACCAAACATCATCTGTATAAGGTTTAATCTGTCCAGTCTAAGTTTGTTGAGTTTCATTTTTCATTGAGTGTATTCATTGAGTCAGATTATTAGATTTTGAGATGTTTAGGCTTAAATATTTTATAACCACATATTATAAGTAGAATAAAGGTCTAAGTGACCTAGACAGTAACACAACTGCTACTAAACCACCTCACCCACAGTGGTGTAGAAGATTTATAACTATAGTGAGGTGAATTAAGTGTGAATTAAGCTTTTGCTGGACATAAATCATATGACTCACATGCTCAGATCTATAGCAAACATCAGTATTTAATGCAGTTTTAAAATGCATAATAGGCTGTTTATTTTTAGAGTTCAAAAGACTACAAAAAAAAAAAAAAAAAACCTGCAGTGACTTCCTGCCACCAAAAGAATAAATGTGACATCGCCATGCACACAGACTCATTTGGAAGCGGAAGAGGGTTGTACAGACGTGTGCATTAGGCTTCTGTACTAACATCTAACATTAGAGCATCATGAAGATGATGGAGAGTATTTATGTGAATTCAGGAATTACTGCAGATAACATTTTGGATTCAGATGAGTCATAATTCATACACTGGGGTGAATGAAAATGGTGGGAATATACACAATCAAAATGACCCTGTCAATCATCAGAAAGTGGGGAAAACCTCACATACAGATGGTTCTCAGTACAGAGGTATGTGGGAGTTTAGGTCTTTGTTCGGAATATCCTTGTACTTACAGTTTGTACTGTAGTGAAATGTTAATTTCTCTGTTCTATCACATCAACTAAACCTAAACCTGGTAGTTACCTGATGAGCTTACATAAGTGTGTTTGAGCAAGAAAGTCACAGTAGAGGTTCGACAATGCTAATAAAAAGATTGGATAAGGTGGATTCGCTGGTTAACTGATATAAGTGAAATGTGAAAAATGGTGATGTAAACAGATTGTTGCATATATAATAATGCAGTGTGAACAAAATGTGTATGTTTGTTAATTTGCCCTTTCAGAAGTGTTTAATGCAGTGGTGTTCAGATGAGTCTGGTGGGTGACAACAAATTGTCCTAAACCAAATGTTTCTACATTTAGTAGTGTAGCAGTATGCAATCCAGGCCATTATTAAATGTTTTTTGCACATCACCAATAAAAAGCGCAGAAATTAAAATATAATTTTCTTTTTGTAATCCGTTGCATGTTTTGTGTACAGCAAGTCTGAAAATAGTAGCTAGGAGACATCACACTTCTTCCAAAAAAAAAATTACAGACTCTCTTGCATATCGATAGTGACTCCCTGACACAAATGGTACATTATAATATATAATATAATGCTTAGGACATAATGTTTGGGACAAGGATACGTTTTCTTTTTTGTGCCCCTCTGGTCCACAGTTTAAAACTTCGAATCAAACCAATCAGATGTGATTACAGTACACATTCCAAACTTTTAACAAAGTTTCACCACTTTTTCCTCTTTACAGTCCTCCTCATTTCAGGGCACCATAATGATCCAACTTTACCGTATTGTGCAATGCTAGGTACATCAAAGCAGTCCTGTTTAGTATTTGGTATTCCTTGGCCTACTAGTACCTATGGGATTATTGAGCTCACCAGTGTGTTTTGGTAATCCCAAGGTTCTTGTTTTTCAGTGTCACAAAGGCATCTTTGACTTCATTGTCACAGCTCTTGTCCTCATGTTGTCCTTAATGGCTATTACAGAATCCAAAGGTGTTTGAAATCTTAGAAAGTCAAGGTATCTTATGTCTGCACTAAATCAGTAATAGGACAGGAGATCAATAAAACATGGAAACCTAAAACCCCCAGTGAGCGAACCAAAGGCGACAGTGGCAAGGAAAAGCTAAAGCTAAAGAATAAACATTCCACAAAGACTGTTTGACTGCTCAGGTGTGCTGATATAAGCATAATACTCATAGTAGAGATGGTGAAAATAATGAAAGTGATGATGGTAATGGTGGTAATTATAATGATAGTAGCAAATAGTCCAAAGTGGTTGCAGATAGCAGTGGCAGGAGGGAGTCTGTTTAATTTTCTATTACTTTGAAACTTTGTAAAAGATGCAGAAATTTATGGCACTCCATGTAGCCCACATATTTTCTTAGTTAAGGTTTAAAAATATCAATTTCTTTACATTTTGTAGGAAATAAATGTCCCCCAGGAAGGAGCTGTGCAGAGCTCAGGTGCTACAGACTGGCTGCAGTGTGTCTGGGTCTGCTAGGTGTTCTCCTGCTGACTGCCATCACACTGATGTGGATCAGGTTCAACCACCTGACATTAGAGAGAGACCAGTTACAAACCAGCTACACCAATCTGACTGAGGAGAGAGGCCAGCAGCAGACCAGACTTGTTGATGTTACAAATGAAAGGGATCAATTCCAGAGCAATTACACCACAGTGATGCGTCAGCTTTCGAAGCTGGAAGAACGTCTTCAGCGATTCTCTAACTTGGGTGAGCAAATATTCCTTAGGATTAAACATTACTGACTAACTTTGAAGCTACTTTGAAGCTACCCAGCATTAAGGGGGAGGTGGTGTTTGAGTGCACTGTTTGCAGATGGTCCATCAATGATTTAATGCCCACCCTGACAGACACCATGCCACCATAGGATGCCTGTAAGTACAAATATAGGTATAGACGCAGGTATTGTTTTTTAGGTAAATAAAAACCCTGCAGCAAAGCATTTCCCTCCAGGATACTTGTTTTCTTACATGGGTGGAACCTTATTTTTTTTCTTTCCAGATAATCCATGTCTGACAGAATAGCAAATTTCCCAACTGAACTGAACGCAGCAGTGGTCTGAGAAATGTTATACTGTATAAATACAGTACTCTGTGTTTTTTTTGTCTGTGTTTCCTCATGTTACAGACACATCATACACATTCACAAGGCATTACACATGTTGGTTAGCCTTCATTGCTTTTCTTCAACATGTGTATTACAAGTAAAATAAAATTTCATTATTTTTGTTTCTATACTATTGTTTATATTTTTATTATGTTAGTTTTAATGTAAATATTAAAATACATTTTATACATTTAAAATATACATTTTTAAATTAATCAGTAACAATGTCAATAAAATAAAGTCAGTTGCTATGAAACAAGCCACTATTTAAATGGATACTGTTCAGTCCTCCTTTGGGTCCACTGAGCTAAAAAGACTGGGTGTTTTTGTTCTGCACTTGATTTGTGTTTACATTTGCATTTTAGACATTCTACTTTTCTCTCTCTCTCTCTGGTTTGACCAGAATTTAGAAGTAAAAATCAGATCACCATTGAGAGTTACACCAGAGTTTTAGTGTGTTTGCTCTACCATAAGTGCTAGACTTTGACAATGGGCCTTGTTTCACAAGTGCTGAGTTTAAGAAATTTCATGAAGCAGAATGGTATCAGGCATGTGAAGACTCAAGAAAGTCTCAAGAAAGCAAAAGGAGATACGGTTGATGCTAAATTGTCTAGGTTTTTGTTCAGCTACCAGATAACTCCAGATAACATCCATTTTAATTTGCTCATACCGAATATCCAGAGCAAGGTGAGAAGCAAACAATGATAATGGCAAGAAAACCAGCATAAACAGAACAAATATGTCATGATAGGGGAGGAAGTTCCAGTTTCCAGGAGGATTGTCCTTTTGTGGAGCAAAGTCCTTTGACTTATTCATTAATCTCAAAGATCAACAAAGCAGTTAAAGTTCTGGTAGAGTTTAAGCAGTGATGAAAACACCTGGATTTTACCAGCCTCTGCATGGAGATTGTGGATTTCTCTGTCTTTCTCTGTATCATTCTGTGCATGATCATTTTGGTTGACCAACTAAACCAGCAAGATCCTGCTAGTCAACCAGCTTTACCAACAAGGTTTTCTTGGTTGATGAACTAAAAGCCTAAAAGCAAGATCAGATGATTTTATTATACCCTTATATGTAGATATGATAACATAATATACAAACTTTATTTTTCACATAACTGTTTATCATATATGAAAAAAAAAATAATAATAATAATAATATATATATATATATATATATATATATATATATATATATATATATATATATATATATATATATATATTGGTGTGTGTCTGTGTCTAGAAAAGGCCATGCAGCAAGGTTGGACATTTTCCCATGCTACTTTGTACTACATCTCTACTGAGAAGAAGAACTGGAGTGAGAGCAGAGAGAACTGTAAACAGAGAGGAGCAGACCTGCTCATCATAAACAGCAGAGAGGAACAGGTGAGAGACAGATATATGCTTGTGTTTTCTTCTTTCTCTTTTCCTCTTTCTTACAAAAACTACAAATCTGATTGTCAACAGGACTTTGTTCAGAAATTAAGAAGAGGTCAGGTTTGGATTGGTCTGGGCCGAGACACAGAGGGGGTCTGGAAATGGGTGGATGGCTCAACACTGACTACTAAGTAAGAGACCTCTGAACTGAACTCTGATCATGATGCAGTTACTGACTCTCACACCTCACTGCTCTGATGAACACTCTGATTCTCTCTTTCAGCTTCTGGGGAACTGGAGAATCCTTTGATAAAACTGAACACTGTGCCCTAACTGGCTACGGGTCTGATCCAGTTAAGGACTGGGCTGATTTTCCCTGTGAAGACCGCTTTGTTTCTATTTGTGAGAAAAGTCTTTTTTTGTAACTGTGTGTGTGTGTGTGTTAGGACTTAATATAATGAATAGCTAACTAACCCCCCATTATAGTATATACACAACAGACATGGGTTTTAAAATATCCTTGTTGCCATACTGTTCACACCGAAAAGCACAAGTGTAAGGTTTAATCTGTCCAATTTAAGTTTCTTAATCTATAACCACATATTATGCATACATGTCAGACTTGCTGGAGGCAGCATGTGGTATGTGCAGGAATTCAGGCTTTGCTCTATTAAGAAATGTACTTTTCTAGAATTGTTTGATTGGAGAATGACCCCAGTCTTGTCATTACATTGGGCCACAACACCTCTGAATCTTTTCAGAGACGTAATCCCCCACACTCTTAGAAAGATCTTACAAAACCAGTTGTTTTTAATTGGCAGAATCAGAGCCAGCTGTGATTAAATGCTTTGCAATGGTGGACCTCGTTCTTGAGAATAAAGGGTTAATACAAAGAGGAGAGTGTAGATGGGAAACAAAATAACATTGTTATTTTTGGAAGAAGTGAGGACAAACAAGGAAGAGGTCTTTTCAGAACTAAGGGAACAGGCATTTTTGCATCCCAAGGCCATTAAGCGATAATAAAGACCTTTATATTGGTCAGTTTTCTTTTATTTATTTGAATGTATTTTTCCTTCATTCAGCATCAAGACTGGCTCTAGAATAAATCTGGAAAAACATATTTTTTTTAACACAAGATTTGAATTTACACAAGATCTGGCAATATTGTCCTTATTCTTTTTCAAGCAGCGAAATATATAACACATAAACAAGAAAAAAAATGCAAAAACTGTAACAACAACATTATGTAGCATGTTACCCAAAAATAAGAATATGTCCATGTATACACCTCATTTGGAATAGGCTAGTCCGATTTAGGCTATTCTGAATACAATTTCAATCCATAGAATGAGGTGGGTAATCTAATAAATAATCTGTAAAATAGAAGAATAATAGCCATGTACACGACTGTGTCCAGTTACATTCCCAATCAAAAAATTTGAATATGTTTGCAGCATGTGTCTACTGCGTATGGCACGGAATTTTCCATCTGCTTCCTTTGCCAGCGCCTCGCTGCTTGAGGGCTGTCTGTCTACACCGCAGAATGTGAAGAAATGTGTCAATAGACAAAGCAAAGAAACAAGAAGTATTTTAAATACTGTCATACTTATGACAGAAATATAAAATTTTATATGTAAACTCAAGTAACATACTGCTGCTCTCTTACTCTGACTGGACTCACGTGATGCTCAGTGTCATGGTGATGAGTAAACTACATTGTATTCTACACATGCACTTAATTATAGATTGGATTACTTGTAGTGTGCATGATACATTTAGATAGTAGAGAGTACCAATAAGCACCCAGTCTTAATCTATAATCAGAACAAATTCAATTGGATTGGAGGAAATATTTGCATGTAAACAATCCTATTGCAATGCTCCACTGGTTTTAAACTGTGGAAATGAACATTTAACAGTAGTAGACTGTTCTTTAAACAGTTGTTTACCATAAAATTATAGTTTGGCTATGAAAGGAACATCATCATACTTTAAACTTTTTACAGTGTACCATAATTGTACGGTATATAATCAGTACATAGAGTACATATGTTTCTATATTTCTCAGCATCTCTAGAAATGTCAAATATAAGTGCGTCCATTTGTGGTGGCTTGATGTGCCAATTGCACTTCCTTACTCTAGGGGGAGCCCAGGAGCAGGAATACCAATTTGCTTTAATGGTTAAAAAACTTGATATAAAATGATGTTATGCTACTCTATTGCTTTGCTTTGATGTGTGTCTTTGTGAAAGCGCCCAGTACATTTCAATATCAATGTCAATATAGTATGTTACTGTTTTTTTTTGTTTTGTTTTGTTTTGTTTTGTTTTGTTTCGTTTTTTTTTTAACATCAGGACATTAAAAACATTAAACACTCTTACATGTTTACTTTACATACATTTTGGAGCATGTACTTTTATAATTTCATTTGAGTAAATGTAAATCAACTTTTACTTAAGTATGGAATATTTGTACTTTTACTTAAGTATTGGAATTGCACACCACTGCACATCAGGGTGGATCTACATCAGCTTCAGTATTTTCTACCTTTATGGAAGAGTCAGTAGAAAATGTACTTTCCTGCGTCCTCACCACAGTCATAGTTACCTGAATGTAACACACCTGATTTAACTAATTTATTGTTAATTGATCATCTGAATAAGATGACGTTTAATCAGGGCTGAAGGTAAAGTCTTTAGGAAGGAAGATCTCAAGGAAGAGGGTTGGTGTCCACTGCCATATTGGATCATTTCTAATATGTCAATTTTTTATGTTTTTTACTTTCTGACATAATGTGAATCTGGCAGTTTTTCTTTATATCTTGTCACAATTATTATGATTAATGAATCACATTCTTTACAGACATTTACATGTCATTATAAAGAAGTCCTTACTGTAACTGTAATCAGGAGAGAGGAGTCAAGTCAAGTCAAGTCAAATTTATTTATATAGCGCTTTTTACAACTGTTGTCGTCACAAAGCAACTTTACATAATTAGTAATTAGTAAAAGACAGAGACAAAATAACGTAAGATAACATGAAGGATCAAAGATCCCCGGTGAGCAAGCCTATGGCGACAGTGGCAAGGAAAAACTCCCTCAGAGCTGGAGGAAGAAACCTTGTGAGGAACCAAGACTTACAAGGGGGACCCATCCTCCTGTGGTCAGAACTATTTAAACATTATTGATAAAAGTTACCAAACCATCTATACAGGTTGAACTGCTCTAATCATAATCATAATATATTAATCATGGTGTAGTAGAACTTAATATAGTCATGGCAGTGATGGTCAGAGTAATGATAGTTAATAGTCCTGATATTAATAGTGGCAGACAGTTAAGAGTTCATTTAGGTTTTAACATGGTCATTAGACAGGTAGCAGTGGTAGGAGGGTGTTCCGCTGGTATAGGTGGTGGTGGATGGGGGGCTTGCTGGGCTGACGCAGGTAGAGGGGACATCCCCGGGCAATCTTCCAGCAGGTTGGGCTGGGTGGCCATTTATTTGGAGAAGGTAAAAAGAGAGAGATAGTTCTGAGAGTATTTTATGGAGAGCAGAATAGTGAAAGGAGAGGGGTCTTTGGAGTTCCAATTCCTCAGTGAGGAGGGAATGTGTTATTGCACAAACCCTCCCCACCTCACTACATACATACATCAGTATTGATATCACACACAGAGTCTCTTTAGGAGCTGGAGCAGCTTTTACAGTACTCTGCATCTATCAGATCAGGATGTTAAGGGGAGATATTCATGCAAATTCAGGAATTACTGCAGATGAGAACTCTGAACAAAACATTTATATAAGTAATGACAGCATAAAAATTCAGAACAATTCAAAAGAAGACAAAACCTTTCACTCAGCTATCACAGCAGATCTCCTGTGCAAAGGTAAGAAGATTTCTACAAGTTCTCCACAACTGCTGCACTACAACTAAATACAACTAGGCTTCAAAGTACCTAAAAGTAACTGGCATCAGCATAAACCAAGTCCATGTGTGTTTTTTGTAAGTTCAGATCATGCCCTTAGCATATATTAACATTAGAGGAGGTTGTAAGAGAGGGAGAAGAACTGTGGTTTCTGTTTTGTGGTGCAAGAATTATTATACAAGAAGTATTAGGGAAGAAAAGAAGAATTGGCATTGTGCTGCACTCAGTCTTTATTGTGCTGCACATGTAGGAATTTGTCCTCTGCCCTTAACCCATCCATGCAGTAAACAAACACATTCACACAATAGTGGGCACAACAGTGTCCACTTCGGTTACACCCTATCAGTTTAACAAAGTAAGGAAGGGGGAATGTGCCTATCACACAAGGTTTTTGGTGTCGGAGCATTCCGTCTTAATTTGTAATTTCTCAAAGAACAGAGCAACGCTTTTAGGAAATCAATATGCCTTCCTTTATTAAGTGTCTTCTTTGAGACATTATAATAGGAATCTGAATGCGCAATGACCTAGAAATACTGAAGTGCCTTAACACAGTTCCTACACTGATTTTTATGTAGTTAAAGGGGTTGTAAATTATAAGTTATTTACATTAGCTATCAAAGCCTAATTTACTTGCAACAGACTAGATGTAAGTTGTTTACCAATGACTTCCCTAAAATGATTTTCTAAAAAAAAAATGGTCCTTTTCACCCCACAATCTACATAACTTTTCAATTAACTTTTAGTTAATTGTACACAAGCCGCAGCAGTATGCAGCCTTACTTTGTACTACTTGAGGACACAGGACTTTGTACCATTGCAAGTTATTTAATAGACTTAAGTGTCTGTAAAACTATGCAAAAAATTCGGAGTGTTCTAAAACTTTTGTAGTGTATATATAGTCCTGGGCAGACCAAGTACACTACTCTTCACATCAATCTGGGAGAAAAAAGGGTGTAGTCATTCTGATACATGACACATTCATTTTACACCAACACTGATACATAGACAAAGACAAACACTAGACAAAGAGGGAAGATATATTTTACTAAATCGACTAATTGATGGCATTGAAGTATCACTCAATAATGTATATGCACAGAACGAAGATGATCCTGGATTTATCAAAAAGCTTTTTGATAATATAATACAGTATAGTTCTGGGCTTTTATTATTGGGGGATCTAAACTGTGTCTTGTCACAGCGCATGGACAAACAATCCGAATCAAAAGCCCCCCTCCCTAAAATGAGTTTTTTAAATTCTGTCTTGTAGATGTGTGGAGAAGTACATTTCCAAGACATAGAGATTTTACATACTATTCATGTAGACATAGATCCAATTTCAGGATTTTCCATTTTTTACCCCCAAACTTACATCAATTTATATCAACCACTGTAAATGTAAT
Organism: Salminus brasiliensis; assembly: GCF_030463535.1. NCBI lineage: Eukaryota > Metazoa > Chordata > Actinopteri > Characiformes > Bryconidae > Salminus > Salminus brasiliensis. The sequence continues at coordinate 6,163,342 of NC_132901.1, forward strand.
GTAAATAAACACAAATAAAATTCTTTTTATACTCAATTATTATTTTTTTTAATTTATTTAATTTTTAATAAGTGATTTTGTTGCATTGGCAAAGCAAAAAGGCTTAGTTAAAGAGTGTTAAGAGATATATACTATTAAGGCTGTTTATTAGTCTTGGTAAAAAAGTAAATGGGTATGTAAAAATTAACATAGTTGTAAGACACATGCACACACATACGTGCATACACACACAAGCACACACACACACACAAGCACTCTTTTTTGGCATACAATGAGTCAAAGCTTAGATCAAATGAAATGCGTTCAGATAAGGAACACAGAAACTATTCTGAGAGCTATTCTCTGAGAGAACTTCCGGCTGTCACAGACCTGTAACTTCTTCTTTAAGAGGCTTCTCTGTCCTCCACTCATTACCTGTATTAATGGCACCTTTTTGAACTTGTTAACAGTATAAAAGACACCTGCCCACAACCTCAAACAGTCACACTCCAAACTCCACTATGGTGAAGACCAAAGAGCTGTCGAAGGACAGCAGAAACAAAATTGTAGACCTGCACCAGGCTGGGAAGACTGAATCTGCAATAGGCAAGCAGCTTGGTGTGAAGAAATCTACTGTGGGAGCAGTAATCAGAAAATGGGAGACCTACAAGACCACTGCCAATCTCCCTCGATCAGGGGCTTCACGCAAGATCTCAGCCTGTGGGGTCAAAATGATCACAAGAACAGTGAGCAAAAGTCCCAGAACCACACGGGGGGACCTAGTGAATAACCTGCAGAAAGCTGGGACCAACGTTACAAAGGCTACCGTTAGTAACACACTACGCCACCAGGGACTCAGATCTTGCAGTGCCAGACGTGTTCCCCTGCTTAAGCCAGTACATATACGGGCGCGTCTGAAGTTTGCTAGAGAGCATTTGGACGTTCCAGAAGAGTATTGGGAGAATGTCTTATGGTCAGATGAAACCAAGGTAGAACTGTTTGGTACAAACACTACAAACACTTGTTATGTTTGGAGGAGAGTGAATTGCATCCAAAGAACACCATACCAACTGTGAAGCATGGGGGTGGCAACATCATGCTTTGGGGCTGTTTCTCTGCAAAGGGACTAGGACGACTGGTCCGTGTACATGAAAGAATGAATGGGGCCATGTATTGTGAGATTTTCCTTCCATCAGCAAGGGCATTGAAGATGAAACGTGGCTGGGTCTTTCAGCATGACAATGATCCCAAGCACACTGCCAGGGCAAAAAAGAAGTGGCTTTGTAAGAAGCATTTCAAGGTCCTGGAGTGGCCTAGCCAGTCTCCAGATCTCAACCCCATAGAAAACCTTTGGAGGGAGTTGAAAGTCTGTGTTGCCCGCCAACAGCCCCAAAACATCACTGCTCTAGAGGAGATCTGCATGGAGGAATGGGCCAACATACCAGCAACGGATGTGCCAACCTTGTGAAGACTTACAGAAAATGTTTGACCTCTGTCATTTCCAACAAAGAATATATAACAAAGTATTGAGATGAACTCGACCAAATACTTATTTTCCACCATTATTTGCAAATAAATTCTTAAAAAATCAGACAATGTGATTTTCTGATTTTTTTTCTCATTTTGTCTCTCATAGTTGAGGTCTACCTATGATGTCAATTACAGGCCTCTCTCATCTTTTTACATGGGAGAACTTGCACAATTGGTGACTGACTAATATGATGTAAATATAATAAGTATACATTTAATTAGTTAAAAAAACTAAAACTTACTTTAAAAGCCAGTAAAAATGAATGTTTTAAGTAATTTTGTGAAACTGCTTATTAACAACAGCAAAAATAGTTTATTGTATCTCAGCATTGATTATTATTAAACAATATGAAGTTCAAACCCTGATGTGACATGGTCCAGGTTCCTGCTTTTTCTTCTATATGCTGATAGAGCTTATAATATTAGTATATGTGCTGGCACAGAGAAAGCTGATGGACAAATGGAGATAAATATTTTGTTGCCTGGATCAGTCCTGCATAGAATCTTCATCTTGGGATGCTTACTTCACTCAGGTAGTGCAAAAATCCCACTATGGCATCTATTGAAGGATCATAAGCTTTTGGAGAAGAACACTTGTGTTGAGGATGCCGACACAGAGGGCGGTGAGGGTGGTTGTGATGGACATGACATTATAGCACACTCTGATCTCAGCCTTTTTATTGCATCAAATTTGCTTTTTGGTCAAAGGAAAATCCCAGTCTTTTAAACTGTGGGTCTAACAGGGCTGCCAATATCATAATACATAGACTCTAGATGGAATACATTTAGTCTGAACTGTCTGATCAATATTTGTCCCAAGTGGCTTAGTTTGACTTAAGGTGCCCTGCCTTCTCGACACATGCTTCAACACACAGCATAACATCACTAGACAAGCCCTAATAAAGTGTTTATAATGTATGTGTCTGTGCGTGTGTGTGTCTGTGTATATATATATATATATATATATATATATATATATATATATATATATATATGTATACAGTTTACATACAGGTGCGTATATGTATAGGAAAATATTGTGTATGAGAATGATAGATATTTGTGTGTGTGTGTATGTGTCTAGAAAAGGCCATGCAGCAAGGTTGGACTAGGTTGGATTTCTACTGAGCCTAAGTGCTGGAGTGAAAGCAGAGAGGACTGCAAAAAATGAGGAGCAGACCTGCTGATTATAAACAGCAGAGAGGAACAGGTGTGTGTCTGTGTGTGTGTGTGTGTGTGTGTGTGAGAGAGAGAGAGAGAGAGAGAGAGAGAGAGAGAGAGAGAGAGAGAGAGAGATAGAGAGAGAGAGATACATTTACAACTAAATTAATGTTCATCTTTTTAAATTAAGACTGCAAATCTGATTGTGAACAGGACTTTGTTCAGCAATTGGGAAGTCTGGAGATGGGTGGATGGCTCAGAACTGACCACAAGGTTAGAGAGTATTGAACTGAACTCGATGCAGTTACTGACTCACTGTATATCTGCTGCTCTGATAAACACTCTGATACTCATTCTCTCTTTCAGCTTCTGGTACACTAGAGAGCCTAATAGCAATGGAAATGAAGACTGTGTCATGGCTGGATACGGGTCTACAGCATGGAACTGGGCTGATTATCCCTGTGATAACCACTTTGTTTCTATCTGTAAAAAATATATACTTTCATATACTTTCATTTATGAGTGTGTATTGGTTTGAAGAAATTAAAATATATTCAAGGGAATTTCAGGCATAATAATGGCATATTATAACCACATTGTAAGAATATTATATTATAAGTAGAATAAAAGTCAGACTTAATGTACGTAAGAGTTGTAAGGATGTACTGTGGTGTGTGTGGAATTCAGGTTTTGCAGTCCTTGTCTGGAAATGTGTGTCAGGAGAAGACCCCCAGTTTGATTATGAAGTAGGACCAGAGTCAAAACATTTGTTGAGCCTGAATGGACCTGAATAGATCTGTTTCTTGCACACCTTTCCTGTCTATTTTCTCTGATTCTGCCTGATCTGTGGCTCTGATTATGTCATGTCAGAGCTGTGTCCCTACACTGAGCAAATGCTGAGTACATGGCTGCAGATCTCTGTAATATGTAATTAAATCTGTAATTACCTCAGAATCTGGTTTGAGTGATCGGATTACAGTGTGTCCTCAAAATGCATTGTATCACCCTTACATTTGTACTTTGTACCAACATCCTTTTGTTCATCTGTAGTCACATTTCCAAAACTCTTAATACACTCATCTCAACATCCATCCACTGTGAACTATACATTTAACACACTTAATGTTGTTTTTGCTCAATATGCAGTACATTAACATGTTTCTAAAATGCTTAAAGTTCCTCCAAGCTCACCCACTTCCAAAACTCTGGATTTTTTTGTTTGTTTGTCTAATTTACAAATGCTTATACACAGCACACCAGAAATGAAAACTCAATGTTCAAAACCTTCAATATAAATACATAACATCTAACATTTTTGAAGGTACCGATTGTTAAAACATTGAGAAATGTTGTACTATACGGACAAAAATACACCTTAGCCAAAACATCCTAGTCAAGACTTCACTGAGTCTGGCCTTCAGACCTGTGGGAGATGCAGGTGAACTACAGAAGTGGTCCCAGTAGAAAAAAAAATGAAAATGTTTTGATTATGTTTATATCACACAGTTAGGTCATATATGGATAGTGGCAAATTTTATGTTATTTTATGTTACAACTGGTTCATTGTCCAGGGCAAACTGTAAGGAATCAGGAATGTGGATTATCCCATTCTGTTTCTGTCATTTGCATAAACAAGCCATTGTTTTCAAATTTTGAGCATCAGGATTTACAAATTGTCTGGCTCAAGAAAAGAAACCTGCTAATGTGGGAGTGAGAATGAAGAACACGATCAGGAAGTGAATTCTCAATCTGCTTTCTTGTCTGTACTTTTCCTGTGGGCTTGTGAAATGTCATCAGTTGCAGCCCAAGTACTGTTCCATTCAAAGGTTCACATCTAGCCAAGTAAAGTGTCAATGGCCAGATGTGTTCTTGTTCCGCTCATATTATTGAGGATGTGTCAGTACGTGACTTGTGTGGACCTGGCGCAGCCAAATATCCCAGAATGCATTGCGCAGCACACTGATGTTCCAAGTGTGAAATTATTGTAAAGTGTCATCCCTTTCTCTGGAGTTTGTACTCATGAGTCAAACTTGCAGAGTCAGTAATTCCAAGTACACCCCTGGGTCCAGTTTTTATATACTAGTCAGGTCCTGATGCATCCTCAATAACATGGGTGGAACAATAACACATCTGGGCTGGACTGTACTTGGCTACATGTAAACTTTTAAATGGAACAGTCCACAGGAACACAAGTACGGACAAGAATGCAGATTGAGAATCGGCCTTGTCATTGACTCTGAGCCAACCTCTCCCTGAGGGACAGCATCTAGAACAACAAACTAGGGAATTCATAGATGTTTCAGCAGCTCATAATTCAGAACAGAGATTACAAAGCAAATCACAAGTGTGACAACACCTTGTGGATGTCACAAAAAATTAAACTAAATAATTGTACTAATGAAGTTGCAGGAGAGAGGCGTCAAAACACAAGGAGATTTAATGTTTTAATGCTGTGATTAATGTTGTGATTTCATACTGCAGTGGAGGGAGTAGAGTGAGAGCTCTCTGGCAGCAGCTTGATGGGGATCTGCTTTATCCTGGTCAGAGGCTAGGTAGGTCTAGATCTAACAACCTCAAACAGGTGCTTCTAATTTAGAATAATAAGTGGAGTGGAGGTGGACTTTTTAGAGGCGGACTAACAGGTCTTTGAGGGCCAGAATTTTTGCTGATTGGCAGGTGTTCAAATACTTATTTGCAGCAGTAACACACAAATAAATTATTTAAAAATCATACATTGTGATTAATTTTAGATTATGGACATGCACCTAAGATGAGAACTTGCAAAGTCGCAGGGTATTCAAATACTTGTATATACATATATACATATATATAGTTGTTAGATCTCACCTATACATATATATGTATATATGTATATACAAGTATTTGAACACCCTGCGACTTTGCAAGTTCTCCCACTTAGAAATCATGGAGGGATCTGAAATTTTCATCTTAGGTGCATGTCCACTGTGAGAGACATAATCTAAAAAAAATCACAATGTATGATTTTTAAATAATTTATTTGTGTGTTACTGCTGCAAATAAGTATTTGAACACCTGCCAATCAGCAAAAATTCTGGCCCTCAAAGACCTGTTAGTCCGCCTCTAAAAAGTCCACCTCCACTCCACTTATTATTCTAAATTATAAGCACCTGTTTGAGGTTGTTAGATCTCACCTTGTGGCGTATCAATGATCCTAAGAAAGGTGAGGAATCAGCCCAGAACTACACGGGAGGAGCTGGTCAATGACCTGAAGAGAGCTGGCACCACTGTTTCCAAGGTTACTGTGGGTAATACACTAAGACGTCATAGTTTAAAGTCATGCATGGCACGAAAGGTTCCCCTGCTTAAATCAGTAAGTCCAGGCCCGTCTTAAGTTTGCCCATGACCATTTGGATGATCCAGAGGAGTCATGGGAGAAAGTTCTGTGGTCAGATGAGACTTTGGGGAACAACCTCCTTCCCTCAGAGCACTGAAAATGGGTCGTGGCTGGGTCATCTGGTCATGAGGAATGGGCCAAAATCACTCATGATTACACAACCACATCATAAGATATATATATATATATATATATATATATATATATATATATATATATATATATATATATGAAAGTAACGGGTTATGTGACATTTTTTCTCTCTCTATACTACACATTTTCAGGAAGTAAACAAGGACTTTTAATTTGAAATATAATTCAACGCTACTAAAATAAACGACACAGGCTCGCAGTACTTCGCCAGAGAGGATTCATGATTTCACGGCTGCTTAACGTAAATGATCTTTGACTTCGCCAGAAGGATGGAGCTACACTGAGTGAGCGAGTCATGGTGAGAACTCTCCTTTTCTGGCGTTATGTATCTCTAGCGCTGGCTAGTCTGTGGGCATCATTTCTTAATCTAAAGACGGTTAGCCGATGCTGGCAACTTCGTCAAATGAACCGTTGAATCAACCCATTAACGTTTTCATCCCTTAAAATCAAACACCAATAAAATCAAGTGGTAAAAAATCGACCTTGTAAACGTGCTCAAGCCTCAAGGTCTCGTTTGAGAAATGTCGACCAGGTCGACTTTGGCCCAAGCGCTGTTTACCCTCACAGGCGTCAGAAAAAGGCCACAGTATAGCGTCTACACTTCTCTGTAAATTAGCTAGTGCTACATCCATAAAACCAACTACAACCACAGATAGCCACCTAGTTAGCGATAATTAAAGTGTTCCAGACCTTTTCTGTAATTCTGAGCCAGAAACGATTTTAATGCATTTCCATTAAGATCATACCCGTATTCTACAACTAATATAACCAATGGCTTCTCCAAGTTCAGCAAAAAATAACAGGACTAATTACACTCTTTGCAATGAAATGTGCAGTTGGTCAGTGTTCTTTATGCACTGACAATATCTACAATATCCTCAGAAAAGGATATTGTATAGTACAATTACAAAATATTTCACAATATGACAAAACAGTCGCATTGCCCACTTCTACTCCAAAATCTCCCAGGATGTCTTATAAAACCTAGCCTTGGTGGATTTTGCAATTGCTTGGGGCAGTTTTTCTTTTGGAAAGTCCAGTGATGCCCAAGCTTTGGTGAGCTGTGATGTAGGTGACATTTGAAGAACATGATAGCAGCACACAAACCCAAGAATATCAGTAATCTAGAAGCCATTCCTTAGGAAGCTGTTGAAGCTGTTGTTTGATTATGTGTCACGTTTGCAGCAAGTTTTAACAGGAAAAGGGTGCACTACTAAGGGTGCTTGTCAATAATGTTGAATAATTCAGAAACTGTAAAAGTAGGATTTGGAAAAATCACTTGTTATAGTAGTTGTGTTAAGCTGTTTAAATTCTTGTTTGATGCTTGTTTGGTTTATTGCAAAAAATGCTGAAAATCTAAACATTTTGCTAATAAACCTAGCACTGGGTTAATATTGGACAGACAAGCACAGCATTGGATTGTTTTGACTCAGTATATTGGGTTATTATTATATTCATCTAGCAGTAACCTAAATGCTGTGTAACTGAACTGAACTGAACCAAGCCAGGAACGGCACCTATTTCCCAGCATATTATAATTATAAACATTGCAAAAGCAGCATTATTTCACAAATCCCTGTACTCTGATGCTTAACTGATGCTTGAATACTCCATTTTTATCCAGTTTCTGTCTGTCTGATCAGAGATCTGACCTATCCAATCTGCTTGCCATAACTTTGCGTATCAGTCAGTGACAATCCGGCCCAGTGATTTCATAAATAACATAACCATACATTTAGTTTTTTTTCCCCTCTCTTTAGTACTACAGTAGTAGTAGTTGGGTAGCTGACTGAACTCCGCATTTCATAGTGTAGAATTTTAAACAAACTTGTGAATTTGTGAGTTTTAACAATGTTTGAGTTTTACATGTGGTAAACTTATTTTTTTTAATTTTATTATTTATTTATTTTTTTTACTAAACCTTTTTTACTGTACCTCTTCTCGTTTAAGTGCTAACCAGCAAACTACAGTTTGAAGCAGTTACTTTGCTGATTATTTGGTCTGTCGCTACTCAACCTTTCAAAATCTGTAAGTATGACACTTGTTTGGATATCTTTTGATTGTGATGTCAACTAGTGCTGCCACTAATGGCTTTTTTTTCTATTGGACAAATCTATTATTTTGGCAAAACTGCAAAAAAAGATTTACATATTAAGTGCAAAGATGTAAACAAGCATTGCAGTGGGGTATTTGTACCTGTGTGCGATCTATTGTATTTGTCATTCCCTGTACACAGAAATGGTAAAATAATGGTTGAAATGGAGTAATTAGATATGGTTTATATCCAGTCAAGCCCAAAGTGCATGAGCACACACTGGCACCAAGGGAAAGGAAATGCAACTACACAGCACCACAAAATATTTTTGTGTGTGTGTGTATGTGTGTGTGACATAAGTTGTAAGGTCTGCATCTCTGGTGATTAAGCTAAAACTGGAGATTTTTCAGTTACTTAAACCATGCCACCAAAAGGACAAACCACCCATGCCTTTTCATTTAATGGTCAAATCAGCTGCACTATAAATCTAGATGTGCATATAAAAATGCATGTATTTTACATGTACGTGTAATAACCCCCCCAAAAAAAAAAAAGCAGAGAGAATGGGAGACATGCTGCATTCATGACACACGGTATGTTCTATCACAGTGTAATAATGGTTATCCCCATCATTAGTCCGCAACAACCAGGCACAGGTTCCATCATGATGTCAGCTTTTTCCAGAACCTGCATTTTTCCACATCCATATGAAAATGCTGATAATGTAGTTCTCAAAAATCATCTCTCTGGAGTTTTTTCAGAAACACTCAAGCCAAAATGCAGGCTAGGTTAAAATAAATAAATACATTAAAAAATTAAATATAAATGTTTTTAATTAGCACATTGAGTAAACCTCCATAGTGCAAGTTAGAAACAGTAAGCAAACATCTGTGTAATGTAATCTCCAGGAGCAGCACTCTATCTTTTGCTGGTGTTTTGCCCATTAAATAAAGCCATAAAAAGCCTGGTTACTGTCTATGCAAACCACTTTCAAAAGATCACAGATGTGATATAAAGAAGCAAGGGCTACATGGGCATTGCTAAAGACCTAGGTGTACATCAATTTATTGTACACATTGTCTACAAATGAAACAAATTCCTAAGGTTAACAGTTCCACTATGTGCCCACTATTAGAGAAATGCTGAACTTAAATGTTCATGAAGGACACCATGAAGCTTCTGCTATCCAAAAAAACAAAACAAAACAAAAACGTTGCTGCGAGTTAGCAGTGTGCACAGTCACCATGTGCATAGACCAAAGGCATACATCGCTCCTGTGAGTGTGAGAGTGATCAAAGGGCAAGCCTTTGTGAAATACCAACTTTGCTGCTTGCCACAAGCTCCCTGCCACTAGTCATGTCATAAACAATCCCCTTTGTTTGGCTCACTTTCTCAACAGCTTTTTAATATTCAGATCATCTTTGATGCTCACTCTGGCATTTAACAATTATCTTTCATTTGGAAGAGGAAAACCCCAGTTCTACAGATTTTTAAGGTTGACGGAGGTTGACAAGCCATTCCTTAAACCATCTGAATCTCACTGTGAGATTTCCATAGATGTGTTGTGCTGGCTAAACTATTGCCAGTCAATCAGTCTGCCAGACTTAAACATGTTCTGTGGTGAGCAGAATGTGATCATGCTATCTAAGCTACTGCTAACCAGACAGTTCAAAATGAATTGAATTATTGATTTGAGTTGGGGACAGTCAAGTCAAGTGGGTTTTATTGTCATTTCAACTACATACAGAGTACACAGTGAAACGAAACAACGTTCCTCCAGGACCATGGTGCAACATAGACAGTGCATACAAGACACAAGTGCAACACAAACAAGTGCGGACAGACAACACAACACAGTACAGACCAGAGAATAATAAATAATTGACGGCAGTGTGCAAATTGTGCAATGTGTCCAGTGAGGTAGTAAAGTAAAGTTATTAGTGCAATGTTTTGTGCAAAAATGCTTCCCCTTTTTTCCTGGGGTAAATGGTTGGAGAGAGAGAGAGAGGGAGAGTGTACATGTACCAGAAAGATATCAGTTCAGAAGTTGAGTTGTGTTGAGGAGTCTGATGGCTTGGGGGAAGAAGCTGTTGCAGAGTCTGGTCGTGTTGGACCGGATGCTGCGGTACCTTCTTCCTGATGGCAGGAGGGAGAACAGTCTGTGTGAAGGGTGGGTGGAGTCATCCACAATGCTGGTTGCTTTGCGGATGCAGCGGGTGGTGTAAATGTCCATGACGGAGAGGAGAGAGACTCCGATGATCCTCTCAGCTGTCCTCACAATGCGTTGGAGGGACTTGCGGTCAGAGGCTGTGCAGGTCCCAAACCAGGCAGTGATGCAGCTGCTTAGGATGCTCTCTATGGTTCCCCTATAGAAGAGGGTGAGGATGGGTGGAGGGAGACGGGCCTTTCTCGGCTTCCGGAGGAAGTAGAGACGCTGCTGGGCTTTCTTGGCTGTAGAGCTGGTGTTCAGGGACCAGGTGAGGTTCTCCGCTAGGTGGACACCAAGGAACTTGGTGCTCTTAACGATCTCCACAGAGGAGCCGTTGATGTTAAGCGGAGAGTGGTCCGGTCTTGATTTCCTGAAGTCAACAACCATTTCCTTGGTCTTCTCTACATTCCAGTGAAGGTTGTTGACTGTACACCAGTCTGTCAGCTGCTGCACCTCCTCTCTGTATGCTGACTCGTCGCCTTTGCTGATGAGACCCAGCACAGTTGTATCATCGGCGAACTTTATGATGCTGTTAGAACTGTGTTTCGCAACACAGTCATGAGTCAGCAGGGTGAACAACAGAGGACTCAGTACACTGCCCTGGGGTGCCCCAGTGTTCATGGTGATGGTGCTGGAGCTGCTGTCCCCGAACCGGACTAACTGGGGCCTCCCTGTCAGGAAGTCCAGGATCCAGTTGCAGAGGGGGGTGTTGAGGCCCAGCAGGCTTAACTTCCTGGTAAGGTTCTGTGGGAAGATGGTGTTGAATGCTGAACTGAAGTCTATGAACAGCATTCTGACGTAGGTGTCCTTCTTCTCCAGGTGGGTAAGGGAGAGATGAAGGGTGGTGGTGATGGCATCGTCCGTGGAGCGGTTGGGACGATATGCAAATTGCAGGGGGTCTAATGAAGAGGGCAGTTGGTTCTTGATGTTCCTCATGACTAACCTCTCGAAGCACTTCATGATGATGGGCGTGAGAGCTACGGGACGGTAGTCATTGAGGCAGGACACCGTGGACTTCTTCGGCACGGGGATGATGGTGGTGGTCTTGAGGCACGTTGGGACAGTGGAGCTGCGCAGGGAGACGTTGAAGATGTCCGTGAGAACATCTGTCAACTGGTCTGCACACTCTCTGAGCACTCTGCCGGGGATGTTGTCTGGTCCTGCAGCTTTCCGTGGGTTGACTCTGCGCAGAGTTTTCCTCACGTCCACTGCAGTCAGGCACAACACCTGCTCGTCCGGCTTGGGTGTGATCTTTCTCACCAGCGTGTTGTTCTGTGCCTCAAACCGTGCATAAAAGTCGTTCAGGGCATCGGGGAGGAAGGCATCACTGTCACAGGACGGTGGCATTGTCCTGTAGTTTGTGATTTCCTGGATGCCCTGCCACATGTGCCGTGTAGGCAAAGTACATTTTATATTTAATCTGTTTTGAATGTTCACTCACATTTTCTAGCATGCATTGAGGGGGTTTACTCTGTGCTTTGTAAAAAAAAAAAACTGTGTTTAGATGTTTATAAATATGACTTGGCTATCGGACCATGTTTTATTAGTAATCAAAAACCATGTATAAAGTACTAGAGACCCAGACTTGAGTAAAAGTACAAGTGCTCTATCAAAAAAGTTACTTGATTAGAGTGTACTTTAAACACCACACTTAAGTGGAAGTACTAAAGTATTCACAATTTTTGTACTTAAGTGTTGCAAGTAGCTTATTCTAAAATGTACTACTTAAGTACTGAAAGTAAAAGTACAAGGATTGTATTGTGTAGTAAAATAAATTTGACTTGACTTATTACAGAAAGCAGTCAAAAGTTTAAATATCATTGTTTATATAAATTCAAATGCTCGGACTTAAGGACTACCACAATACCTTTGGCTGTATTACAAGGACAGGAATGTACAAGACATGTACATGGAGTCTTCAATTAACTCAACTTGTCCAAAAGAAAGGCTAAACAGAATTGACAACAACATGCCACATGCAAGTGTTTTGTATGTAAAAACGAGTGAGGAGAGCAACTTTAAAACACTGAGCTTAACTCTTTCTAAACAAAACTGCAAGAAGGTGAAGGTGAAGGCTGTTTGTTCTTCCTTCCCAAAAAGAAACTATCAAAGCTTTAGCATAGCGGAGTGAAAGGAAGAACGGCAGCATGCACGCTCATGGCTTGATCGCTTGTTCTGCTCAATGTTGAGGCGGCTTTATCAAACCCGGTGACAGTGCCATCTACCACTCTGCCAGTGATGATGTGGGTTTGAAATGATTCATAGCAGTAACATGCACAAATCTCTGTCTGAAAAACTGATTAGTTTTCTCGTTGGAGCATTTGCACAGCTTATAACTGCGCACCTAATGCTGTTAATGAGCTTTTAACCATACTGCTAGATCAAAACAGCATATACAGTTGCAAATACTAGTAGGTATGTTTTTTTTTATTTTTATTGTCTTGTTTTTATAAATTATATTATAAATTAGGAAATTTCAATTCAAATCAGTTGGTGTACTTTAAGGGATATATCCTGACTTGTATAAAACTGCCTTGTTATTGACTGTTCTTAATACATTACCAATCTGTGGGTGTGTTTCACTTTTTAGCGTTTTGCATTAAATGTTTTTTCTTTTCTCTCCTGCAGAATTTTTATTGGTCAGGCTCTATTCCTTTCAAGATAAGCATCAAGAAGGCACCTTCTGAAATCCAGCTATAATAATATTGAGAGTATCACATACACAAACTCTCTCAAAATGTCATCTAATTCTCTTTCCACTGCCACATCTGACGGTCTGATTCAGGAAAACACAAGCAAAAAGAGAATTCACCACTGCTCTGACTGTGGAAAGAGTTTTACTCAAAAGAGTCATCTCAAGCAGCACCAGAGCATTCACGCAGGAGAAAAACCGTATCAGTGCTCAGAGTGTGGAAAGCGATTTATTCACAAACAAAGTCTCCAAGGACACCAGCGCATTCACACAGGAGAGAAACCGTATCGGTGCTCAGAGTGTGGAAAGAGTTTTGCTCACATGCAAAGTTTCCAAATCCATCAGCGCATTCACACAGGAGAGAAGCCGTATCAGTGCTCAGAGTGTGGAAAAAGTTTTCGTTATCTAGGTCACCTCAAAGAACACCAGCTCAGTCACACAGGTGAGAGACCGTATCAGTGCTCAGAGTGTGGAAAAAGTTTTATTCGCAAGGTTAGTCTCCAAGAACACCAGCACATTCACACAGGAGAGAAACCATATCAGTGCTCAGAGTGTGGCAGGAATTTTACTCTGAAGAGTAGTCTTCAAGTACACCAGCACATTCACACAGGACGGAAACCATATTACTGTTCAGTTTGTGGAAAGAGTTTCAAAGACCGGCATGATCTCCAAATACATCAGCGCGTTCACACTGGGGAGAAACCGTATCAGTGCTCAGAGTGTGGAAAGAGTTTTACTCTAAAGAGCAGTCTCCAAGTACACCAGCGCATTCACACAGGAGAGAAACCATATAATTGTTCAAAGTGTGGAAAGAGTTTCAGTGACCGGCGTGATCTTCAAGTGCATCAGCGCGTTCACACAGGAGAGAAACCATATCGGTGCTCAGAGTGTGAGAAGAGTTTTACCTGCCGTACCAGTCTCCAAGAACACATATACTTTCACACAGGAGAGAAACCATATCAGTGCTCAGAGTGTGGGAAGAGTTTTCGATATCGTGGATCATTCAGAAGCCACCAGCACATTCATACGCGAAAACGAAGCGTAACGGAGTGGACAGGTTTGGATGCCTCCGCTGTGCTTTCAGACTTGTTACCCTCACAGAAGCAGATGGAGCATCAAGATCAACAGCGCTAGCAGAGTCCAGAAATTCTTCATGGTTGGTTTCGTTCTTTAGGATAGTAGAAACTGCAAGATTATGCAGATCCCAGAGGAAGCAGTGCTAATTAACATTGTGCCACATCTTGAATTATGTTTTTCATGTGGATCATTTTAGGTACCATAAAATGTTTATCATACGAGATTGTTTGAATAGATGTGAAATATATAACAACCTTTGAGAAGTGGCTGTATGATCTGCAGTTTTGTTTTTGCATCAGAGTGCTCTATTCATGCAGGTGGTGCTGAATCATTTTATGGACAGTTCCATGAGGAAGCCAAGATTTCACACTGCAAAGTGCCAACTCTTAAGTACTGACCAATTACACCTGGGGTTGCTTGTTTTCTTCAATTACTTCATTTTGTTCAACAAAGCCAGGTGAACGTCATCTCCACAAAAAGTATGTGGAGGCCCATGGAGCATCAAGTGAAATCCAGGCTTTAAGCCACCTCTCAAGAAGGACATGCCCTACTCATGCATTTTTGGACAAGCTGAGAGATCCAGAAGAGTGTCTGAGGTGGTCCAACAGCTAACAATGTAAAGTAACAGCTTGAGCAAAGTTACATAGTTCTGTTATCAGCCTTCCAGAGTAGCAGCGATAGAGTTGCTATTCTTATTTTTTCAGTAAGTGGAGCATCACAATGATTTTGAAGTTTAATTTCAGATTCAGATGAAACATAATTATATAATGTTTTTGGATTAATTTAAAAGGTTGAATGATGCATGCATACGTACATGTGTTCAGGGCAATGCACAAAATAAAGTACATTTGTGGTGCATCAACAATGTTAGAGCAGAAAATTGGCTGTTTTTGGAATTCCTCACACCTTTGGCAACTAGATGTAATGGAAGGTTAATTGCCAATGTTTAACTGGTAATAGTGTGATAGTAATAGTTTTGCTGCTGCTGTTCATTTTTACTAAAATAATTCCCTGAGTCTTGATGCAGAGCCGTAGTGAAAAGATACAACATAATTTACAGTCCCCCCATATGAAAACCTTTACATAGACATTTTATTTAAGCAATGGAGGTAATATAATTAAACTTAACACGTTTTAAAAATTATTTGTAAAATGTAAGTAACAGCAATGCAGTTTGCTGAAGTGAGTTGTACTACCGTGGTGGGATCCATGAAGCATTATAAATTCATATTTATTTTCTTTTGATATTAAAAAATATTTGCTTGAAATTTATATCAGCTGAATGCATTTTTACCGTACATCATGTTGAAATGACACTAGCTATTAATTCTCTACATTGTGGAGCTATTAGCACTCAACTAGCTCCATGTGTATCCTTAATAGAGAGATAGAAAGTGAAGACGAATCACTTTAACAGCAGAATGCATGCATACTTACTTAACTAGAAATAAACATGTTAGTGATCCTTTTTAGGCTGTAGAGTCATCCTGCTTCTATTACCTTTTTTAAAAACGTGCTTGTAATGTGTACTTTAACTGTAATGAAACCGTTACTGTTTAGTTTTTTTTCCTGTTTATGTAACTGTCACATTTCTACCCAATCCTGTATGTCAGACATCCCAAATAAAGATGTGCTGTTATATAGTTATTAAAATATTTTTGTGTTTTGGTTATGTTTCAACAGTTTAGGACATTTATTATAATCAAAGCTGAACCAGAGTCATCAGCAGTTTTTTGCTCACAGTGAAGAATGGGGAAAATTGAGTGAGACAGAACAGATTTATTAACAGCAACCATGTTTTTACTGAAGTAACAAAGTTACAGAGAGGATTACCTGTTAATTAATTATGGGGCAGTGGTGGCTCAGCGGTTAGAGCGCCGGGATATCGATAACAGGGTTGTGGGTTCGATTCCCGGGCTCGGCAAGTTGCCACTGTTGGGTCCTTGAGCAAGGCCCTTTACCCTCTCTGCTCCCCGGGCGCTGGAGTTGGCTGCCCACCGCTCTGGGTGTGTGTGTACCCTAACACGTGTGTGTGTGTGTGTGAGTGTGTGTTCACTACCAGATGGGTTAAATGCGGAGGACACATTTCGCTGTACAGTGACAAATACGTGCACCTTTACCTTTAATTGCCAGAGTTTACCTGTAATAGTGTAAAATAGTTTTGCTGCTGCCATTAATTTTTTTTCAATAATTCTCTGAATCTTGATGCAGAGTTGCAGTGAAAAGTGCAAACAAGGCAGTCTTGCATCATTTACAGTCATGTGAAAAAATAGTAGGACCCCCTATAAAACATCTCCAAACACAGACTTTTGTTTTTCATTTTAGCAATATTGAGATATGGAGGTAGTGGAACTAAACAAAATTTAACATGTTTTAAAACATTTGTAAAATGTAATTAACAGAAATGCAGTTTGTTGAAGTGAGTTGTATCACCATGGTGAAATCCAAAAAGCTCTCTGAGGCCTTCAGAAAGAAGGTTCTAGATGCCTATGAGTCTGGAAAGAGAGTTATTTATAAATAGAAATCAGTTGTTCTACTGTCCACAAAATAATTTAAAAGTAAAAGAATTGTTATTATGACTTATTATGACTTGCTACTGCTCCTGTTCTCCCATGAACATGGAGAAATTGAGCTGAGGAAAGAAGCAGCAGGAACAAAAGAACAAGCAGTAATTCAGGAAGTGGGATAGCTGACCCCTATTGCAACGTTTGCATTCAGCAACACCCCAATTGCCAATTGTAGTTTCTGCACAGGGCCAGCACACATACAGGAATTATATCCATTTAATTGTGTTAATTGTTGATGCAATAAGCAGGTGTTTAAACGAAGACACAGTGAACAGTATAATCTGACTATACTTATTGCCTATGTTTTGATGATAATAATGCAATTGTGTACTTCCAGGGTAGCATCATCTTGTGTACCTCCACTGGAAGCTGCTTCAGTGGGAATATCAAGTGTCTTCTTTTGTTTCATCTGGTATTTGGACAGGCAGCAAGATGGAGTCACAAAATCAGTTCCTCAGGGCACGAAAGAAAAGAGGATGCAGCCAGAGACCTTAAGGCCACCTGGAGCATCCTGTTTAGGCCAACCTGGTACTTTCCACTTTTGCTCTGTTAGATTGCTAGCTTCCCTACCACACTCAATCATATTGGGGAAAAGCAGGGAGTGAGTGCCTTTTTGTTTCCAATGTTTTCTAAGAGGGAGTTTTTTTGTATTATTTCAGGTATTCCAGTTGTGTTTTCAGTAGTTGTTCATGTTTGTTATCTTGGCATATGCTTTCCTTCATTTACAGACAACTCTCAGTTCATACAACTATACAGTTTTTTTAGTCCTAACAGTGACGTAAAGCTTATGAGCCACATTTTACAAGTTGCAAATTAATGCTGATACATAAAATATTGGAAAATGAAAAAGGAATTTAAAACAAGTAAAATAATTAATTTATGATAGTTAAATCCGAAAGTAGAAATGTACTTCAAGCAAACCATAAAAATAGTAAAAGTGAAAGAACAAAAACATCAAAAAATAAACAGAAGAGAGGGAACATACAACTAAAAGCTATAGTTAAGCAGTGACTAAAAAGAATATAAACTCTCTTGTTCATGTCATCTACTCACACTTTCGAGCGCGTGAACAAAAAACAAAACAAAAATCACCCCACTTGTCATGTACAGTGGCATATAGTAAGTAAGCGCATTAAAGATACACAACAAAAAACGAAAGCTTTCAGTGTGTCTGCAAATACATGTCTGTATATCACATCACCGTAATCCAGAATATATCTGACATTGTTAACATTATTATAGCAGCAAACTTTTTTTTATATAAAGATATAGTGGAGTTCAAAAAATGAAGTCACACTCCATCTGTATGTGTTTTTTTTCTGCTCTTTGTGTTCATTGCCTGTCCAGCCGGACATGCATGTTGTCCCACATTCTGTGGAAAGGTACACCCTACCCAAGAGATGGTTCCACGCTGAAATTCACCCAGTTCCTGATTTATTCCCCATTTATTTACAAATGTTTGTAGAAGCAGTCTACATTCCTAGGTGCTTGGTTTTACACACCTGTGGGCATGGAATTGATTGGAACACCTGAATGCAATGATTCGGATGGGTGAGTGAATACAATATAGTATAATGTTTAAAATAGATTAAATAAGAGCTCAAGAGGGGAACAGAAGAAGGTTCTGTAAAACACATTTTCATTTGATCAATTATTAATTACATTCTGTTCTTCTTTGAACTGGACTGGAGTTTTTTCTCTCAAATTCAGTAGAAGGAATTCTGGCATGGCTTCTGGCCATTCCTTCCCAGCTGGGGACCAGTTACCACACAGTCCTGTTAGTCTTTTAGCCACCCACCATTATTGGGCTGACCACTCTTCCAGTACCTGAAGCAATATAGACAGACTACAGACTTTATGTACTGTAATTTTCATGCATGAAAGACATGAAAGAGCAAGAACCCAACAGCATGTTTATTAAATCAGTTACTTTTTAATGCCAGAATATAGATTGTGATGTTAATATCAGAGATATATCCATAGAATCATCTAATTTTGAAAACTAGTACTAAATTGTTGCATCAAAACAACAAAAAAAGTCAAAATATTACATCCACCCCTGGTGTGGAATAAACTCAGCCGGTTTTATTAGCTCAACTTACCATATAGGAGCACTGTGTAGATCTATAATTACAGTAGTTTCTTTGCATACTTTGTTAGCATTTTTTCACCCTGTTCTTCAATGATCAGGAACACCCCAGGACCACCACAGAGCAGCTATTATTTGGGTGTTAGTGTGTGTTGTGCTGGTTTGAGCGGATCAAACACAGCAGTGCTGCTGTGTCCACTCACTGTCCATGCTATTAGATGCTTCTTTCTACACTGTATGCACAATTATTAATAAATAAAAACAAATGTGAATAAACCTCAAACATGAATGTTTAAGAAAGTGAAAGTGAGGTTTTGGCTTTCTTAGGAGAATCAATATATGCACACATTATTGGGCAACTAGTATTGTGTAAAATTATTATGCAGCCAAATGACATTTTCC
This sequence comes from Salminus brasiliensis, assembly GCF_030463535.1. Taxonomy (NCBI): domain Eukaryota; kingdom Metazoa; phylum Chordata; class Actinopteri; order Characiformes; family Bryconidae; genus Salminus; species Salminus brasiliensis. The sequence goes on from NC_132901.1 coordinate 6,182,612, forward strand.
CATCTCACTTTTTTATTTTCATCTGTTCAAGTGAGAATTATAAAGAAACAACTCAAAACTTTCTAATAAACATTTCTGACATATATATAAAAAAAATCAGTCACCGATATAGCCACCCTTCTTTTCAATAACAGTGATAAGCCTTCCAATAATGGAGTCTGTCAGTTTTTTGATCTGTTGACGATCAACCTTTTGGGTAGCAGCAACCACAGCATCCCAGACACTGTTTAGAAAGGTGTGCTGTTTTCCTTCACTGTAAATCTCCCGTTGAAGAATTGCCCACAAGTTCTCAATTGGATTCAGTCAGGTGAGGAAGTGGGCCATGTCACACGTTTTTCCTCTTTAATGCCTTTACTGGCTAGCCATGCAGAGTAGTACTTGGATGCATGTGATGGAGAATTGTCCTGCATAAAATTCATTGTCTTTTTGAAAGATGCAGACTTCTTCCTGTACCACTGCTTAAAGAAAGTGTCTTCTAAAAACTGCCAGTAGGTTTAGGAGTTGATTTTGAGCCCATCTGGCCCAAGAGTCCTAACACTACATTGGCCCTCCTCTGTAATGTGACTAACCTTGTAAGTCGCTCTGGATAAGAGCATCTGCTAAGTGGCATAAATGTAATGTAATGTAATCCTGGACCAGTCTAGACGCTTCAGCTTATATGTCTTGTTCAGTGGTGGTCGGGTTTCAGTCTTCCTTACCTTGGCCATGTCTCTGAGCACTGAACATTTTGTACTTCTTGGTACTCCAGGTATGTTGCAGTTCTGGAATATGACAGAACTGGAAGATAATGGATTCCTAGCAGTTAATTTGTGTCTTTTTTCTTGCGACCCTGTTGACAATTTTAGGATTGCTGTATCCCTCTTAGAAACTTTTGGTAATTTTTGACTTTTCAGAATCTCTCATAAATCTCCCATTTAGCCTAAAGAAAAAAGCTGCCTGCTATTGCCTGCTACCTTGATATAGGATGTTGACCTCCTTAGGCCACACCCTCACTTATTACACAGACACACATCACCTGCTATGCTAAGTATTCACATTTATTCAGCCTGGAGTTAGAAAATATGCCTAAGAATGCTAATATGGTGAAAATACTCACTTGCCAAATACTTGTGAACACAGTATAGTTGGTCCGCATTCTGTTGCTGCACAGTTTGTATTGGTCATCCTCTAGTCCTTTATTAGTGGTCACAGGACACTGCCCACGGGACGCTGGCTATTTCTGGTTTATAGATTATTCTCAGTCCAGCAGTGATGCTGAAGAGATCTAAGCCTTTTCTTATAAAGAACCCCCAACTCTGGAATAACCTTCCAGATAATGTTTGGGACTCAGGCACAGTCTCAATCTTTAAATCTAGGCTGAAAACACATCTGTTTAGTTTAGCTTTTGGTTGTGTTTCCCTTCAGAAGGTTCCAGATCCAAGGGTTGATCCAAGAGGGAATTATAGTATACTATATATATATATATATATATATATATATATATATATATATATATATATATAGTATACTGAGAGGCTGGAGCTGTTGTCTCACTGCTTCCACTCAATTACATGGTTTGTGGATGCTGGACACAAGACTGGATGGGAGAAAGGAACAAGGGCCCATGACTGGAAACAGACTGAGAGGCCAGTCTAGACATAGCTCTGGATGCTGACTTAAATGGATGACCTGGCACAGAAAGGGGAAAGGGGACAGAATCAGATATAAGCTTGACCAAAATTTTTTTTTTAAAAATTCAGCGGTAAGTACAGGCCATGTGCTGAGGTACTGAAAGCTATTTATTTATATATACAGTGGGGAAAAAATATTTAGTCAGTCACCAATTGTGCAAGTTCTCCCACCTAAAAAGATGAGAGGGGCCTGTAATTGACATCATAGGTAGACCTCAACTATGAGAGACAAAATAAGAAAAAAAATTCTGAAAATCACATTGTCTGATTTTTAAAGAATTTATTTGCAAATAATGGTGGAAAATAAGTATTTGGTCAATAACAAAAGTTCATCTCAAGTCAAGTCAAGTCAAGTCAAGTGGGTTTTATTGTCATTTCAACTACATACAGAGTACACAGTGAAACGAAACAACGTTCCTCCAGGATCATGGTGCAACATAGACAGTGCATACAAGACACAAGTGCAACACAAACAAACAAGTGCGGACAGACAACACAACACAGTACAGACCTGAGAATAATAAATAATTGCCGGTAGTGTGCAAATTGTGCAATGTGTAATAAATAGAGTCCAGTGAGGTAGTAAAGTAAAGTTATTAGTGCAATGCTTTGTGCAAAAATGCTTCCCCTTTTTTCCTGGGGTAAATGGTTGGAGAGAGAGAGAGAGAGAGAGAGAGAGGGAGAGTGTACATGTACCAGAAAGATATCAGTTCAGAAGTTGAGTTGTGTTGAGGAGTCTGATGGCTTGGGGGAAGAAGCTGTTGCAGAGTCTGGTCGTGTTGGACCGGATGCTGCGGATGCTGCGGATCTCAATACTTTGTTATATATCCTTTGTTGGCAATGACAGAGGTCAAATGTTTTCTGTAAGTCTTCACATGGTTGGCACACACCGTTGCTGGTATGTTATCCCATTCCTCCATGCAGATCTCATCTTTTTAAGTGGGAGAACTTGCACAATTGGTGACTGACTAAATACTTTTTTCCCCACTGTATATCTATATATATATATATATATATATATATATATATATATATATATATATATATATATATATACTTACCCATTATATACATACCCATTTCTTACCACTGCTTTGGGTTTACACAGTTTTGTGTACAGTGTACAGTTTGCTGTGTGGTTTGATACTAACACACAGTCTATTTACTGGATTACAGATTATAGACTTATAGATTTTTGTAGACTCATGTCTACTCATATATTACTCTATATAAAATCTGTATAAATGGGTGTGGATAATCTGCTGTTGGCCAAATAAGTGGAAATATGTAGATATATTGATTTTCATGATGCCAAAAAAATAAGAACTATAACTGTAAAGTTAGCATGTTTTTATACTATGTTCACAAAAATGAACATTTTATTCTCACACACACATTTATATGAATAATCTCCTCTCACAGATGTAAAAAAAGACAAACAAAAAAAAACTTATTACAGGAAAAACCAGCCCAGCTGCCTAGCTGTTTACAGGATCAGACACATACCCAGTGACAACGCGGTCTTCATCTACTTTATGACTGCTGGGTTCTCCACGATTCCAGAGTCTCAATGTCTGTCAAAGCAATGAGGAGTAAGAGTCAGCAACAGCATTATCATCAGGTCAGTGCTGAGCTGTCCACCGCCGCGGTCGTCGACCAGGAATGGGAGAATTTGACCCTTCCATGAGCGGACCGATGAGGCGGGCCGCAAAGCCCGCGGACGTGAGAGGCCCCCACGGGCGGGTGCGCGTGACTTCCTGGGGTGCCCGCGAGGCCTGGGAGCCGGCTTATCCAGGTAGCGCTCGTAAAACTCCCGGACCAGGGCCGGGTCCAGAACGTTGCTAGCCGGCTCCCAGGAGTGCTCCTCCGGGCCAAACCCTTCCCAGTCCAGGAGATACTGAAGTCGGCCCCCGTGCCGTTGGGAGTCCAGCACTCGCCGAACCGTGTAAGCGGGGATCCCCTCGACCTCCACCGGCTCTGTGTCCGCCAGGGTGGCTTTGTCCAGGGGCCCCGGGAACCACAGGCTTTAACTGTGAAACATGGAATACTGGGTGAATACGTGAATAGGGGGGGTAAATGTAATTTAACAAAGACATCATTTATGTGCTTGACCACAACAAAAGGACCCATGTACTTAGCTGCCAGCTTCTGTGATGGGAGCCCCATACGGCGGTCTCGAGTAGAGACCCATACACGTAGGATGGGGTCTCCCCATGCTTACAGTCGGCCTGCGCCTTGTATCGCTGCAGGAAGGTCTGGATGTGTTGATGGGTCTTGGTCCAGGCGGCTTCACTGCGGCGCATCCAAGTGTCGACTGGTGGCACCCGGGTCTTCGCAGCAGTCCAAGGGGACAACAGGGCCTAACACACTGATAGGGGGTCAGGCCAGTGGTTGCGCACCTCAGCGACCAGTCGCTGGGGTAGTCGTGACAGTAGAGTCGCAAAAATTTCCCCAGGACAGTCCAGCAGGACTCTTTGAACCGTGACAGACTCTCGTCGACGTCCTCGTGAAGCACTAATAAGATCCTAGATTACTTGGACAGATGCCAACACTCCAGGTTGGCTCAGAATGACAAATTCTCGGCAAAGGGGTGTTTGCGTTAGCTCCCTAAATACCCCAGCCTCAGGTGAACCAAATTAATGAATGCAAATCAGACACGTGTGAACTCATGACACATGTGAACATGTAAAACATGGCATGATACATGAGCAACTGTCAACCTAAAAGTCCGTGGCAAGTGACATGAACTTAAAGTCTGTGAGTGAGTAAATCAACCGAACATCAACTTAAGTCCTGAGGAGCCTGTGGACCGCGGACCGGAACTGCCCAACTTATTGGCCGCATCATCAAGAGAATAAAACAATTTGTCTTCATCTGCTCTTCTGTTTGTTTGTAATATAAGTTGTATTTTTTTGTCTGACAACAAATGCTGTAAAAGACTGAGGTAATAATTGGGACACCCTCCTTGCACAGGTTAATCTGTTTCCAGCAGTTTTTATCTCAGGGGAAACCAAAAGTGAGAGCTCTAAAGTCTGCAAGTAAATATTCTTTTTTTTCCCTCACTCACATCTTGCTGTCGGCGCTTAACTTGCTAGAACGGCCTGACCTGACCATGTTGGCAGTTGTTTTAAATGTTCTTCACTTGTAAATGATTTTGTGAACAGTGGAACAGCTAAGTTCCATAAACAACCCTATTTCCTAAGGCTTCTTTGGATATCATTGTGGTCATGTCACTCATTTCAATAATCAAGAGCAAACCAAAGTAAATGTCTGACATTTAAATAATAAAGACTAGGCCTGGGGGCCCGTCTACCAGGGTTATGGGCATGAAACTCCTGGATCAACACCGGATCCAGGATGTGATCGGCCGGCACCCAGTCTAGAAGATACTGTACTCGTGAAGCAGGTCTTCAGTCCATTTCCAGTGTTCATGTCAGAGAAAAGATTTCTACATACAAACATAAACTAAATATCAGTATCAGTAAATGCTTTGGTTAGTAAATAGGCATAATATACAAAAAGTAAACGTTACTGTGAGTCATAGACGTCCATATTTAACAGCTCATAATGAAACCGTCTTCGAACACTGGAGAGAGGTCTCCAGTAAAGTAAGTCTCCAGTGAATATTTTATTCATTCAGATCTAGGATGTGTTATTTGAGTGTTCCCCTTATTTTTTTTGAGCAGTGTATTCTTGGTATATAATAAATTTATAAAGTGGTTCCACAAATAAGGTCCTGAAAGAAAAGTGTTCAAATATGTCTCCTGTATACAGACACCTCTATAGTCAAGTCAAGTCAAATTTATTTGTATAGCGCTTTTTACAACTGTTGTGTCACAAAGCAGCTTTACATAATTAGTACTTAATAAAGGACAGAGACAGAGAAGAAAGAAGAAATAACATGAAGGGTCAAAGACCCCCGTGAGCAAGCCAACGGCGACAGTGGCAAGGAAAAACTCCCTCAGAGCTGGAGGAAAAAACCTTGGGAGGAACCAAGACTCACAAGGGGGACCGATCCTCCTCTGGCCAGACTATTTAAACATTAATGATAAAAAAAAAACAACAACAATGATGATAATAATTCTACCACAACTCGTACTATTGATAATACTTTTTATATTTTATTATTAGGGATATTTACTTATTATTATTAAAACATTGACTTGCAAGATAATAAACATACATTCTAGGCATTGTTTAATAATAATAATAATAATAATAAAACAGCAAAGCTGGATAGAGAAACCAACATTAATATGGTATGTTTGTTAATCAATCATTAATTTCTGCTCTCTAAATATTACAGTGCCTTCTGAAGCATGTAGTCGACAAAAAGATCATACTAGTATAGTATTTAAGCCCGGGCTTTAGGTTAGCTTATTGCAAGGTATTGTCTTCCCAATCTGGTGAAACTACTGAGCGTTCTATTTGTTTTACTATTCCCGTGTATGACCTTTTGTTTTTCTCGACAAAGCCTTTTGTCTGCCTGTGTTTTGAAAATCTGGACTTTGACCTTTTGTTTGTACTTTGAACCACGCTTTGCCTCTTCCCACTCTGACTGTTTGCCAGTGTTATGTGTTAAACAACAGGCAGATGGTAAACATCCCAATGTTAAACATCACGATCCATCACAACCCTTTATTATAGCGGTGGATGCATCAGAAACCATTATAGGAGCTGTTTTGTCACAGCGTGATCTCCCAAAACTACATCCTATCACTTTCTATTCTCATAAACTAAAAATCATAAATCACCCGCCAAACAAAACTATGGAACTGTGGACAGGAAATTATTAGCAATTAAGTTGGCCATAGAAGAGTGGCGACACTGGTTAGAGGGGGCAAAACATCCTTTTTCTGTGATAACAGATGATAAGAATTTAGAATATCTGCCTAACTACCAGGATCTAGAAATACTAAAGCAGACACTGTCCTGTGTTTATCAAGATGATCAGGCAACCGATGTGCCAGTTACTCGTATTTTTGCTCCGGAAATCAGAGAAATGAAGAGAAATAAAAAACAGATTATATTAATTAGTATTCGGTGATGCTGATCATGAGAACCTTCCCTGATTGGTTGGCAGAGGGCTTGTGACTGTTGCGGAAGTCCTTGAAGCATCATGGGTAATCTGGTGTCGAGAGGGACAGGAGGCGAACCCAGGAGTGTGACAATACTTCCCTTCAAGGAGTCCGGGACAATCAAGGAATGAGGATGACCACAATGACGCAAACCCCCTTGCACACTGCCGGAACTATTGTGGCGCTGGACAGCATAGCCTTGACGAGGACAACTCCTGGACTGAACCCCAGGCCTGTCAGTCAAAGGGCCAGCGAATGAATCCTGGGCGACTCCTAGAACGTGGGGCTGGACGTTCAAGGTGACATTGGTGGAAATCTGCAATCAGACCCTGATCCAGAACATCCTGTGCTGGAACCCAGTGGTGTTCTTTAGAGCCATAAACTTCCCAGTTCACGAAGCACTGCAATACCCCTTGTCTCCTGGAGTCCAGCAACCGTCTGACGCCATACATTGGAGCACTGTCCATACTAAAAACGCCATACCTGTTGCGGAACTAACCAATGAATTCTGTGCTATCTCGGCCCAAGGAAAGTATCAGGGCCAGTCTGTCTGATTCTCATGACGATTCATTCGGAAGAATTTCCTGAGTTCCTTGTTCATTCTCTCACATTATCCATTAGACTGGGATGGTATCCTAATGTGAGACTAATTGTCACCCATAATTGTTCAAAAAACACAGACCACACCCTAGAAGTAAATTGTGGTCAATCATCAGATACTATATCTTCATGGATACCAAAAAATATACTCTCAGCTGTCTGAAAAGCGGTCAAAATATCAGTGTAACCATCAGACACCCGGTCAGATCAGCAAATCAACAGCTAAATGAGACCAGGGATGGAATGGGCAATGGCACAAGTTTTAGGGGTTTTATACTGAGCACAAACAGTACATTTACATTTAAGGCATTTAGCAGACGCTCTTATCCAGAGTGGCTTACAAAAGTGCTTTGCTATTTATCCGAGAATAACCTCAGCTAGTTTGAATAGACTAAAAATTCAAAAATACCTCTAAGTTTAGACACTACTAAACACAAGTCAATAAGGTGACCACTCTACTATTCGCCCAAGTATTCTCTGAAGAGGTGGGTCTTCAGTCTGCGTTTAAAGCCAGCGAGCAACTCTGTTGTTTGGACACCCAAGGGAGGTTGGTTCCACCACTTTTGTGCCAGGACAGAAAAAAGAGGGGCAGCTATACTGCTGTAGTTATGGATAAATCGGCAGTAGAAGTTAGCAAAACCCAAAAACCTTTGCTATTCTTTTAAGACCCAGTTTACCATAGCTTCTATTTTCCTATCATCCATTAGAACGCCTCCCTGATTAATGATATATCCAAGAAACGAAATCGTGGAGAGATGAAACTTTAACGTTCTAACATTAGTCTAATAATCTGGGAATAAATCAAAATATCATCAATACAAGCAATAACATAATGACCCAGCATATCTTTAAGCACATCATTAATGAAGGCCTGGAAAACCGAAGGTGCATAGCGTAATCCGAAAGGTATGACCAGTGCCCCTAGTGGTGAGAAAAGCAGTCTTCTTTTCATCACCTATCTTTACTCTCAATAGGTAGTGTGCACTCCTAAGATCTAATTTAGTAAAGATTGTCGCCCCATGAAGCTGTTCTAACGCTACAGGGACCAGAGGCAAGGGATAAGAGTAAGCTTTAGTCAGCTGGTTCAGACCTCTATAAGCAATACAGGGCCTTTCTTCTTTAAAAAGAAAAAGCCAGCAGCAACGGGAGAAGTGGAGCTAAAGCTTTCCATATATACTCCTACATAGCCTGCTCCTCGGCTTGAGTTAGCAGGCAGAACAGCTCCTTCTACCAGATCTATAATACAATTATATTTCATATGAGGAGGTAGTTTATTGCCATTCTTTTTACTAAAGACCTCCCTTAAATCTCTGTACTCTGTGGGATATAAAGTGGCTTTTAATTGTGGTAGAAGGGGAACTGTGGGAAAAGTCAGAAAATTTCTCAGACAATATGGATTCCAGGATACCAATTTCCTTCTGGGGCGTGAGATGAAGGGATCATGCTTTCTCAGCCAAGGCAACCCCAAAATAATAGCATATTCAGATGTAAAACAAAAAAAAAGTATGTCCTCTGAGTGTAAAGCACACTCAGACAGTTGAACAGGTTTAGTCAGTGACAACTCCCTCTCCTACTGGACTACAGAGGCAGACTTAAGGCAGTCTTAAGTTATGGAAAGGAAGAATCATCTTGATACCAACCCCAATGTGGGAATACTCACCACATTAGTGTGAGCAGGCAGCATGTACCATCAGCCACCAGCAGGGGGCCAGCAAAGTATTAAAGCTGGTGGGGTTGGAGCAAAGAACTCCAAGCCCCAGAATCCCCTGCGGTAATCACCGCTGACCAGACCCACCTGTGTGGCACGGTATAAATACACCCAGCCAAACACAATTCCCCATCGCACCTTTGTAGAGGGGCGAACGGTAACAGTGGGTTTAAGTGAGAACAGTGAAGAAAAGCTGAAGTTAAAAGAGAAAACAGCTTAAGTTGTGAAAAGCTGAAGTTAAGAGAAAACAATTTAAGTTGGAAACAGCGAAAAACTGAAGTTAAAAGAGAAAAGCATTTGAGTTGCTGTCTTTTGTTTGAGTAAACACCACTCCTGTTTTTTCCTTTTTGTTTTCCTGCCATTTTCCTATAGTGTTTATACTGCCACCTCCCACAGCTGTGGTGGTGCAGTGGAAGTACATGGGGCTCCCATTACCAGGGTTGGTAACCAAGTCACCAAGTCACAGTCACCAATCTCACCAAGCACACACCATAAAAGGGGTATAATAACATTTAATAATAATAAAGCAAAAGTTTAACTGCACTTGAGTCCAAACCCTACACCACACCATAACAATTAGCACATGAAGTAGACTCCACACGGTTTCCTGGAGCTGATGCCTGACATTTGTGTGGACATTCCCGACAGTCACACAGGAGATGACCAACTGCGCCACAATACAAACGCAGTCCTTCTTATTACAATCAGTGCTTCTCCTCAGGTGACAGACAGAATGCATCACCTTGCATAAGTTCAGGACAATCATCCTCCTCAGAGACTGATCTGGGACGTGCATTGAGCAGGTGAGAAGGTGGACGGACTTTGCGAGCTGAGGCTGATACTATGGTCTTCCGAGGGCATCGCCTATGCTTGAGTTGTGACAAAGTAGTCTGTGACACAGGTTCGACAAACCAGACGCTCGCGGATGTGAAAAAAAAAGATCTTTAATGAACAGAGGTTGATCCACACAGCAGGTAAAGATACGGTCCAGGTCAAATAACTGTACAAATAACTGTTAACATTTAGTTCATTGTGTTCACTAACAAAGAAGATTTGCTAAAATACAATTTCCAAATATTTTTCTGATGTTGCAAAACATGAGTAAAACAAACTATGAGAAAGAATGTAACATTGTTTTACTTTTTCGTTTTGGTCTGTCATTCAGAACACAACTAACTATTGTTTGTACATAAACATTAGAAACTTTTGTATTTCTAAACTGCTCAGTTTAATGGAGAGAAAAAGGCCTTTTTCTCAATGTTATTAACCAAACTTTGCTCATAACAATTTGAATGAATGGTGAATGAATTAACGTTAATCTTAGAGTTTAGCATTATAATCACAAACATGAGTAAGTCTGTCCCACCGTTCTGCCCTGCATTCACTCTGGTTCAGAATAATTCTCGTACACAGTGGAGCAAAGTTACGCTCCTTAAGGACCATGGTACAACATGGAACCAAAAAATACAATACTACAGAAAGTGGAAACGTGCAAAAATTTATTTGCAAACATGGAACCAGAACAATACAATAAATGGTCTAATATTAAATAAATATGATAATTACATAAGACATTAGACACAGTAAACAGACAAAACAGTGCCGACACAGCCCTCAGTACTGAATGTGAGGTGGTGAAGATAAGGTGCACAAAAATCTAATAGGCTATGACATGGTTTACACCGTCAGCTTATAACATTATAACATAAAGTAGAAGAATACAGTACTTGTAGGCCTGTCACAAAACCGTTTATTGGGCAATATATTGTACCTGGATTAGTTGCTGTCAATAATATTGTTTTTATGCCACTGATATAATGATAATATAATCGCATAATAATAAAATTACACCCATTTAAAGAGCAATGAACCTTAAGATTCATTAAGATGTGCATTGGAGTTGCAATATAAAAAGTGTCAAACTGATCCAAACATAAACTTTGCTCTCAACTGACACACCAGAGTGATGCAAAAAAGTAGCATCTTGGGGTTTTTCTCACTTCCAAGCACCAAGACCAAGATAGAGCTCCTTGGCAATGAACTATAAGTGGGTATAGCCTTCCAACAAAAGATGAGTATGCGGAAAATGACCTCATTCTCTTCCAAAGGCCCCCGGTACCTTGTTAGGGTGCATGGCATCATTAACTTTTTAAAATACCAGGATATTTGAAATCAAAATTTGGAGGCCTCTGCCTGAAAGCTGAAGATGGGTCGTCACTGGGTCTTTCAGCAAGGTAATAGCCATAAACATGTGGCCAAATGTACACAAAAATGTTTCGCCAGACACAAATTTAAGCTCTTCTCATGGCCATCTCAGTCCCCAGACCTCAACCCATTTGAAAACCTGTGGGGTGCGCTGAAGAGGAGAGTGCATAGAAGACCCAGGACTCCGGATGATTTAGAGAGATTATGCAAAGAGGAATGGTCGAAGATCCCTTTCTCTGTATTCTCCCATCTTGTGAAATTTTATAAAAGTGCTGTCTTGTTGGCAAAAGGGGGTTGTGCAAAGTATTAACTTCAGGGGTGCCAATAATTGTGGCACACATGGTTTATTATTTCTCTATATGGACTTTATTCCCACTACATAAATGCACTTGAATTATTTTTTTGCATTGTTGTCCTATATTATATAGATATATATAGATAGTGTATGTGCCCCAAACAAGGTTGCAATCGAGGTTGAGCCCACATGCACACAATAGAGATAGTGTTTACATGCGTTTTAACGATTGTACACAATTTTAAACATGGTGACCACCAGTTTAGCGGGTGAAGCTGACCGACTGTACGAAAGCTGCTACTGTTTTTAGCTTTATAAATATTAACTAATTTGGCTATATTTCAGTTATAGGAAAGATTGCATGCAAAGATTTCTTCAGATAAAGGGTTCTTTATCTAAACTATGCCTAGATGTTAAGGTTACAGTCTCACGTGATAGATATTTTCTTAAAAATATCTGAGGGTTGTCACCCTCAGCTGAGTCTGGAGGTAATTTTTAACATTCCTTGAAAAATGAAGATTCTTGATGCGCTGTCCAGGTCCTCACCTAGGAAGGCTCATCCTTCTGGCTCCTGGTCTAGAAAAAGTTGTTTACAAGCAGAGATGTTTGCTTCATTGATTTGGGTTGTGGCCACCTGTTGCACCTTTTGTAAATTATTGGGCCAATATTATTTAATTTCTAAATTAATGACATAATTAATGTCGCCACCATTGTCAACTAAAATATCGCATTGTCGCAATTCTGTACTGCTCAGCTGACCACGTTGTAGTGGAAACAATCTGCATATTAATCAAATTACAACTATTTTTAAAAATGTAAGTCTTTAAAAAAAATTCAGATCATCTAACATTGATTTTTATATTTTTTAAATCACAACCCTGAAGGGATCTGGCGTAGAAAGAGTTAGGACATATAAGTACTCTGGCGTATGGCTAGACAACAATTTTTTAAGTACTACTCTCACAAGCTTGGCAGTTTCCCTGTACATACAATAAAATGATTGTTAAAGCAACATTGTTGTCTGTTCTGGATTATAGTGATGTGATATACAGATATGCATCAGCAGCTACCCTTAAACCTTTAGACTCTGTATATCGCTCTGCTTTAAGGACTCCTACTGGTTACTCCCACATCACTGTATAGTGTGTGAAATGGTTGGTTGGTAATCTCTTAATGTGTGCCGAGAAACACATTGGCTTCTCTTTATTTTTTATGATTTTAAACTCTTAGTCTCTAACCACATCAACATGGCCTGTGACTGTTTTTATTAGTTTTTAATTTAATGTTTCATATGATTTTAGTATGTTTTAGTTGTATTTTTAAGTTGTCAGGTTACCTCAGCTAACATTACTATCCCTGCTTTGTACAGCTAAATGTTTATTTTATATTCAATACATTTAAAGTGACAGTTTTTAGATTGATATTGTTTGATTAGTAATTGAAATTAAATATTCTAATTTGAGATTCTGGAAGATTTTCATACATGCTTGCTGCTGCTGAGCTGGGTGAATTCCTACATGTGAAATACTATGCCCACACTTTAAATCTGGGCTCCTAGCAAATGCTCAAGTTACCCATTGTGTCAGGTTTTTTTCACATAATTTGTTTTTATTATAAAAGATAAATTAAATTCAATCTGGCTAAATAAAAATACTTTTTTTAAAGTACAAAGTAGACAAAATACACAGTAGAAAAAATACCTTCCTCAAATTCCTGCAGAGAATTATGAAGGTCTCTATGTCTTGACAGACCTTTGTGTCTTTATAGATGGTTCAATGAGAAATGTCAACAAAAAGATACATGTGCATTTTGGCAACAGAAGTTATAATTTATTTAATTGAGCCACTTTGCTGATTCCCTATTTTTAATATATAAATCAACAATAAAGGACAACAAGAACATATTTCACATTTTTACAAGTTAGTACAGAGTGATGATACAAATGCGTGGATTTAAAGAAATTTCAAAATAAAAGTCGCAACTGTAAGAGTGGAATATCCACCTTATTGTCCAATGGGGGTGGCCAGTAGTATAATACCCTTGTCCAGTATGCCAGAAAGTTGGTGACAAATTCCACAGGTCCTAGGAACGGTTGAGTTGAGTAGGCTCCCTCCTCTGAAGTCTCATGTTTGCCTGCCTGAAGATCTCCTGCTGCCAGAACAAACTGCACTAGATGTGACTTCCCCCACAGTATAGTGGTCTGAGTATCAGGAGGCTGGGGCACTCAACCGGTAGAACTACTATGACCATTGGTGTTCACAAAAGTAAGAAAGAAATAGGTGTACCATATAGTGCCACTCTTTATCTCTCCAGTGTGTGTTTACATCTAAGATCAATCTAATCCTGTTCAAGATGAAGACTACACAGTTTATTAAACTCACATGTGAGCTACAAATGTTTACTAATTTAGTAGTATCTAAGCTAAGGTATCTTTTGGATCCTTTTTTGTCAGTGGTCCACAAAATAAACCAACACTACAAAAACAGATGAAAATGTCAATGTCAATTCATAAACTATATGAATGCTTATGCAACTGTGGTCTGAAAATCTCGAAAATGCTAATCTTCAAGATTTTCTACACTCTACTGCTACTGGTAACCTTCCTGGCCTTTGTTTCTGTTTCTGTGTGGACACAATGGACCACTCTAAATCTACTTAGTAGTAATTTCTTTCATGTGTGAATGCGACGATGTCTTTGGAGACTACTCTGTGCAGTAAAATTCTTGCCACAGTCTAAGCAGTAATACGGTTTCTCTCCTGTGTGAACACGATGGTGTCTTTGGAGGTTACGTGCGTCAGTAAAAGTTTTTCCACACTCTGAACACTGATATGGTTTCTCTCCAGTGTGAATGCGCTGATGTACTAGGAGATGATTCTTACGATTAAAACTCTTTCCACATTCAGAACAATAATATGGTTTTTCACCTGTATGAATGCGCTGGTGTGTCTGGAAATGATGTATGTGGGCAAAACTCCTCTCACACTCTGGACAGTTGTACGGTTTCTCTCCTGTGTGAATGTGCTGGTGTATTTTAAGATGACTTTGTCGATGAAAACTCTTCCCACACTGAAAACAGTGATACGGTTTCTCTCCTGTGTGGACACGCTGATGAATCTGCAGATTACAATACACAGTAAAACTCTTTCCACAGTCTGAGCAGTGATAAGGTTTCTCTCCGGTGTGAATGCGCTCGTGTACTTGCAGGTGACTCTTTCGATTAAAACTCTTTCCACACTCAGAGCAGTGGTGAGTTCTGTCTTTGCCTTTGTCCTCCTGCATTAATCTCTGAGATGTGTTATTGTAGAAAGTATCAAATATTAGCTGAGCATCAGAGCTTTCAAATGCCATCTCCTAACATCAAATCTCTCTATATTTCAACTGCATTCCGCTTAGTGGTGCCTCCTTATACAATTGTGGAAAAGAAGACTGGGAAAAGGGTCAGACCTCCATCAGGAAGACATTCCTTTCTGAAAGTGAAAAAGAAAAAAATTGAAATTTCAATACCAAATTCAATAAATGTGACACAAACCAGCACTTAGGATATGGCATTAAATAAGTTAACTGGAAAATAAACTGTTTAGCAAAAGGGTCGATAAGGCAGCTTAACAAATAAAAATGACTTATAATTTTAGCAAACTGCACTGATATTACATTTAGAAATGTAATGTATGTAAAAGAGTTTTTAATATAGGTACTGTCCTTCACAACAACATAATGTGCATATTTTAGATAACTTAAAATATGAATAAACCTTATCTAGAGCACACTATGCCTTCACTTTACCTTATATAATAATAAAAAAAATGTATTCAATACTCATACTTGAAACATCCTCTTTAATGAGCCATTTAACACTGTTACCTAAACACATCTCTACCAAAGCATCTTGGTACTTCTCAGTGCCTATTTACAATACTTCACTACTAATGCTAAAATAATTAAAATTAATTAATGAAAAGCCTGCAACTGCGTCCCTGATGCACAGAAACGCAGAAAGCACACAGCTAGATAAATATGAAAGGTTGAAAGTCTGGATTTACTTCAAAAAGTTGCCCAAAACAGTTCCAGGTGCAACAAGTGCAGAGTAATACATCATATCAGATGAAACATTTAATAATTAAGGTTTTATAATTGAACTACTTGCATGTTGAAGGCTTTGAGAGTGCTAGGGCCAGTTCTACTTGAACTAATGCAGTTGTTTTCACTGTAGCAGAAAAGCTTCAGTCGAGAGGAGGAAAGAATGTCACAGTACAGTAACCATTGTTATTATTAAAGGACTACAGTCCTTTTTGACTGCTGAACCTCCCTGATTAAGAATATGTGAGGTAGATCATTTGTTTTATCCCTCATATTCACAAAGCATAAAGTATGTCTACTTCTAATAGTGGTTAAAATAATATGTTGGTGTTTTGTGAATATGTTTTTTCTGTGTTTTATTTATTCTCAGAGATGACAAAACCACAAAAGTATCAGTCCCCATCAACCTGCCAAAAAGCATCAAATAGTGCAATGCCTTGGACAAGGTATGAAAACATTATGTAGATTTACTATTTTTATGAGCAGAAACGGTTACAGTTGGTCCAGACATGCATAAAGACTAAACAGTCTTGTTTACTGATGAGTGCCGTGGATGGCCATCATGTCCCAACAAGGCTGCGACGCCAGCAAGGAGGTTGCGGAATCATGGGGAGAGAACTGGTAGGCCCCTTTAGGGTCCACCATTCTTCCCTGACCTCAACCCTATTGAAAACCTTTGGAGTATCCTCAAGCAAAAGGTCCATGAGGGTGGAGGGCATTTCACTTCAGCTAGTTAACTCTTTGGTGGTTAAAGTGGACCAGTTAGAGATGTGCATCATTGGTTTATTAAAAGATAGAGAGCAAGAATCACTGTTAGCAGCCCCGGATGCATTAGGGAGAGCTAATGCATCCGGGGCTGCTACCCAGGTTTAACTGAAATGAGACTGTGTCTGTGCCCCGAATTAAACCCAAACATAGAACATCTAAATCAGCTCATTTTAATATATCAGAAAACATCGAAAGCAGTCATTGTAAATGAAATTAAGTGATCAGAAATTGTTTTTTTGCTGAAACCTGGATTAGACCAGATCAGTATTTAGCAGTAAATAGAGTTTAGATTGTCTGCCTGAGCCCGAGCCCAAATTTTATATTTTATATTAAGCTATGGCGTGATAACCACAATATACCAACGTAATAAATCACACTGTGATTGTAATAAAATAAGTAAGAATGTTATAATCACGCATAATCTCATAATTATTCTTTATCTTTTTATGTTGTAAATTAAATGCAGGATGAATGTGTGCAATAGCGTTATTCATTTGCGGCGACCTAAGCATTTGCACCAGCCTATAGCCTATTTAATTATTTTTGATTAGACTACCGTTTGTTTCATTATACATTTGTTTTTTATCTAAACCATATTTATTTTGCATGTAAATTATGATATTGTTTAATGATTGTGCAAGCTTTTTGCACTTAGGCTATACACTTATAGAAATTCTCAGTGTCACAACAGAAAGGGATAGCAAGACACTCAGTTAAAAAACGTAGATAAATAAATTACACTATATACACAATATAAATAAGAAATAAAAAAGGAATAACAATATTATTTACAGGTTACTGCAAATGACCCTTAATTGCATGTGTGTGGGGGGGGGGGGGGTATTGCACATAGTATTTAGCGTCTGCTAAATGCCTTAAATGTACAGTAAATGTAAATATTTTTTGTTTGTTCAGAAAGTATTTCATATTCTTAAACCTTACGAAATTATATTTGATTAATAAGATTATTAATATTAGATATTAAGAGTAGAGAAAAGTCATTCAGACATCATGTGGATGTTAATTTGCGTTGTTATGCAGATGACACACAACTTTATATATCAGCCAAACTTGACGATAACTATAGATTAAAGAAAATTGAGGACTGTGTAAAGGATGTACAACTCTGAATGTCACAACTTCTTTTTAACAGTAACAAAACAGAGGTTCTCCTTTTAAGTCCAAAATACACTAGAAATAAACTTAATGTTAGACTTGGCTGATTTTTCCATTATTTATGGTCCAGAAGCTAAATATCATTGTGTCCTATTTGATTCAGATCTATCATTTGAGCAACATATAGCTAATATTAGTACAACAGCGTAACTTATGAACATTGCCAAACTAAGAAATTCCTTATCTCTGCAGGATGTAGAAACGCTAGTCCATGCTCTTATTACCTCAAGGATTATTCCAACACACTATTGTCAGGTTGTTCCAGCAGGCACCTAAATACACATCAACTAGTTCAACATGCTGCAGCCAGGGTCCTTACTAAAACTTGAACATTTTATCATATCAGTCCAGTTCTATCAGCACTGCATAATTCTGTATTAAGTATAAAATTATTCTGCAAATAACTGCAAATTCCGTATTAACTATAAAATTCTTCTATTAACATACAAAGCCCTCAATGGCCTCACGGGTACCTGTGTGATCTTATGGATCCTATTATGATCCATCAAGATTACTTAGATCACAGGGTGTTGACTTCTTACTTGTTTCCAATTAAGAAAGCTTCAGCAGGGGAAGAGCCCTTTCTTATAAAGTCCCCCAACCTTCCAGATAATGTTCCAGACTCAGACATAGTCTCTAGGCTAAAAACTCATCTGTTTAGTTTAGCTTTTGGTCATTAATGTTTCCCCTTAGATAAGGGTTGCAGATATAGGGGATTGTAGTACACTGAGATGCTAGAGCTGTCCTCATGCTGCTTGCACGTGATCACTCTTCACTTTGTGGACAGTGAAGCAGATGGACGCTAGTGTTTCAGGGTGCTCCCGTGGCTCCCTGTGTTACTTTCAAATGACCATTTTCAGTTCTTTACAACCAATTATTAGTTTTGAAACTGTTCATGTGCATAATAATATATTTAATTATAATTATATATATATTTTTTTTTTTTTTGATTGTTTAATACAATTCAATTTATACTCTAACAGTTGATGACTTAAAAAAATTCTGACTTCATTTGCATCAACCATTTAGGAAAATCTGAGAAAAATATAATTTGCATAATAATTTGCAACACCGTGTATTTCAGATTGAACAGCATGAGACAAGGACTTCAAGAAAGCTGAGGACTTCATTAGAGTAACACCCAACTTCTATGCAGATCTTGCCAATCATGGCGAAACTCAAGAACTATTTTAAAATAAGAGAAGAGGACATAATCTTCACTGCCACTTTAAAAGAAAAAGTGCAGAATTACATTTCTCAACGTTATCAGGTGTGTAGGGGCACGGCCATGCTGGAATAGAAAAGGGCCTTCCCAAAACTGTTTCCACAAAGCCGGAGGCATGCAATTGTTCAAAATGTATTGATATGTTGAAACATTAAGATTTCTCGAAGTGCATGATTTTATACACCAATGAAAGTGGTGATCACTCAATATTCTGACCTCATTTAGTCGCTAAATGCAATCAAATCCTGACAACAATGTTCCAACTTCTAGTAGGAAGCTCTCCCTTGGACTGTACTCAAACAAAAGCACAATAAGTTCTTTTTGATACCCTTGATTTCAGAAAAAAACAATGACTGAGCCCCTATAGTGACTGTTGTCCATATAGTCCACTTTTTAACATTTGAATCTTCTTTTTTGTCTCTGGCATTCCATTTTATTACTAGCTATCTGTGCTATCTGTGACCCCAATGTGTTGTAATTTGCCCAAATGCCAACACACTGCGTTAAACAGCAATTAGGCTAGTTTAAAAAGCAGCAATTAAGATATTAACTGTTGCTGCTAGGCAAAAACATGCTTTGTCTTTGACTTTCTCTACTTATTTATTTACTAATACTGTTTGTGTGGGACTACATGGAGACTTCCTAAAATACACAACAATATCCATAACATTCAAGTAAAGGAATGACTGGTCACTCCACAACAAAAAGTCAAGGTCATGGTCTTGGCTCATTAGTATACAAAATATGGTATACACAATATAAAGAACATGGAAAAAACAAGACTCCTGAGGAGAGCCCAGAGAAGTTTTTTTTATTTGTGTTATCTAAAACTGTATTATAAAAATATTATCCGGTTAACTATCAAAACAAAAAAGACAAATAGAGTCGAGAGAGAGTAAAGAATTAGTTCCTGGAGACTCCAGGCAAAACCCTAATGGATCAAACTTGTTTTCTATTAATTTTGTTCTCTGCAACTACGTAGTAATATACTACTACTACTACTACTATAGTGGTTGGTGTGGCGCAACAGGTAACACCACTACCTGCCAGTGAGCTACCACACCACTGGGGTTCGATTGGTGACTGGTCTGGGTGACTATGATGCGCTACACCAATAAGAGTCCTTGGGCAAGACTCCTAACACTACGTTGGCCCACCTCTGTAATATGAGTAACGTTGTAAGTCGCTCTGGATAAGAGCGTCAGCTAAATGCCACAAATGTAAATGTACTAAGCAAATACTAGTGAACTTAGCTGTTAGCAGGCTTGCTGAACATGATTGCTTACAAATCAGAATTGAGTTGCACCAAAGTGACTACCACAAGTTAATTTGCCAGTTTTTTCGCCATGATAGACCTGGCAGTACCACCTAGTTACCACATTTAATGGTTGAAGAGGAAGAGGAGACTACTTTTAGTAGAAGGAAAGGAAATGACACCACCAAATATGTCAACCAGGACAGATCATGGCAGTGCGTAATATCAGGTTGACAAAGAGCAAGAACAATGAGCTGATCCGTCAGTCCAACTGCAGAGTGCCTGCACACATCACCAGTGTAATACAACGTACCTTATGTGACGGACTTATAAACACTCTTTAAGAACACACTTATAAATATAATTCTGAAAAAAAAAAGAATATTGAAAGTGTACTTAACTCCAGTAATGCCAGTATAGGAGTGGGAGCCCAGGTGATCTTGTCCTTTTCTGAGTCCAGAAGGGTCCAAGATAGTCCACAGAAAGGCAGAACCTATGGAAAAAAGAACAAACTTGTTAGAGCATGTTCAGTAAATGATATACAGTCATGGCTGAAAGTGTTGGCACCCCTAAAATTGTTTCCAGAAAATTAAAAGTATTTCTCCAAGAAAATTATAGCAATTACGCATTTTATTATACATGTTTTGTTGTGTGTATTGGAACAACACAAAAAAAAGAGAGAAAAAAATATTGATGTAATTTCACACAAAACAAAATGGGCTGGAAAAAATTATTGGCACCCTCAACTTGATATTTGGTTGCACACCCTTTGGGGAAAAAAACTAAAATTAATCGCTTCCTATAACCATCAACATGCTTCTTACACTTCCAACTGGAATTTTAGACCGCTCCTTTGCAAACTGCTTCATATTTGAAGGGTGCAACAGCAATTTTAAGATCTCTCCACAGGTGTTCAATGAGATTTAGATCCCAGACTCATTGTTGGCCACTTCAGAACTCTCCAGTGCAATTCCATTCCATTTCTGAGTGCTTTTTAAAGTATGTTTGGGGTCATTGTCCTACTGGAAGACTCATGACCTAGGACGTAAACCCAGCTTTCTGACATTTTTAAATTGCCCAACACGAGTTGCTTGCCAGGTAACGAGCATCATATGCTTGAAAGTTATTTACCCACAATTTCCTTCTCTGCTTTTCTGTGTTGTTCCAATATACAAAGCAAATAATTTTATAGGAGAAATAACTAATGCTTATAAGAGGGGGGAGACAGTAGTAAAGGGAACTGCTTGTTTTGAGGGTTCTTTGTGGCTGCACAGTCCCAGACTTGTGCACACTTGGATAGCTGAGATCCAAAATGCTAGAATAACAATCTTATGTTGACCTACAGTGGTGCTTGAAAGTTTGTGAACCCTTTAAAATGTTCTATTTTTTTTTTCATCAGATTTTCATACACGTCCAAGGAGAACAAAATCAAGTAAATAAAAAAAATTAGTTGGTCTTTGATTTATTGAGGGAAATTATACAATATTACAGATCTGTGAGTATGTAAACCTTTAGTATTAACAGACAATTTTAAGGTGAACTTATAGTCAGGCGTTTTCAATCAATGGGATGACAACCAGGTGTGAGTGGGCGGCCTGTTTTATTTAAGAGTGGTTAATGCCCATCAGGCTGCCATCTCTAAAGAATCAGGACTCCACCAATCCAACTTCAGACAGAATGTCTACAAAGACCATTATTATCCTCTACAGGAGTGGTTGTCCAACAAAGAACATGCCAAGAGCATAGTCTGCAAGGTCACAAATAAACCCAATGTAACCTCAGACTAGGAGACCACTGAACAACAATGGTGTGCATGACAGGGTTCCAAGAAAAAGGCTGCTCTCCAACAAGAACATAGTAAACACTACAGTTTACTAAAGATCACATGGACAAGCCAGAGGGCTATTTGAACAATGTTCTGAGGAGGGATGAGACCAAAATAAATCCTTTTGGTTTTACTGAGCAGCGTTATGTATGGAGAAAGAAAAAACTGCATTCTAGCACAAAAATATTTTTCTTATACGTACACGGTGGTACTATCATGGTCTGTACCTGTTTTGCTGCATGCATGTTTTGCAACTAATTAGGATGGCTTGCCATAAGTGATGGAATAATGAATTTTCAGTTATACCAGCAAATTCTAACGGAAATTGTTAGGACATTTGTCTGTGAGCTGAATCTCAAGAGAACATGGGTGAAGACAATGTGCAAGACAACGTGCAAGACAAGTCATTCTACCAAAGAATGTTTAAAGAAGTTAATGTTTTGAAATGGCCAAGTCAAAGTTGTGACCTTAATCCAACAGAAATGTTGTGGAAGGGCCTAAAGCAAGCAGTTCATGGACGGAAACCCATGAACATTATAGAGGGGGTCATTCCAGATAATGGTTCACATTTTTGCCACTCACAGATGGTGGTCAAGTCTAATATTTCTGTCTCATTTGATTGATTTGGTTCTTCTTATCTACTTTTAGGCCTTGTGCGAAAACCTGATCAACTTTTAGATTTAAAATGTATGCAGAAATGTAGAAGATTCTAAAAGGTTCACAAGGTTAAACAATGTTATTCTTTGGACTGCTCAACTTTAATTTCTTTTCTTTTTTTTCTCTTGCAAGCCTGTGTGCGTATCTTCAATAAAATACAAGCACAGTTCTGATTATTATTCAGTGGCCTCCTATACACAACCTAATGTGTAACATTGCATTCTCATCACAATAAGTAAATATTTTATACCATAGCCAAATATATATTGAGGTTCAGCTATTCAGATATCCATATTCAGACAACACACAACAGTTGGCTAGTAGTTCACAACAGGGGTCCACTGACTGGCTCACATCACTGTAGTAACCATAACACATTGTGTGAAATGCTCTACATCAATAGCACATTACCTTGTGTACAGATGCTTTTCTCCTTGCACATCTTGCACAACAGAGAATGCTAATGGTGAAACTGTCTGTAGAGATATACTGAATTAGTCCTGGTGATCAGAATAGAGGACACCACTTTTCTTTCTCTCGTTTTAATCCATAAATACTTACTTACAAAACAAACATAACCAACAATCAAACAGTCATATGAACACAATTTGTCACTTTGCCTCTGTACACCAACCCAATGGATTTTGCACCACCAGCACTTCAATTACATGATTAAATTACAAATGTTTCCAGATATCAAAATGTCACTCCTCTCAGTAACTTAACCTTATCAAAATATTCCTTACAGAAACCGTAGGCTGCTGGGGGTAATGATGATAATGCTCAGGAGTGCTAAAATACTAAAGGTTGGATACATAGTATGTAAAGTAGCAAATAATTTATGTTTAACATATTTTAACAATGAATGTATAATATGGGGATATGGGGAAAAAACTAATAAATAATCACTAATGGAGCTTAGCTCTTGACCAGCATAGATAATGTTTTTGTTTGAGAGCAAGCAAAAAGATTTATTGTGGCTAAAGTGGCAAAAAAAAAAAAAAAAGGTTAAGGGAGTTCATCCTTTCAGATACAGTTCTCCGGATGTATTTTATGCCAAAATGGTCTGTGTGCTCAGTGTGGCTAAGACGTGCTGCATTAAAGCACAAATGAGGCCCTGATTTTAGCAGATTAACTAATAGCTGAGAGACTATACGCTGAATTACGCTGTGAACAAATATGCACCAATAAGTGCAAGTTTATTGTCTGTTTAGCCAACAATGCTAGCTAATGCTAACCCTAGCTGACAGCGGCTAATCGCAATGCTAATATGCGATGCCTAATCAGCCATGCTAAGTTTAGCTCAGTACTACAAGAACAGTAGCGCATACACACCAAAATCACATGATAGATAGACATACTATTAGATGCAGACTCGCTGAACAGAAAGTAAGGGGGGACCCGATCTGCGTCGACTACCCGATTTGAACTGCGCACGCGCATAACTCCATGCAGAATGACGGTAGCCAATGCAGAACTACTTACGTCACGTGGATTTCCGATCTGCGTTGTCTTATAATGCATTCTGAATGATGACATATTTATTATTGATTTTTGTTTTTCTCCAGAATTGAAAGGCTACTAAAGCTATCACAATTCTATACAGAGTTTTTATTTACTTATAATTAACACCATATAAGGGGTGCTATACAAGTCCTAGAGCCTTAAGGCCATCACACACCAAACACGCCATAGAGCGCCCAAAATTGTTTCAACGGAGGGACAAACACCCTCCATTGGTTCATTGGTGCTCACATGTCTGGCTTGCAATGGCCTTTAGAAATGGCTTTCTTACTTTTTTTTCCCAGACTGGCACACAAAACCTACAAGAATGTTATGTCCTTTAGGGTGACGTTTTTATGTTTACCTGCTCTTTCTTTGTCTTGTTCCACCTGTGCTTTAATAGGATCTGCGTTTGGAGGAGTTTTGAGTTTTGATTTGTCGCATCAGGGGCGCTCCAGCTAGTTAAGGCCAAGAGAAGAGCTAAATGGTGTTGACACACCACCAACACAGGTATCAAGAGTATATGATTCTGTCAAACCCTCACCCATTCCAGCCTGGAAAGTAGGGACAGGAGAAATGCCTCTGCATGTGCTGCGATTGGTGCTGACTGCGGCTTAACTCATAACATATATGGCAATAACAGCTAGTAGAGCAGGTGGATCAGGACACGACTGTCACATTAAACTATATATATATATATATATATATATATATATATATATATATATATATATATATATATATAACATTCGCTTTTTGTAATCACCTGTGGGCAGCACAGATTGATCTGCGTATAGTGATTAGGATTACACAAAGAAGACTGTGAGTATGTGACAACAGAAGTACAAAAACATCACTCTGCTTGTTTGGTTTGGTCTTGGAAATGTGATTTAGCTGACAGTTTTTAATCACAGTTGATGGCATGCCTTAGACCTACTTTGCCAATCAAGGTTTTTGAGATAGATAAGACTAGAGCTTTGTTTTGTAATAAAGTTGCATTTTTTATTACGTTTTAGAATAAAAAATGTATCTGCCTTTTAAAAAATGCTGAAATGTTTCTGAAATGATAAAACCAATGCTGAAATCTGATAAAAACATGTAAAATGTTATTTCAAAGATCATTTTGAAAAATGTATTATATCTTTCTGTAGTTCACAAATATTTTACTATAAGTATAAATATAAAAATATAAATATAGTAGTTCACATATATTTTGCCTTTAAAATCTTGCATTTTACTAATGCAAATGAGTAATTAAATGAGCATATTACGTAATGTTTATGAACTGTAACTGCTTTAGAATTTTATAATTGTAAACATTGCTAGCATCAGAATATAATTTGATTGCACAAGTCATTCACTTGTTGGAAACATTTAAACTTTTTTTATTTAAAAAAATTGTTTTAAACAGGAAGATCTTAATATTCACAGCAACAAAAAAAAAAAATCTAGCAGGGCATCACAGTTAGCCCATTCATTTGGGCAAAACCAATTTTAACCAAAAAGTCTTCTAGCATGATATTGTATAATGCTTTAAACGTTTGATAATTAACACTCAAAAAAACATACAATATAAAAAAAAAAAAAGAAGAAAAAAATAATCTATCATAATGAATTAAATATTTCTACAATCTACCAATACTGTTGGACTTACTACAGTAGAGGAGCGCTGACAAAGTACTGAGTGTATAAATAAGCATATTGTCAGACTGTAGAAGAATAAGAGAGAGAATGTTAGTGAGTCCATCATAGGGCATGTTTTTATGTACATGACCAGATTTTTGACTACACAACACTGAACCATTAGAATCCAGCTACTAGTAAAAGCTGGTCTTGAAAAATCTTTTTGTTTTTTTTTTGTTTTGTTTTTTGTCACTCCTTTTTGACTAGCAGACAGAATGAGGCCGGTTGTGCTCTTCAGGATTATCTACCAAATATAGACTACAAAAGTCAAGTAAAAAATGTCTTCCAATGCTGAAATAAACAAATGAAATAAGTGTTCAATATGAACTTAACATTCATTTGGGCAAAACCAATTTTAACCAAAAAGTCTTCTAGCATGATATTGTATAATACTTTAAACATCTGATAATTAACACTCAAAAAAACATACAATATTAAAAAAAAAAAAGAAGAAAAAGATAATCTATCATAATGAATTAAATATTTCTACAATCTACCAATACTGTTGGACTTACTACAGTAGAAGAGCCCTAACAAAGTACTGAGTGTATAAATAAGCATATTGTCAGACTGTGGACTTTTCTGTATTGTACATTCTTTTTTGTTTGATCTTATGAAATATTCTAATAATTTAAGATACTGTATTTCTGATTTCCATGAGTTATAAGCCATACTGATAAAAAAAGGGCTTGAAATGTTACTTGTTACAGGTACTTGTTACGTGTAATGAATATAACATATTCATTACATGTTTTTAGCGTACAAGCAAAAGCCTTTAGAGCCCCAAAGTGTGATGCGGACAAATGCAATGTCTGTCTTGGAAGAATACAATGTTGAGACAATATTTCTCCAGGATATGCATTAGTAAGACTAGAGAGCGTCCACATTGTAAATACACTTGTAAAAACTGCAACTGGACAGTTTTCACCCCAATCAAAATGATAAAGAATTTCTATTTAGACATCATAGAACAAAATACATGTTCACGTACAGTGTAGATGTCCAACTCCTGTATACTCTGTTATGCTTCGTTTCCTGTATGAAGGTGCTGGTGTTTTTTTAGTGCACCACTATGTCTAAAACTCCTCCGACACTCTGAACAGTAATATGGTTTCTCTCCCGTGTGAATGCGCTTGTGTATATGAAGACTACTGAGTACAGTAAAGCTCTTCCCACACTCCAAGCAGTGATATGGTTTCTCTCCTGTGTGAACGCGTTGGTGTATTTGGAGATTGCGTCTGTCAGTAAAACTCTTTCCACACTCTGAGCAGTGATACGATTTCTCTCCTGTGTGAATGCGCTGGTGTATTTTAAGATTCCGTCTGTCAATAAAACTCTTTGCACACACCAGACAGTTAAATAGTTTCTCTCCTGTGTGAATGCGCTGGTGTGCTTGGAGGTGACTTTTTCTATTAAAGCTCTTTCCACACTCAGAACAGTTATATGGTCTCTCTCCTGTGTGAATGCGGTGGTGTCTTTGGAGAGTACTATTCACAGCAAAACTCTTCCCACAGTCTGAGCAGTGATATGGCCTCTCTCCTGAGTGAATGCGCTGGTGTACTCTGAAATGTCCCTTTTGATTAAAACTCTTTCCACACTCAGAGCAGTGGTGAGTTCTCTTTTGTTTTTCTATGTTTTCCTGCATTAGTCTCTGAGATGTGTTAATGTGGAGAGAATCAGATGACCTGTGCTGATTATGGCTTTTGCATACCATATTTTAACATTTAAAGCTCTCCAGATGTAAGTGAAAAATGAACACTGGGCGCAGGAGAAGTGAGGCAATATGTCTGCAGAAGAAAAGAAAAAAATGTTTAGTCACATACTACAAAAGCTATTGCTTTATATGTAAACATAATAATAAATCAATACAAATGTAACCAGTATGTGGCAGGTGGGTGAAAACAGGTCTAATCTGGACAGTTTTCTTAACATTAAATTTAAAACTACTGCTGCTGTGGGATCTCAGAATATCACTAAAGCATCCAACCAGCATTACTGTAATCCAATTTTGATACATACAATACAGACGTGCAATCATTTCTTCACCGGTCTGTATATTCCTGAACCTGACAACTGTACAATAATAGTAACTGAAAAATTTTATTTTCACAAAGACAACAAAGCAACCATCAAAACTCATTTTTAATGTTCTTAACATTACTGGGCAAAATATTAAGTTTTGTCAGCATCAAGCGAGTGAATATTATTTGGCATCTAACCTCTAATAGTTTTTTTATACAGTATTTGATTATAGCACATCATGAATGTTTCCCATATAAACAGCCATATAAACAGACTGTCAAAATAATTAAGAAATACAAATGTAGCAGTAATGCAAAATAAGACATTGGTGTCTCACATTTGTCTTCCTCTTTTCTTTTTTGCTGATCTGCAAATAATACGGAAAAACTAATAATACAAACTAAGGGAAAACTGATTAATGTTTATTGTTTTATTGCTGCTACTTTGTACATCCTTGACTATAGTTGAGATAGAGTTAGAGTTCATTCATTCATATGGTCTTTATTGTCAGTTAGCAAATGCATAAAACAACCACAAGTTAAATCTCATGAGTTATTCCATAAATGAGCCATTCATAATCTGAATAATTGATTCTTGTTAGTTGCAGTCCTAAAGAGCAGAAATCATTGTGTGCTATTTGTGTGGAAACATCTTTAATGTTGCAGAAGGTATTTCCAAATAGCAATATACACATAAATGAGCCAAAATGTTATGGCCACCTGCCTAAAATGCTGTTAGTTTTTGCTTGCCACCTTAACAGCTCGCTCTACAAGATCTCCAAAGGTGGTCTGTGGTATCTGGGACCAAGGCAATACACCTAATTCTGTTAGGAAAATTAGTTGGACATTTTGTTCAAGTGCATCCCACAGGTAAAATGGCATGCATGTACCCCCTCCATCCATGTTATACAAAATAACACTCACTGGAGCAGGCTGCCTTATTCCATTGCTAGGCCTAGTTTAAACACTTGTGTGTCCATTATAGGCACTTTCAATAGTTGACAAGGGTTAGCAGAAAGATGACTGGCTACATAGACCCATATGCAGAAGGCTACAACGCACTGTGTGGTGATAAACATTACTCCCATAGCAATCATTCAGAATTAATAGAACTAGCCACAGTAACCATTCTGATTGTGTTTGGAGAAGATTTAGCAGTCTTGGGCTCCAAACACCCTATCACCAGTTAATGATTGATCTCTCATCTTGTCACAGTTGACAGGTATTCAGCATTGGGATCCATACATCTAGTCATTTCTGAGATGCTGTGACCCAGTCACCTAGCCATAACAATTTGGCCCTTGTCAAAGTCACTTCATGCTGATCCAAAACTACATCCACCGCGTAGACTGGGAGAACCAGTTATGGTATGGTGGGGAGGTAGTTTTTGTTGCAAAAATAATGCCTTGCATAGATCAAATCAAAATGAATTATTCTTCTAGAACTTCCATTGCAAATAAGGTTTATTAGTAACATTTTTAACAACTTCCAACTGTTTGCAATAGGGCAATCAAACAACAAATTAAATAACTCAACACATCTACTAAGTGTTTCCCAGCTTCTTCAACAAAAAATTGCCACGTTTAATAACTACTGCAGTCTCAGAATTATTCAGCCCTTCATGACCTAGTAGAGTAATTTTAATTGCAATTTGAATTTTGAGTGTTTAAAAGATGACTAAAGAAAATATTGAAATTTTAAGAGAAACATTCACTTTTTTATTATTATTATGGTTATATTAATGTTATTGAGAGTGCATCAACACACACAGCTTATTAGAATTATCAATAAATTAGTCATTCAATTTATCAGCACAAACATCATTAGGTTAAATCAACAGTCAATGAATAGGTGCAGCCCTAGTTTGGTGAAAACATTACCAACATACTGACTTTTCCCATGATCAACATTAATGAAAGGATTGTTTAAAAAACGAATGCTCCCAGTAATCTGATAATGCTACATTAAATAATGAACTAATTTGATGCCAAAGCTATTTTTGCCATCCGTCACCCATAAACTGTTTTTCATTTATTTATTTAAAAGTTATTTTCACATCTGAACTGTTCCTTGAGAGATCTTATCACACTTTTCTACTACACAGTGTGGTATGGTGGTAATCTCCTCCATGCAGGGAGAAAGACTTCACCTCCAAAGCCAAATAGACCATTTAACGTTTTTCCAAACTCATTTAAGCAGCTGAGTATTCAGACATAGTTTGTGTTTAATTAAGCAATGAATATGAAATTTATATATATATGTGTGGTCTTTGACTAACATCAAGCTACAGAAAGTTAGACTGTTCACCAATTTGATATAAATTGCACACAAAAAAGCACACAAAAAATTGTGAAAAGGCTCAGGTGTCAAAGATGTTTATTTATGGTTGATAATGCAGTGTTTTCCATGTTTGTTCAGGGTTTTTTTCTTTAATAAAATGTTTTATATTCTATGTACTCTTGAAAAAGAGAATAAGCCCATACCCATTACAACTGTTCACACTCATTACCTAATGAAGACTGGAGCAGTCAACCTCCATCCCTGACTGGCGCAGTAGATGTTTAAGATCCGAAACCCTGAACTTGAATCAAACGTTGCCATGGAACTTTATTTCGGTAAAAAGTGACAAACCATCATGAGACACTAATTTCAGATTAGAAGTTTGTTTACAGTACTCAATCAGCTCATTCGCTCCTGTATTGATGCATTTGCAAATACATACGCTAGCTAGCTATGCTAAGTATTTGAAAGCTGAAGCTGATCTTTGTAAGCACTAGCTAGCATCAGAGTAACGGTACTTGAAATTAAAACTTATATAAACAGCTAGCTCTTAGCGTATTAACTAATGTCTGAGAAAACAAAAACAAGCGTGCATTACGCTGCCAACTATTATGCATCAAGAAACACAAGCTTATTGACAGTAAAGCCACAAAAGTTTTAAGCTAGCTAATACTAAAACTACTAGTTAGAAGATCCTCACGATGCTAATATGTTAACGCTATTTAGTCGTGCTACAAAACCACGTTTCAAAACCAGACTGATAAACTTACTGCTGATGCAAAGACGTTTAATAGAAGGACACTCTTTAAATGGACACTCTTTAAATGTATGTTACTGATTCTAAATCATTTTTGTATCAGATAGCAGGAGAACGTTTGACCAATCAAGTGGCACACTGGCGGCTGCCCCCCAACAGTGCACTGGCTTTTTACTCATCCTTTACTCAGGAGGAAAATTTAACCAGCTAGGTTAAAGTGATGTTATACTGATTTTCGACTTTAATGTTTTAAATGAAATTGTACTACTGATTTGGGACCTAAACTAATGGGCATGGAACAACCTCACGACATTAAAAAATAAAATGGATATTTTAGCTATATGTAGTTTAGCATGCGATTTTGATCATATTATAGCCACTCAGTTATGGAAGTTTTAATTTTCAAATTTCTTGTATTGCAGCATAAAAATAATATTTAATAAATTGTACAAAAACTGAGAGAAGTTAAAGCTTTGTTAAAATCAAGTAAAACATTTTTAGGGACACGTCAATGTTTTGTATGTATAGTTTGTTTACATAAATCAGATTTTTGATGTATGAATGTAGCTAATAAATCTGTGTTAATGCATTTTGCTATATGCTTTTATGTAATTATTTTACTGTGCTGATGTTTACTGATATTTCGGAAAAAAATATTATTTACAGTACAATACATCTTTTTTCACTATTCTTTTTGTTAATTACCCTTGTTGTTCATAAGGTGGTTTTAACATATTTATGACCATTATATTGACCAGTTTATTTACCAGAACTACAAGCAGCTTGTAGCTTGCCTCAATAAATGAACCCCAAAACACCCCAAAACTTTTTAATTATGTGATTCAGCCACTCCCTTCCCCCAAGTAACACATAAATTATACAAGTTGTTGTTGTTTTTATAAAATTTGTGGCAAGTAGCCTAGCCTCAAATTCAGTATAATCCTATTTCCAAATGTGAATCACCATTACTAGTCCAGTTTATCCCTAAACTTAATTAACCTGTATCTTTGAACACATAGGATTGGATTTAGTTCCACTTGGCTCCACTTTGACAGTTTTAATATGAAATACTGGGTTTACTCTGCTGCTCAAGACATCATTGCATTTGTGGTCCATTGCTCATTTAATAGCGTTAATCATTTTAATAATCAGTACACGCACACCTAATTATGTTTTTCTAGTCTACTCTTTTCTGGTCTCCCCGAGGAGAATGGGGTAATGGCTTGCTTAGGAAGTGGGCTGTAGACACCAGAATTTCAGCTGTTCTCTGGCCGTGTGGACCCCAGAATCTTATCTTTTCTGGGCCTGTAAACCCTAGAGCTCTAGCTTTTCTGCTGTGTTATGATGATGTAGTACGTTTGAGATACAGGAGATGTGCAAGAGGACAAGCAAACAATAATGCTCTTTTTGATGGCAACATAATAATTAGAAAATTATTGGCTTGCCAGAGAAAACGGAGGGCTCCACACCACTAAATTAATGATGTGGAGCTCACCACTCCCTAAGCTCAATGGCATTAGGTCTTTCCGCTTAGGGGCATCCTTACTGACTAATTAGATATGGTTGGTTGTACTGTTAGTTTGGGATACAGCAAGACAGTCTCACATGGGTTAGTAGCTTAGCATTGCGTTTCGAAATAAAAGTCCTTTTTGATGTTTAAAGTCATGTTATTATGCATGATTATTGCAAACCAAAGCACTGTATTGTGTATCCCTTGGTGTCTTCTTCTTCTTCTTCTTTTTCTTCTTCTTACAGGATTAATAACTCGGGGAACCACTCAACCTGAACCTTTGTTCAAACTTTGTTGCACAGGTCCCATAAATTACACAGCGGCTATGACTTTATTTTCAATGCTTCATACTTTTGTTGAGATATTAAAGAACAACTAGGACAATTTTCCCCTAAAACAAGCCACTGTCGCTTGTCTATTCTTGTCTAAATCTAATAGCCAGCCATACTGGATTGTTGTCCCAAACATCTTTTGTGCAAAAGTGGTGGCACCTTACATTTCACCAGATGTTTATGGACACAGCTCTATTAACAAAATGTATTGAATGAGCTTTTGTCCCAAACATCTTTTGGGCAAAGGTTTCTGGACACAGCTCTATCCTCACCCTAGAAACCCACCCACTTACAGCTTCTGCAGGAACTGCACTACTTTTTAACTTTTTCATTTTTTATTTCACATTTTTTAAAATATTTTTGCTTTAATAGCATTAATATTTCCTTCAGGATATCTAGTTATTATTACATTGCTTGCTTTTCTTGGTTTCTTTTTCTTCCAGGATCAATAACTCAAGAACAGCTTAAGATGGAAACATCATTGTGTAGGTCTTATAAATGTCACAGAGGCTATTTTTTATTATTCATACTTATTAAGATATTTAAGAGAACTAGGACAATTTCCCCATATACATTTAATGTGCCACTGTGACGTCACTGTCATGTATAAACTGGCTTGAACCCGCTCTTCACTTTCGTTCTATTAATTTTAAGCCTCACTTTCTATGTCCCTCTCACTATAACTATATTACTAGAGTCTCCAGAACCTCTGTCTGTCTAACCCTCTACAACCCTCTTTTTCTGTTTGGCTAGCTATTTATCTATAGCTATCTATAACACACACTGCACACTCCACACACAGCACAAACACAACACCATATTACCACCTAGCAACAACTTAGCAATCACATCGGATTCTGCAGGAACAGCCTAGCAACACCTTAGCAACCACCTGGGGTAAAATAGCAACACACATATCAATATTGTTCATATTGGACAGTATAGCAACAGCCTAGCAACACTTTTACAAGCACCTGAGATAAAATAGCAACCTTCTAGCAATAGTAGCCACATAAGATACTATAGCAACATCCAAGCAACACCTGGCATACGATAGCAACCACTTATTAACAAAGGCCTAGCAACCAATACTTACAATCACATGGGATGTTTTAGCAATAACCTAGTGACAACCATAGCAACCACTTGGAATATTGGGAAAATTGTTCTGACAAAAACAACTGCAAGTGACAAATTAACCCCTTAATCCCTTTTAGCTTTCCCACATTCATTATCAACAAAGATAATGTTATTCAAACACTCATTTAGAAATATTTTAATAGTTCTTGTCACATAAACTCACTTCAATTGTGGATTTAAGCTTATTCTATTAAAATATCTGTCTTCCTGTATAAAAAAAATGACCAGTCAAAAAAACATCCCAAAGCATCTATTTGAGTGATCTTATTCATATCATACAATTGGAGAAGACAAAATACTCACTTATGGGTTCAGAAAGAAATTGCTTTCCATCTGGGATCCAGTTTTTAGGTATATAGGTAATCTGAAATGTATGCCTGATTTCACCTAGAAAGGTTCCACAATTTAGAACCAGATCAGACCCACTTAATTATAATAAAAGGGAATTCTTAATTATATGTAAATAGTTGCTAAGTACCAGTCACTTTAGTTTAGTTTTGTTCTTGGTATCATCTTATCAGTTTATATTTACTTGTAATGAGGGAATAATCAGTATAGGGTACACTATGGGGTAACACCCCTATATGTGTATTACATTTACAATGTTTTGAAGTATGTAGATGTATACAGATATTTGTATGTATATAATTGTGTTTGCATACATGTGTGTCTATGTGTACTGGTGAAACTGGAAATGGATGTTGATGTGCCAATGATTAACCACCAGTGCAGATCCTTGGTGCACCCACAGGCATTGATCATGATAATGACAAAGGTACAGATTACATATTAATGTACTAGTGGTTCTCAAATCAATCTGTCTCAAATTGTCCATGCGTTTTCTGTTCTAATGCCAGACATACCAGGAAATGTCCTACTAAGAACAATTGCTACATGTTACATGTGAACTAGGAGATGGACTAGAGGAAGACCCTAACAACTGAGAAACACAGAATTAAACAATGCGTGACATTCATTTTTAAAAAGGAGATAGCTTTTATTAATTAACTCCAACAATGATGATGAACTTGTTTGAAAGAGCATGTAGAATTAATAGTGATTATGCACTGCTGTCATAATCTAAGAAGCGAGTTTTTTTCTCACAGATCCAGTAGTTACTTTCATAGCATGACACATCATCCCATGTCTTCCCACGTCGAGATCTGGTTACAGCACAGTCCTGCCTGAATGCCCATCCACCATTGTTGGGCTGGCCTTCCTCCCAGTTGCTGAAGCTGCACACATAATATCCAATCATAATTTTAATGCCAGATGATATTTATATGCTAGATGTTAGACTCATGACTAATGAGAACCCAGCAGGCATTATAAGAAAGGTATTTTGTAAGGTCAAAGCTGCGTGTTTTCCAAAAGTTTACAATGAATTGGATACAATGCAGCATTTTCAGTTACTGTTCCCAATTATATTGTTATTGTTATTTTGTGAGCATTTCCATGTTAATGTACTGTCTAATTTATCCCACCTTTAGAAAGATGCCATTGTAACAGGATAAGAAGCTTCAATGATGGATCAAGGTAAACTATTTGTATTAATCCCTTAATGAAGAAAGGCATTTTATTTCGTAACTTCTGTTCAAACTTGGTTATAGAAGTTTGTAATAACACTTTTGGACCACCGGCGGGCCATAAAATTACCATCTACAAATGTTGTCTCAAAGCTGCTTATATTATTATAGTTATTTTGTGAGCATTTCCCTTAACATACCTTAAAGGTTGTTACACAGACAGACAATGACAATACATGTCATACAACTAACCAACGATACACAATCCTAGTCCCTGAGATTTACCAACCTGAAGAGTTTTCCCTTAACCATGTCAAGTCAACTGCATTTTTCTGTTTTGATTTTCCGAAATGGCTGCTATGTATGTGTTTCATGACCAGCCACTGAAAGAACTGGTGAGTACTACAGAATGGTAGTCATTGAGGCAGAACACAGATGACGTCTTTAGCACAGGGATGGCAAACCTGCAGTCACCCACACCTTCTGGTTAGCGCGTATGATGATTGGAAGTCCCATTATCTGTGCACTTGATGAAGCCTGTCAATGACATTTAAGTTGTCCTGTGTAGCAGACTTCTTTAATAGAGCTCAATATGTGTGTTTACAACAGTCATGGAGTGCTAAGTTGGTTTCAGTGAGATGCAAAAATATTTAGATTTTTCAAACAAAGAGGTTGTGATGCCTTTTTCTCTAGGTAACCTTTTTTAGGAATAATCTTTTTGCATTTCATGTTTTATGCTTCTTTGTTACTGCAATACTTCCCCCTTTATTCTCCTCTTTTTTGTTTGAGCATCTGTTTTGACCTCTTTTTAAAGAAGTGTATAGTTAACAACAAGTAACACTTGAAATAACTTTACAGAAAGTGAGGTGGTCCAGGTTGGCTAAGTTTTTTCATGTTGGCATTAGCTGAATTGGTAGGAGAAAGGTGAAGTCGCTGCTTCATGTGCAATTATTGGTGGAATTTCCCCACTGCGGGACTAATAAAGGACTATCTTATCTTAATTACATGCTGGAAGCCTGTTCCCTAATTACAGACAACTGAATCTAAATAGGAAGGTCCTTCAAGTAGTTGGCCACACCACTCTATGGTTTTATTACACCCCACCCCATGTAAAAAAAAGCACAAAAATGGAAAAGAATTGCAAAAAAAAAGAGCGCAATACATGAAATTCCGAGTTGCAAAAGATTTATCCTAATAAAGTGTTGCAAAAGAAACTCTTCATCTTTGTGATAGTTTTATTTTCTCATCACTAAAGATTCCCCAGAATTAGCATTCTGTAGGGGCCAAGCAGCTGAGGTAGGGGCAGGGTGCAGCCTTATATATGCCACTGATGTTTGTGTAAACAAGCTACAATGTGTTTATTCCATCGAGTCACATAAACAATGTCCTGGTGGAATTTAATCACACTTCAAGTTTGCATGATTAAAAATGTATAAAACAATTGGATCAGGTGCACGGTTTGTAGGTTACTGACTGGTCCATTAGGTTAGTTCAGTGCTTGTCTTGCATTAGTGCTGTGTGAAATGTACACTGTGACAATGAGAATTACTGTAATCTTCCATAATAAATATTAAACCTAAGTATGTAATAAGCCTGGGCATGTAGCTGGGTTAGATTAGCCTGTTTCATGGGTCTCGATTTTTGGGGAAATCTACACAATATAAAACCTCCATTTATAGTAAGGCTTTGTTAAATAAAGACTCAAAGTAAGAGATTAATGACCAGAACTGAATTCCCTAATTTCTTACCCTGTGGACAGTATTGAGTTGTCCACCCATTTCCAGGACCCTTCTGTGTCCATGTCAGTCAGACCAATAAAAACATCAGCATCTCTGAAAGAACTCAGAGTATCCACAAAGTCCTGTAGAGGTAAAATAATACCAAATATGCACTAAATGATGAAAAACTTCCATTTCATATTTACTCATTTTGCTATTAAAGTCACTTAAAGCCAGATTAATTAGATGTTTGTAGCATATGTTGCATGCACTGAAGCACCCAGAGCTCATTTATCAACATGTGTACAGAAACCTTTTGCACATGTACAATTAAGGGAGTAGACTATGCAAATATGCAAACATATATTTATAGCCACCAGTAAATATATAACAGCCTGGAGTGAGTTACCAGGGTCCAGTAGATAGTAGATCTAAATAGTAGGTTTAACAGGCATTCTTTTAGCTCATGGGCAGAAATTATTTTTCTGGATTTAAACATACAAACAAAATAAAAACAGTGTTGTTGTAGTTCAACTGCTTGACCACTAAAGACTATCTCCAATCTTGACGTTACCTTTAACCAATAACCAAAATCAGTAACAGCTTTTTTAAGGGAAGTGAGGATGATTATTGAAGTTGATTAGTGTAGCTTTGCCATTCTGGACAGCATGAGCAGTTCTATCTTTGAGTTTATTTTTGATGTTCCAGGTCTTCTTCACAGGCACAGATCCATTACTGATCTTTATTTGCACAAACATTAGTAAAACTGGTAGCTTTGGGTATAGATATTTTGCAAGAGACATAAACAGCAGCTTAGCATTTCTCAAAAAAAATGTTTTTAAAAAGGTTTTACTGTTTAATAGATGGTTATGTTTTACATGTACATAATATATATATATATATATATATATATATATATATATATATATATATAACATAATAACATACCTGTTCCTCTTTGCTGTTTATGATCACCAGGTGTCCTTGTATACTTTCACATTTTTTTTTGCTCTCAGTCCAGCTCTTCCTTTCAGTAGAAATGTGGTAAACACTGCCGTTGAAATATATCCATCCCTGCTTGGTGAAACTGTCTGTATATTACATTACCAAACACAAACACTTACATTACTCATTACAGCCAGCAAGGCATGTCTGCTTCTTACTGTATTCAATAAGTATTGAACTATTAAAGCCCCTGCGAACAGTTTAAATGTTCAAATTTTTGTTTTAATAGTACAGCTGTGAAATACTTTTTTACCAGTGTCATATTTGAGAACTATATACAGTTGCAAGCAAAAGTTTGGACTCCTAATTTCTGTTACTATCATTAGGTATGAAATATCAAACTATCCTATACCCTATAAATTATCAAAGGGTATACAATAAAAAGAACTATAGAATTATAATATAATATAACATTATATAATATAAAATAATCATATAATAATAATAATAATAATAATAATAATAATAATAATAATAATTATTATTATTATTATTATTATTATTATTATTATTATTTATGCCTGCAAAGCTGTGGAAAGATGTAAAAATAAAGCAAAATATTTTTGTGACACCTGCACAAATCACCTGAAAGAGTCATTAAAAGAAAACATAATTTAGCCTGAGACATCTTTAAAGGAACACATCTTCAAGTGTTAAGCACAGAGCTGTATCATTCATGCTGTATTTTTGTTTTGCAACCAGTGCTGGAAACATTTCAGTGGTGGAGAACAGAATAAATTCAGTTATATATCAGCAGGTTCTGGAAGCAGACACCACACAGTCTTAAAAAACAGAAAAAGAAAAGAGGGTGGCTTTACAAAATTATACTGAGCCTAAACAAAAACATCAAGCTGAAGGTTTTGCCATGACCCTCACAGTTCCCAGACCCTAAACATTATTGAAAATCAGTGAACAGACCTTGGTATTTTCAAACTGTAAAATGTGGAAATTTAAAGTAAATAAATAAATAAATAAGTAAGCTTAAAAAATAGAAATCTTTAACCTTTTGTCATGTTTTAGCAGTAGCATATTTTTTAAACATATTTTTAACACAGTATATACACCCTTATTTTTTTGTTACATGGATTCCACACAGTTGGCTGATTAGATAATGCATGTTGGTGTAGGTGTACATGTGTTTCTCATAAATTTTTTTAAAGCTGAAAAAGCTCCCTGGCAACGTACCAATGGCCAATAATAGAGATGGTACAGATGTCACCTAAGACAAATTTCATTCTGCCCAACTCAAATCCAGATTTTAAATAACAGGTACATACAGGGGCTTTAATGTTTATCACAATCACATAAAAAGGTCAAAACAGAATTGGTTATTTCACATAGCTAATCATGTTGAATCACATTTTCTCTAATACTTCTTTAGATTAAAAAAACTAATTCAAACAAGCTTTGAATGATAGCACACAGCTCTCTCTGATACTCTCATTGCAGCAATTAAAACAGCAATAAAGACTAAGAAGTGTCAAAGCTAAACAAAACAAAATAGGAATGTAAAGATGGGGGGATTTAATATTCCAATATTGTTTCCATGTCACCTGTATTCCAGTCCAAAATACATCTGAAAATAACCCACCAAGCCATGTGAATACATAATAAATAAAATTGTACATATTTTAAAGAAATTGGTTCTTTACCCACTATACTGAGCTTATTCTGCAGGCCATCTGTCTCAGTCAGGTTGTTGCAACTAGTCTGTAACTGGTCTCTCTCTGCAGCCAGGTTGTTGTAACTGGTGTGTAACTGGTCTCTTTCTATAGTTAGGTTGTTGTAACTAGCCTGTAACTGGTCTCTTTCTATCAACAGGTCGATGTACCTGGTCTGTAAATGGTCTCTCTCTGCAGTCAGTCTGCTGTGAACGCTCTGTAACTGGTCTCTCTCTGCATTCACATTGTTGTAACTAATCTGTAAGTGGTCTCTCTCTGCAGTCACGTTGTTGTAACTAATCTGTAACTGGTCTCTCTCTGCATTCACATTGTTGTAACTAATCTGTAACTGGTCTCTCTCTGCAGTCACGTTGTTGTTACTAATCTGTAACTGGTCTCTCTCTGCATTCACGTTGTTGCAACTAATCTGTAAGTGGTCTCTCTCTGCAGTCACGTTGTTGTAACTAATCTGTAACTGGTCCCTCTCTGCAGTCAAGTTGTTGTAACTGATTTGTATCTGGTCTCTCTCTACAGTAAATTTGGTGCAATGAATCTGTAATTGGTCTCTCTCCGTAGCCAAGTTGGCATAACTGGTCTTTAACAGGTCTCTCTCTATGGCCAAGCTGGCATAATTGGCCTGTAATCGGTTTCTTTCTATAGCCA
This sequence comes from Salminus brasiliensis, assembly GCF_030463535.1. Lineage (NCBI taxonomy): Eukaryota > Metazoa > Chordata > Actinopteri > Characiformes > Bryconidae > Salminus > Salminus brasiliensis. The sequence goes on from NC_132901.1 coordinate 6,222,951, forward strand.
GATTATTACAACTGGGTTGTAACTGGTTTTTCTTTTTAGTTGGGTTATTACATCTGTTCTGTAACTTGTCTGTCTCAATAGTCAGATTATTGTAACTGGCCTGTAATTGATCTCTCTCAATAGTCAGACTGCTGTAACTGGTCCGCAACTGGTCTCTCTCAATAGTCAGATTGCTGTAACCGGTCTGTAACTGGTCTCTTTCTATAGTCAGGTGGGAGCATTTGGCTTGTAACTGGTCTCTTTCTATAGTCAGTTTTGCATAACTGGTCTTTAACTCGTCTCTCTTGATCCACAGCAGTGTGATAGCAGTCAGCTGAAGAACACACAGCAATCCCAGAAACACTGCAGCCAGTCTGTAAAGTCTGCTCCCTGCAGTGGGAAATAGATATAGATATGCATTACTTTCACAATTAGTAATTGTTATTTCTCTACAGACCCTCTTCACAATAAAACTAATATATTGAGGCACTCTCTCTCTTTCTCCTGTCATTTCTTTTATTTATGTCTCATTCTTGACATGTGGCATTTGATCACAAATTGAATCGATTGGTTTGATCCATTGGTTTGGCCATATATGACATATATAAATGTTTCCTTAAATGCTTTAAAACTAAGGGGGGAAATGTGAAAGCTGCTTTTTCACAAGACAGAGTATTTATGAACATGTTAATCTGCACAAGATTTATTTAATCAGAGAATAATAATCCCTTTTTAAGTAAAATAAGATGAGAGCCTTTTCTTGCTATAAGCGGCAGTTAGCATTGCAGATCAATATGTTATAGTCAATCTATTACACATTTATAATAAATTTATCTTCACTGGGCTGATACTGATTAAGATAAGATAAGATAAGATAATTATAATAATAATGTATTAGTCCCACAGTGGCGAAATTCACAGTGTCACCGCAGCAAAGGGATAGCAAGACACTCAGATGCAAATCGTAGATAAATTACCAACATATACACAATTTATATAATAAAAGTAAAAAAACTCAACAACATTACAATATTATTTACAGATTATTTACAGATAATTGCAAACTGACCCTTAATTGTATATGGGGGGGCATTGCACATTGTATTTTTACATTGAGGGACCTCTATTCCCTGAACATGTGTTTATAGTTTAAGTGTGTGTGCATGTGGTCCGCTGGGAGCAGTGCTGGTCGTGGAGTCTGACGGCAGCAGGAAGATATACACACTTGGGGTGAAGCAGCCTCACTAAAGGAGCTACAACTGAACAATAAGACCAATAACCTATATACTAAGAATGCAAAGGAATAGTTGAAAAATTAAAGTTGATTGATTAATGCAGTCGTTTAAGACTGAAGATGATATGCTAGTAATACTGTCACATCTTATCACAGTAAATACATGCAAAAATCTTAATTTGTTTTCTTCAGAAATTGAGTGAAAAATTATATAAACAAGTTAAACAATTGCATGTTATGAATGGACCTTGTTTAAAAACAAATGTTATCATTTGCATACATCCTGCTTTGTAGCACTATTCCACTTTTAAACTGGACCACAATGTTACAAACATTCTAATCAACAGAGTAAACAATTCTAAATTAGCAACTTGGCAAATCGGCCACCCAAATAAAAAAGCTACTCGTGACAAAAGTGGATTTAGTCAAATTTGAAGGTAACAGTTTGATGTCTGCCACTCAAGAACAAATGTTAAGATCATGTGGTATAAACACAAAGGGAAATGCTAAAACATAGACACAAAGGCACTCATATTTGTATCAATAAAGGTTTCTCTGAAGCTGTACATTTGAAAAGAAACAAACTCTTACCCTCCAGAAAATATTCTGGAATTTATCACCAACTCACATATCACCTTAAAAAATATGTTAACTGAACATTTCGTATGCACTAGGTAACAATGAAACCACCATATGAATCATTGTTGACCTATTTGAAGCACATAGCATATTAAATCTTATTGTATCAGGGTATGTGTATGTTCACTGATAATAAACTGCTGGAAAAGCGCACTACTTAAATTTTGGAACAAAATATCTAAACATATTGGTGTTAATAGAATAATCAAATATCTTCTGCCAAACTAATTAACCTGTATTATACCTTGATTTATTCATATCGCTCCTATTACAATACCCATTGCAAACTGTTCACATACCTCAAAATTGCTTTGTTAGAATGTTACGGTCAGCAAAATACTTTGCAAGTAAGCAAGTATACTTAATGTGTATGAAATTAATCACGATCAAATACAACAGTTTATTATTTTTTTTACACATAACCTCCATCCTGACTGCTTTGAAACCAGCCATTTAGGTGGTAGCTTGTTCAAAGCTTTTCCCCAAAATCCATGACATGACCTGCCAAACTCTGTAAAATGACATTTACTTAATATTCTTTGTTGCTGACTGACTCTAGGGTACTAGGATATGTGTTATTACTTTCTCTTCCTTTCTGCATTTCTTGCACTCTTTGCCTGCTAAGATTAGACCAGACACATTTAAAAAGCTACATACCTCTGTTTGGAATCGCTGATTTCTTCTTTGTGTTGGTGTTCTTCGTCTCTGTGTCATGACCTGTAACAGTGTCTGGACATTCATGTGTAACAACTGCCATGTCTTTTGTTCAGCTCCTTAGTGCTCATAAACAAAATCTTCAAGAGTATAAAGATTGACCAAGCACTGTATTACAGTGTCTACAGCTGTACCCCTTTGTCGTATTCTAAGTTTAAGTATTTGGCTGCCCTCAGTTCAGGAAGCAATCAGGCGCCAAACATTTCCTTGTTCAGGAGACCAGAGCAGAACTCCAGCTCTTGTGCTGGAACTATCATGCTGTTGTTGATGAGAGAGGTCAACTAATGGCCAGACTTGTTAGAGCTGATAGGTTACAAATTGGAATTAGCCTGTTTCTCAACACTGTTTTGATTGTGCTGAAGACACAATTGTTTTAGGTTTAAATATTTCAGAAAACCAACAGTGATATGTACAACAAAGCAAACAATATACAATACCCTAAGCTTGCAGATGTACTGCTTTTATGCAGCTGTTTTTGTCTGGTCTCACCAGCTACCCCCTGGAGGGAAAAGGAAGGATATTTAAAAATGAGCAGGAAAATGCCATTGTAAACTTGGACAATGCAATTAAATTAAGGCCACAGGTCAGGCAGTTAAATTATTTTAACCCTTCACAATAACAGCTCAGGCCTTGGCAAAACACCAAGCTAAACAAAGCATTTGTACATCAATCAAGAATGTCAGTGTAACTGTGATCGTCTTAAAGTTGTTTACTCTGGCGTCTACATGCCGATATGATGAATCTCACCTATAGCCTTGCAAAATTGTCAGTGAGCGTGCATCCTCTCTCTAATCACCCTCCCAGCTGTAAGCTGTTAACCAATGACTTGTTCCCTAAAAAGAGAGTTTTTAAATAATTGTTTTTCCCCCAAAGCCCTGTCAGTTTACTGCTTACCTTTGTATCATTTACTAGGTGTGTCAGAGCATTTTTAAACCTCTGATGGTCTTCTGTTGTGGACCAGTCATAGTCATAACAAGCTTATTAAATTAAAGCTAACTGATCAAATCTGTGAGCTCTCGGGGTGGCCAATTTTTTCCTTTTTCTTCACACTAAAACTGTACAAACCAAAAACATCATACTAATCAGGCTTAAAATGTCGAAAAGAGGATCTCCGGGTGAAGCCTTATATTGTAAAGTTACATAACCAACTAAATACAAAAAATGTATTGTACAAATAGCCCCTGTGTCAAAGTTCAAACCAGATGTTTTAGCTAACCAGAAAAGACATTAGGAACTAATGTAAGGAGTGGTGTTGTGTCCTCAACTGCATTATCCGAGTTATTGTCTGGTTTGACAGCTGTAGCTGTGACGTGCAAGATGTCACATAAGTGTCGATCAGTCAGTCTGGACCTCACACAGTTCTTGTTTAGGTTCATAAAAGAGAAGGTCTGTTCACAAATGTACATGGACCCAAAAAAGCTAAGCATTTTCCTGGCATGTTTTCATCTGGGGAAATCTCTCCTTAACTAGGGGTTGATAAAAGTTCTAAAGCAAGACCTGCTGATAACAGCTGCAAGGTTCATCATTGTACTGCATCTTAATCAACTTCATCAAAAGCTAATGAGCATCTGGAGCGCTCATTAAACCCCACTGACAGAGATGCAACTGCAATCATATTTTCACACTGCCAAAGTTTTCACTCTCGCAACATAGGAAAAGTGTGTTGTGTTTGGCCAAGTTTGAGACAGATGTCTTTTGAATAGTTGGATATGGGTAATAAAGGCCTTGATATGCGCATACATCTGGCTCACCGCAGAATGTTTTTTCTTGTAGGCTGTTTAGCGCATTCCAGTGCTTCATGATCTCAAATAATAATAATAAAGAAGCTGTATCTGCCAGCCAAACAGGATCAGACAATTCTTTCACTGAATGTCCCTTTTGGTAAAGGGCTTTGTCGTGAATCAATGGGAGTGGCCAAGACCTGATTAAGTTTTTTTTTTTTTATAAAAAGTAAAAAATGGAAAAGACTAAAATAGTTAATTGTACATTCATTATTATCAATTGTATATTATATATATATACTTTGTAAATAATATGTTTTATCATATATTTTGTAATATAAGTAATAATATGTGGCATAAGATCATTAACAATTATCATTAGATTATAGTCTAATGATAATTGCAGGCATTGTAACTTTTGGAAGCAATTGATGATGATTCTGGGTGCCTTCTTCCTCAACACTTAATCAGAAGTCAACTGAAACTGAATATAAACTAACAACATCCATTTTATTAAATAATTATATTATGTTCAATGTATCTTTCAAGATATCCTCAGTCCAGTTAAGCCATCATGAAAAGAAACAATTAGATCCTTGACCAGTGATACATTGTGGCATGCAGTGTTCAGAAACTCAAAACCAGTGTTTAGATTTAAGGTACTTTTCTAATCGCATCATTTACTTTTACATTTACATGTGTCGTGTGTCCACTGGTGTATGGTAGCTTTAAAGGCTTTCTCCACAGGACTAAATCCCTAATCACATTTAGGCATGTGGAGAAATAACCATTTGATTGAATGGATTGTTGATTTTCAATAAGGATAGTGAAAAATTTTAGTTTCTTGGTAAAGCTACCTCAGACAGACGCACTGCACTTAGCGCACAGAGCCTGCTGGTGTATTAGGCAGTGAAGTTTAATGGCACTTTCACCCTACTCACTGACTTTACTGCAAACTAGTGATGTTAATCCCCTCATCTGCCATCGCTGATGTGTGGTCGGTAGCTATTTCAATCAGTTTGTTCCAGAACATTTTCATTTCTCCAACTGTCGTTTAGACTGAAATGAATCCACTCCTCTTGCCTGGCCCCTGCTGACTCTAAGACTCATTCTATCATCCAACCCCCCTACAAACATAAGCAGCTAATATCTGAGATCATGAGAGATGAGAATTTGTCACAGACTTTTCTTTAAAAATTGCTTAATAGCGTTAGACGAAAATACAGGAATTACTCGGCAAAGCAAAAAGCAGCTAAATCATTCAAACGTTAACTAAAGCTGTAGTGTTTAGTAATGTCTAAGCTTAGAGGTATCCTTTGATTTATTGGTCTATTCTAAGGCTAAGGCTTTTTTTGTGTAAATAGCAAAGCACTTTGTAAGTCGCTCTGGATAAGAGCGTCTGCTAAATGCCGTAAATGTAATGTCTCTCTACTGCTTATTCCTTATTATTTATTATTACTTATTATTTCTTGAACAGAAATCATTTTGAATAGGGGTTATATTCTTACATTATCCCGTCCTCTAATTCTTCCATCTTGTTGCTGGTCATGCTCTTTCATTTTTACCCTTCCATTTCACCAACTGTTCGGTTACTTACTCTAATCTCTGTATACATTTTTATCTTTATTTTATTTTATTTTTTTATTCTTTTTTTATTTTAAATATAGACTATTCATCCTATCTGTATTATTTTGCTTTATTTTTTATGTGACAAACCTTTGATTTGATATGTTTCAAGAAACCACTTCAGAAGCAGAAAGTTATAATATTTAATTGTTGGACTTTTAAAAAATGTTTTGTTTTTTGTTTGTTTGTTTTTGTTAATAAAACAACCAGAAGTGACAATTGTTCAACGAGTCAGTAAGGACTTTTATCGTGAAACGCGATGTCAGCGCTATTAAACCACGTGAGACTGTCTCTCTGTACTTCGCCAGAGAGGATTCATGCATCATATACGAATCATATACAGTTTACTTTATTTATGATCTTTGACTTCGTCAGGAGGATGGAGCTACTTTGAGGAGCCGCGCTGAGAGGTTCAGGACATCAGCGGTGAGGCTAAAGACGGTTCATGTCGCATAGGGGCGTTACTGAGGTCTACCAACAGCAGGGGCTCAGCCCAGTCCGGAGAGGTGGCAGAGGGTGTCAAGAAAAGATAAACAAAAGATAAACTAACAGAGCAACATTTACATCATATAACAAACGTAAACAACCACACACTGCGTGTTGTTAAGGCTGCTGCCCGCAGTCTTCCCTAAATCAGGATGTTAAAAAACACTGCTGGTCAGTTCCCATAGCTGTGCAGCTTACAGTGAGATATAGTTTGGTAGTATTTATATTTTGAAACGAAGAGTCTGTAGCGGCTGTCTCGGCCACGTTTAGATTTATCTGCTTAAACCCTCGGAGAACGGAGACTACTCGACTGGTGAGAGTTAAACCTTTTTTTAGCTCAACGCGCTGCATACAAATCTGCTGCCATATAGCTAGCTACATAAACCCCGAGGGGCTCTGTGGGCAAAGCAGAGAAGAAAACTCGCAGAAAACAGCTGGGAATGTGTGACAGCCTCTTGCGTGCTGTCAGTGGATCGAATCACAAAGTTTAGACTGGATAGAAACCGAGCCAGTAAGCAAAGACTCGCTTTCGTGTGCACGCGCGTCACGCAGCATTATGGGCGCAACAGATGACTCGCGATTCCTGTTGTTTCTCTTTATAAATAACTTATAATCTTACTATTTCCTTCACAGAAAACAGCGAAACATCGTCTTAAATGTTAACCTTTAACAAAAAGACTTTAATACTAGGTGCAGTATTTGGGACTTAGGATGTTGTTTAGAGAAATCAGTCTGTCAATCAATCAATAAGTTTTTTATAAAAACTCCCCCATTTATAGTATATCCGAGCAGATTCAGAAGCTACGCTGGAGTAGGCTCCAGTGTGTTTTTGAGTGAAAGCAAAAAATCCTCTGAAGACTTTGAACGTGAATTTGTAAGCAGGTGTTTATTCTTATATATTATATATGAACTAAAGAGGAAATTAAAGTACATATTTGGATCCCCTTTGCTCGCAATAAGCAGACAACAACAACAAGCCTGCAATCCAATTACATCATCAATTCTTTTGTGATGCTTTTCCAGACCTTTACCACAGATTACTTTGGTTGTTGTTATTTGTTTTGGATTGTTTCACATGCTAAGTTAAGGGTGGTAATTGACTTGGCCAGTCAAAAACTTTCTGTTTGTGTTTTGGGACATTGTTGTGATGACACTGGTAAAGTTTCTTCCAACTAGATATTTATATAAATATATCTATATATAGAGAGAGAAAGAGTATATAAATACTCATATATATATATATATATATATATATATATATATATATATATAAAGATTCTGTATAAAGAATAGTGTAATATCAGTAGGTGTCAAAATAGCATTGCAAATTCTACCCTAACCCCCAGTAAATAGTAAAATGCATTTGAGAGTAACATCTACACATCAGCTGCATTTGATGGTTGTCGGGCTTTATACTTCAAAAATTAAAGGAGGTGGGTAGGGCATATTTTCAGCATGTGTCAAAACAGAGGGTTCAGTAGTATCTATGTCCACTGAAAAAAAAATATAAAGTTAAGAAAAAATCAGTATGAATATGCAGAAACAGCCAGAAAGCATGCTGTAATTCATATGTTAGTTCTTTAATGTCTTTCATTTATTCAAAATATTTAAGGATCCTAATAAAATATGCTTAATGTGAATATGTTTTTTATCCCCCAGGAAAACTTTACAAAGGGTTTTAAAGAACCCTTGGGGTTATAGCCCGGTTGCCTGTACCTAGTTATGTCCCTGGAGCTGCTGGTGAACTGTGAGTAGCCTGTTTATTTTCTTTGTGAAATGTACGTTGCAAAACACATTAACCAAAAATATGCTACTAAACACTACAGCATATTCAGAAACACAACAGCATATTTTAGAGCATGCCAGCATATTTAAAAATATAAATAAAAATGGTAAAAAAATCAGCAAATGTAGAAACACACTAGCAAATTCAGGAATGCAAAAGTAGTAGTTCTGTGAGTAATTGTTAGTCAGTCAGTGGCCACTGAGTGTATGAGTGGATTTCCCGAAGCTGTGGTCTAACAACAGTTATTAGCTTAGTTATTAGCTTAGATTGCAATTGGTTGGGGAAAATGCACCCTAAAAGAGTTTGGGGAAAAAGATGCAGAGAGAGAATGTATACGCAAAGCCACTGGCTGATTTGAATGTGAAGGAAGATGGCGGGCAACAGGCATTAAATTCCTGCACAATGAGATGTTCGTAATGAAGTCAGAAATTTGTGCCAAACACAAACATTAGGGAGGTGACCATTAAGAAACAAGGTGGTTGGCCAAAGCGTAAGGGATTTTGTGGTTGATTTGGTAAGGGAGGTGCTGTCTTTGGAAGACTTCCTGCTTCTTGACAGGGTGCATTGAGCCAAATTTGACCCTAGAAAGGAGGTCCATGCCTCCTCATAATGCAGGTACACTATCAGCATGTAGAGAACATCATGGAGAATATCATGCGCAAATTTACATTTGCGGTTCAACAATCAGCCTATGTACATGTTCATTGACTTTCCCTCAGTTGTGGTCAAACCTCTTTATTTTCCAGGCTGTGTTCACTGCCTCATCTAAAATCCTTTTTAGAGTTTTTTTCTTTTCTTTTCTTTTTTTTTTTTTTTTTTTACAGGTGATGCATTATGATTTTCATTTTAGTAAATGGATACGCCAGATATGTAATTCTACTTTCTAGCTAAAGCTAGAGGTACTGTTATTTTCATTCAGTTCCATTTGATCAGTGAACAATTGGAGATTAGGATACCCCCCCCCATTTTAGTAAATGGATACGCCAGATATGTAATTCTACTTTCTAGCTAAAGCTAGAGGTACTGTTATTCTCATTCAGTTCCATTTGATCAGTCAACAATTGGAGATTAGGATTACCCCCCCCCCCCATAATATCCCCATGACTTTGTTAAACATTTATGCGACAAATTATGATAAGCCTTATTAAAATTTATTTCTATATCCCTATAACATGATCTATGGCTATGGTCATTGCCCTGTAACCTTTTCATTAAAATTATAGAATGTACAAAAGTCACAAAGTTTCTGGAGACTGAACCCTTAACTACTTACAGATCCAGATTTTTGTATATATATACAGCAAGAAATTCAGTTCTTTTTTTTTAACTAATGAATATCTCTAGCTCTACTTTTGGAAACATTTAAGGCCTGCTTGAGGGATTGTGTTATTTTCTTTTAGGCACTGCAGAGAAAGAGAGGCAGGGTGGAACAAATAGAACTTGAAAATCAAATTTAGATATCTTGTGGACAAACCTCAGAAGCTCTTAGCAAGACAAATCAGAAAATTGGAGAGTAATTGTCCTAGTTATAAAGTGAAGTCAGAATCTGGTGAAGTCAGAATCCAGTTTTATGAATTTCTATACTTAGGACTATGAGATGAATGTGCTAGACCTGGTTCAGGTCTAGCACATGATGTACAGTACAGTTGTACAGTACAGTTGAGAAGACCACCACAACTATAAAAGCCTTCAAATCTAGTAAAACAAGGCCCACCTGGACTTTGTAATGCATTTTGTAAAATGTATGATTTATGATGTATGATCAGTGTAAATACAGACAATGTCCCAGCAGTGGTGTTTGATTATGTTCTACATATTTCAGTACTCAGACTAATGCTCTTTTAAGACTAGTCTAAGTTACAGAAGAAAATGATGAGTTTGAAGTTTGAAGCTTCACTTAAGAACAAAACATGTCCACATTTTCAGATGAGAAGCTCACTATTTATGCTGTGACAACGTCGACAGCAGTAGAGAAATCCCAGGGGAACTGCAAAGTAGCGTTTAACCAGCTTGGCCAAATAGGGAGACTCTCCTAAAGCTCTCATTGTCCTTTCACTATGTAATTGAATTTGAGAGGCTTTGCACAGCCTTGTAATGCTGCATCTCCTCCTCTACCACTTGTAAGAAAGGCTTAAAGGGTGTTGTCTGTTCCGTGGGAAATAGAGTTTCCAAACAGTTCAGCGATCTGTGTTCTTTTGGCTAGAGGTTCTCTGCTTCTCTGTCTCCTCCCCAAAATCCACTAAACAGCTGCAATATAATGTTATCAGAAATTGGTACAATTAACGTGTCTAACAAATATACAAATCCAGGAGAATGACAAAAAAAATAAAGCTTCCAAAAACAGGTCATCCATTTAGTTATAGTGAAAGGCTGAAATTCAGTTCAAATAAAACTGATTTATAGAGCATATTTTCACAGCATTTTCTGACCAAGGACCATGAAATAAAACAAATACATTATACTTTATGTAATATGTGATAGATTGATTTTTATTAAATTAATTCTGTTTGGATCAAAACTATGTAAAACAGCATTATGTTGCATTATATATTATTTTTGCTCAGCACATTCTAACTAACATCTTGTTGTTCAGCTCCGTTAACTGTGCAGTGCTCCACTCTGGCTGCTTCAACAGCTTGTAAATGAGCACAAACAAGTTCTTATCTCATGTCACTTTGTCCTTCCTCTGGAAACAATCAGTTTCCTTAAGTTCCATCGTTGTGTTTCTTAAAGTCTCCAAAATGGTCAAAGCAAAGAAATGGGTGAATTGGGGGGAAAAAAGTTTTGCAACATTTTGCCACATAGAACAGGCATACATGGGCTGTACTTAGATAGCTTTTTGGTTTGTAGTTCATACTCTTGCAACCAAGCTCACTTCTTCAGTTTCAGTTCTGCCCAGCAAAGCAAAGTGTCTTGATAAAAGCTTCAACAGAACATCCTTGACAGGATGTTTCCTGAAAAACACCAGCCTACAAAACAGTCTCCAAGGCCTGAACAAAAGGTTATAATGAAATGCACAGCTGAAAAAACAGAGAAATCTAATTTTCAAGACCCCTTTCCAGTAAGCCAAATGCAACTGTTGCAAAAAAAATAAAAAATCCAATCTCAAAAAGGGGACCCTATTTTCGTTGATGACACCAGCAAAAATAAAGAAATAAACTTAGAGATTACATAAGATTGCATGCTTGTAGTAATTGTTAAGATTATCTATTCAAATTATTAAAAAGAACAAGTTGTGAAATAACCAGTGACACTTTTCATGACCTAACTTTCTGCCATTGTGTCATATGTTTTGTTTTGTTTTTGTTTTTTTTTTCATGCAGAATTGAATGGCTTCCTGATGTATATCTGCTCCTGCTGATACTGTTGTTTTTCACATCAAGAGACAGCAGAAAGAGATTTTTAATGTTACAATATGGCATCCACAAGCTCTGATAATCAGCAGACATCATCTGATTCTCTCCACACCAACATATCTCACAGACAAATGCAAGAAAACACAGGCAAAGAGAGAACTCACATCTGCTTTGAATGTGGAAAGACATTTAATCAAAAGCGCCGTCTCTACAGACACCAGCGGATGCATACAGGAGAGAAACCCCATCAGTGCTCTGAGTGTGGAAAGTGTTTTACTGACAGACATACTCTACAAATACACCAACGCATTCACACAGGAGAGAAACCATATCACTGTTCAGAGTGTGGGAAGCGGTTTACTGTACAAAGTAGTCTCCAGACGCACCGGCGCATTCACACAGGAGAGAAACCATATTTCTGTTTTGAATGTGGAAAGAGTTTTAGAGAGAGTGGTACATTGAAAAAACACCAGCGCGTTCACACAGCAGAAAAACCATATCACTGCTCAGAATGTGGGAAGAGTTTTACTGTACAGCGCAGTCTTCAAATACACCTGCGTGTTCACACAGGAGAGAAACCATTTCAGTGCCCTGAATGTGGGAAGAGTTTTACTGTACAGCGTAGTCTCCAAACACACCAGCGCATTCACACAGTTGGGAAGCAGTATTACTGCTCAGAGTGTGGGAAGAGTTTTAGAGACAGTAGCAGCCTTGAGAAACACCAGCGCATACACACTGGAGAAAGACCACATCACTGCTCAGAGTGTGGGAAGACTTTTAGAGAGAGTGGTGCACTAAAAAAACACCAACGCCTTCATACAGGAGAGAAACCGTATTGCTGTTTAGAGTGTGGAAAAAGTTTTAGACATAGTAGTACACTGAAAAAACACCAGCCCCTTCATACGAGACAGAAGCCATAATGGTGAAGATAGGGTCGGACATCTACGCTGTACTTTAACCCCACTGAAGCGGACAGATCAGCAAGCTCAACAGTACCAGCAGAGTTCAAATATTGTGTGTTAGCTTTTATTTCATCTGAACCTCTCTACGTAGGGTAAATTGAATATGGTTCTTAAAATAAGAACAGACACTTTCACATATTACTTACTTTCTCAGTTTATTAAAATGAGCAAGTACAGTCAACAGAAAGTCAATACAAGAATAGAAAGAATAATAAAATAGAAAAACTTATTTAAATGAGGATAATATTAAATAAAAATTTAAATGATTAACCCACAACTGTGCACCTTACTGTCAACTACTTTGACTGACTCACAGCAGGACCAATTGAAAATGTTAAATGGTAAAACAGTTTCAGTGACCAGCTAATCACTGTAAACAATAAGTACTTGACTACTATAGTCTGCATACGACTTCAAACCACTAATACTTTCCAATAAGTATTCAGAGTGTGTCCCATTTCTGAAGTGTGCAAAATTACAGTGCACAATAAATACACCCTGGACTGAATATAAACAAGTAGTATTTTGCTAAGTATATATCCCACAGTTCAACACATAGGTGACAATTTCACACGCAGCAGCCTGACTGTCCCACCAAAATAGAATATAGATCCGCACACTCATTAACATAAAACATAAACAATGTGATGTTTAAAAAACAATTTGTTTTCATTTTACAAGTTCAGCCCCCTAATGGTCGATCTTTGTGGAGCAAAACGAACAAGTTACAAGCAAATGTTAGCTTCCTGCATCAATGTAAAAGTGTGCCATTGATGGCCTTTACTACAACATGGCTTGATTTAAGAATTGACAATGATTGTTTAATGATGACTTTGGCATCGTGACAGACTGGAGAAAGTTTGTTTTGAACATTAATTGTTTATGAAGAATTTGTGAACCAGATATACAACTTTTAGCTGTCAGTGCTCCCCTTTCATGTCGTAGGATAATTTTACCAGCAGTTCTGTAATACTGCCTACATAAAGGTAAAGGTGCACGTATTTGTCACTGTACAGCGAAATGTGTCCTCCGCATTTAACCCATCTGGTAGTGAACACACACTCACACACACACACACACACACACATGTGTTAGGGGAAGTGAGTACACACACACACCCAGAGCGGTGGGCAGCCAACTCCAGCGCCCGGGGAGCAGAGAGGCCTTGCTCAAGGGCCCAACAGTGGCAGCTTGCCGAGCCCGGGAATCGAACCCACAACCCTGTTATCGATATCTCGGCGCTCTAACCGCTGAGCCACCACCATATATTGTTGTCATATTGTAAATATTGTTCACGAAATGATTTTCCAGTTTGTTTTTGGAGACTTACTGGAAAGAAGTCTTATAAACAATCATCAATACAGTACATGTCATTTTATGCTCATTTAGCAGCCTCTATACATTTATTTGATAATGGTAATATGAAAGCTGCTTCTTAATTTAATTTAACCCCTGGTGCAAGCTATGGTCTCCTTGCAATTCTGCCTTTTTCTCATCAGAAAGTAGCTAAAACCATCACCACCATGAACACTTGGAAAAGCCTGGGACATGATGGATTGGATCTCGTTTTACTGCAACGTGAGATTATCCTAGTACAGATCTCGAAAACACGGCACCAATTCTGCCACCACACTTATTTTAATTGTTAACCAAATGGATAACGATACTTAAGATTATTTGTGCAGATCTTTTCATTGATCTTCTCTTAGGAACTAAAGGGGTTCTTCAGGGTTCGAAGATCCTTCGGCCAATACTATTAAATACTTATAATAATGATATTGCCACCTCCAATGTTGATTGTGTTGTCTGCCTCTTTGCTGATGACACCATACTGTAATGGGGAAAAAATACAATGTTTTAAATGCTTTATAATCTGCCTTGTGAACGCTTTTTACATAAACTACTTTTAAATGAAGAAAAAAAATCATGTTCATGCTGTTTTCCAGTGCCTCTAATATGTTTTTTTACTCTTGGAATATTATTATTCTAAAGTGATGCAGCATTGAAAGAGTCACTGAACTTATGTTTCTTGGTATAGATGATGAAAGCAGTGGTAAATGTTATCACAGCATGCATTAATTCAGTATTTTTACTTGTTATATAAAGTATGAATATTAAGTATGTGGCTGTGGTTGGGGTGAAAAATCCCAGATGCAATTTAGTTTGTTTATTTACAACCTTGCTATTTTGCCACATAATGAACCATGCTGTTTTTCTTTTATGGTGGGCTTGTGAAAAACAAATTATGAACAATTCTTTTATTGGCAGATTTTTTACTGCAGTGGCTCACAGTAGCCAGGTAGCATAGCATAGTCGTTTTAGCACTGCTACAAAAATATTTTTTTGGAATCATTTCCGAGTCTTCCCTGTACAGTATTCCTGTTCTTTCTGAATCCTTGCAACAGTGTTCTATTAGTTAGCTGAGATTGTAGTAGGAGCTGCTGACGTTGGCCCATAGTCTAGCAGCTGCTTGCCTCCCTGCTTCACCCTTAAAAAAGCTTCCTTTTTTGGCTTACATTTTTATTTGCTCAAAATAGTAATTGCATTTGCTCTTAAGGCTTTTACTAGTGGGCTAGGTGTATGTAAATTTGGGGGTGTGAATTAAAACTGTTACAGTTTTGAAATGGCCAATTTAACAGTTAACATTTAACAGATTTTATTTAAGCTATGGCACCTCTAGAGCAGAGATGGTTAAGTGCCTTGTTCAAGGGCTCAACAACAACAGCTTAGTGGACCCTAGTTTTGAACCCATAACCATTTGAACAATAAACTAGAAATCTATTGATATGTTTGTAGTACTGTTACTACACTTTTGTGTGTTTATTTATTTATTTTTTGTTTAATTTTATTTATTTATTTAATTTCACATGTTTGCTTTTGATTTTATTATTTGTATTTAATTGTATTTGTTTATTTAATCTGACAGTGTAATTCATTTCTACTTTTATTATTTAATTTGACTTAGTGTTTTACTGATTGGATATTTGTTTTTTATTACATATTTCAATCCCTGTTTTTTGCATATGCCTACACTAAATATAAGGACCACCCTGAATGTACTTCAAAGTTTAAATAAAGGTTGATTCATTCATTAATTAATTGATTGAGTGATGCATAAACAATGTATTTGATATTAATTTTTGGTTTGGACACTGTTATGTTAATGTCTTCCAATCCGTTATGTTGCCCTCTCTTGGCATCTGTTTATAAATCAGTTGTTTAAATGGTTAAGGAGGGCCTTTGACAATCTTAGAGGCTGCTTGGAATTGGAATATGTTTTCAGAATTAAGGCAGGTAGACATAGGTTCTGTTTATATCGCCATTATGTCGAAAGTAGTATGCATTCTAAAGCTATTACAGAATGGCCTAACAACAAACATTGGTTTACAATATCACTAAAATTCAGTATCAATAAACAGAAAAAATATTTCTTGATTTTACTGATTTCATGATTGTGTAATGCAATTCTCAAAGAAGCACTTTCAAAAACCCATTGTAATCACTGGACTACATATTTTTTACAATTTACTTTTTAGTATATTAACTGTTTGCATATTAAATAAAATAGCTACCTTTATTTGCACATGAACATGCACATGTTTGTATTATATTTTATTATATCTACTTATATACACATCTTTACGTCTAAATTCTATTACTACACCAAGGATGTAGTTTTAACAATGTTGTACTGTACAACCCTTTATTAGTTGACAAAGTTGAATTGAATTATATGAAATGTAATGATTAATGATTATGAAACCAGTTTGAAATTGCTGTTGCTTTGTGGCATGGTGCATTATCCTGCTGCAGTAGCCATTAGAAAATGTGAATATGGTCAGCAACAATACATGGCACTTTTGGTCAATGAATGTTTGCTGTTGGCAGCAAATTCTGACAGTACCATCTGTGTGTCGCAGCAGAAATTGAGATTCATCAGACCAGGCTACATTTTTCCAGTTTTTAAGTCTTTAGCCTTCAAAACTTGCCTACTTTGATGTTTTTGTACATTTGTGCATTTCATTTTTATGCTTTTCTGCTCACTGCAATTGTACAGAGGACCAGCACTTTAAAGTCTTTCTGACTGGGAAAGACTTGAACATTTCAGGAAATTATCAGTTATCAGCCCATCTTGCACCAGCAATGCTCAAAATCAATAAAAATGTTTGCATTTGCATATCAATGTATAGTGGTTGCCAAATATAGTATAGAAAAGTTGTCCTTTCAACATTTCATTTGTCTTAAATATGAAAAATAGAATAGCAGTCCCCTATTTGATTGGATTGTAAATATTTGTTTGAATTGTAAATAGCACATCTGTCAACCCAACATTATGATTGTGATGTTGGGAAAGACGTTTTGGCGTGGAGCACATTTAGAAAGAAGTGATGAAAAAAACTGCAGTTCTGACACCAGTTTTTTGGGGGTTTTTTGACTCCTGGTTATTGACTCCTGCCACTGGATTCCCTCCTCAGCTTGGTTTAATTTTAACCAAGTCAGCACCCAAATGATCCAGAGTGCAATAAAGAATAACAGTAACCTATGTATACTTATAAAAAAATAAAACATAAACATTGTAGTGACATCTATTTTCAGTTTATTAAAGCAACATGCCATTAAATCGATTTAGATTTTGAAAAAGTTTGTATTGAGCAAGAATTTCTAATAGAAAGAAACAGACTGTTGATAGATTGTATGTAATGTACTAAACACTGAGAGTTGTTAGTTTGCTCTCTCTTCATCAGCTTCCTAGAAATATTTTGGTAAACAGGATGAGAATTAAGGCACAACTGTATGGCAAAAAAGAAACACTGACTTGAGCATCATTGTTTTTGTTTCCTATTATTATCAAAAGAGAGTCAAAGAGCTTACGGATTAACGTCATAATAGAAAAAAAATGCACTGAGCTTGCCAGTTACTCCCAGGCAGGTGAGTAGACTAAAGACATTTTCTATTTTGAGTTTGAAAACGTAGTTTGAAGGCAGGGTGATCAGGGACCTATTGACTCTGCACCTGACTTTATGGGCCCTTAACAAGCATTCATTACAGGGTTTATCAAGAAATACTCAAATATTCAAAGTAATTTAGTCATTTACAGTCTTTTGGATATGAAAGGTATTGGATGTAAGTATTGTTAACCCTTCATCAGGTGCTGTGTCAAGTGCTGTCTCTTCTTCCTAAGATTTGCATAAGACTTGGAAGACAGGATAGATTTTAGTATGTCCAACTGTTCAGGGACAATTAAATTTTTTGTTAAAATAATTTCTGAAAAAAAGTGATTTCTTTGAAACGTGGTTTTAATATTTTTTTTATTTTATTTTTTATTAATTTTTATTAATTATTATTATTCTTAAGTACGAATCTAGCACGTAAATGCATACAGTTGTTCCTGTTATACAAAAGGAATGTTGCAGCCCCTTATTCCCTATGTTTTTTTGCAGATGTTGGTGGATTCCGTTTCCACCAACTTTCATTTGTGTGCCATTTCCACCTCTTCTCTCACTTTGAAGAGTCTTTAAGGCACAATTATCCAGTGTAATGTTATGTAAGAGGATGGAACGTGACTTAATAGTTGATGTTAAACTGTGCTGGACTATGTTCATAAATGCTAACTGCATGCTGAAATTGTTGAATTCCAACATTTGGCATATTTGGCATACTACAGCTATAAAATGGCCTCACACAAGTGTGATTTTTGCACTCGGATTACATGTTGCTAACAGATGAATTATGCCCTCTGTGAGTTAGCTAGAATTAGCTAGCTACTGCTACATTAGCCTAGAAGTTGTAGTGCAAGTGTAAAGAATGAAAATGTTGCATGATTATTACGAGACACTGCACACTACCTGGTCTTGATTTGGCAACACGGCAAATGGAAAAAGATACTGTTACTGGTCTAACGGGTCTGCACCAGCGCGGAACGGCAGTTACCATTTTGCCCTGCAGTGGAAAAGAAGCTTGAGTCATCTCAGGAAGGGCCACACTCACAGCTGGAAAAGTTCTGGGTGAGAGTGCCAGACTTGTTCCCCTAACTGGCAAAGAAAGCCTCTCCAATGTGGCAGCTCCCACGGAGGCCCTCATAGCAGACACATCAGAAGTCTCTTCTTCTGGATTCTGCCCATGATAATGAATATCATGGATAAGGATCATGGATAATCAGTTTTTTTGGCCAGTCACCCCTGAAAATGCTGTTGCAAACTGTATTGCTGATGTTTACTGATGTTTCTGAAAAATAAAATTGCCACAGTTACTACAAAGGATCTTTTCAAGATTCGCTTTTCATATTCCAAAATGACCCCTGCAGTACACAAAGCAGGGTTTATTATATTATTATACATTTTATTACAGTAATACAAGGACTGAACTATTGTTGATTAAATTAAAAACTAATTATATGTTGGTGTATACTTTTATAATGTACAATGTAACTTATGTGTTAAGGTTAGATGTGTTAATAACGCAGGTTAATTAGTGCATATTAGCATAATTTGTTAAAACATGTCTACTGCTGAAATTTAAAAATTCCAGTTTTAAATGTTCTTGAGAACTGATTATATATATATATACTGTCAGTCACTATACTATATATATATATATATATATATATATATATATATATATATATATATATATATATATGTCTACAGAACTTAAAAAGTAACAAAACTTCTCAATTTAATAATTTGATCTGATTAAATGTAATAAAAAAAATAAAATGTTTACATGGTTATGCATGGTATAGCTGTACAAATACTAAAGCTGTTTTGTTTTGTTGGGAAACTCTCATCAAGTCATCAGTTACTTTTATTTTGAAACGCAATTCCAAAATACTAAACCACGTGAGACCGTCTCGTTGCACTTTGCCAGAGATCATTTATGAATCCTATAGGTAGATACCTTTTTATTTACTTATGCGGTTTACTTAATATATGAGCTTTGACTTCGTTTGGAGCTTAGAGATTTACTTAGTGAGAAGCCACGCTGACAATGTAATGTTTTATAGTTGGGAGGCATCACGGGTGAAGTGAGACCGGTGCTGCATCTGAACTGTGAGTAGCCGGTGTGTTTATCTTTCTGTATTTTTCCACCTCAAATGAGCTTCAACTTGCGGAAATTGAGGTTAGCGCCCTCAACACTCTGTAGTGTTTAATTCATTATTAAATGACTTATTTAAATAAGTTAGCTATGTGTGAACCTGATTAATCAAATTTCTTTGAATTACAAAACGTAACTGAGTGGTGGAGCTGGCTAACTTAGCATAGCTAGAGCCTGTGATAAGTCGAGTGGTGACGCGTATAGCCGCTTCTGCAGCTCGTTGTCTGACAGTCGTCACAACACTACTGTGTATACACTGCATGGACAAAAGCATTGCCCATCTGCCCATTCATTCATTCAGTTCCGAAAAAAAGAGCATTTATTCTGCTTTTGTATTGTCCATGGAAGGTGTTCTAGATTTTGGAGCATTGCTGTAAGGATTTGATTGCATTCAGCGACCAGCGCTCCAATGAGATCCGGACGTTGGATGATCACCACCCCAACTCATCCCGAGTATTGGATGGAGCACCATCATCCCAAAGAACACAGTTCTGCGGCTTTAAACCCCTCTACCCCACGCCTGGCATTAGGCATGGTGCCAAAAGGTGCGTGTTTATCTGGCCTAGAGAGTTCTATACTAATGGCAGTACTTTTTTACAGGGACTAGACTGTGTGCTTGTGTACAAGGGTCAACAGTGGGTGCAGCTTAAAGTAGCTGAATGCATTTATTAGAAATAGTGTCCTTTTGAAAATATATGTGTATATTCTGTATTATTATTTGTATATATTGTGGGAGGGACTATGCATCTCGAGGGACTATGCATCTCGAGCGTATTTCGCTCACCTTTAGACCTGTGTTAATGTGATATGATGATGACTTTATTTGGATGTATCTAGGTACAGATAATACAAATTATTCATAGTTTATTTATTCTTTAAAACACGCTAGTTTGGCTATTTAGCTAAACTGGTGTATTTGAAATAATCATGCAGTCATACTGGTTGGTTATCTTGATCAGGTTGGTTAAGCCGTTAGATTAAAAAATACCCTCTACTGGTCAAGAGCAATGCTGGTCAAACAGCTTAACCTAATCGAGCTGGCCAGGCTGTTTTTTCTCAGCAGGCTACGATTACGTTATTTTAATCCTGATCACAATACTGTGTTTAACTGACTGTTTGTAAGTACAAATGTAATAAGAGTTGTAAGAGCTCATAAAGAAGACATGGCAAAAATGTGTGGAAGCATTATGTGACATTAGACAATGCGAGATGAAGGTAATGAGGATTTAAATATTGTTACCATGCTTTGATATGACAACTTTCTTTTACTGACGTTCAGCTCCACATACAGCCTCAGCTATCGAATAGTACCATATTAATATACAAAATCTATAATTTCTGTAAACATATTTGAGAACATTCAGCGTTCAGTGCTTTGCCGGATTATATAGTGCTCGAACATCAGGTCCTGGAATGGGGATGTGTTTCAGTGTAAGCACCCATCTGTCAGTGTGAGCTCATAAATCGTAGGCTATGGTCATTCACAGTGGATGATTTAAACATGCAGTGTAAGTTGTCACCAAGAGCAAGATTTATAAAATCATACAGTCATGAAAAGTCACTAGTTCACTTACAGTGATGCAAATATTTAGTTTTTGATTTCTGATGAAACTATGTTCCACTTTTATTATTTTTTTTTTTTCTTGCAGAATTTGACAACTTCTTGTTGCAGATGGTCTCTAACCTGTCATTTTCCATGCAACACATTGGGAGACGCCACATGAATGAACACTTTTAAAATCCAGACTCAACTGATTCTCTCTACACCAACACATCTTGCCAAATTATGCAGGAAAACACATGCAAAGACAGAGCTCACCACTGCTCTGAGTGTGGAAAGAGTTTTAATGGAAAGCGTCATCTCCAAATACACCAGCGCATTCACACAGGAGAAAAACCATATCAGTGTTCAGAGTGTGGGAAGAGTTTTGCTGTACAGAGTAATCTCCAAGTACACCAACGCATTCACACTGGAGAGAAACCGTATCACTGCTTGGAGTGTGGGAAGAATTTTCACCAACGAAGTCATCTCCAAGCACACCAGCGTATTCACACAGGAGAGAAGCCGTATCGGTGCTCAGAGTGTGGGAAAAGCTTTCATCAACTTGGTCATCTTCAAAAACACCAGCGCAATCACACAGGAGAGAGACCTTATCACTGCACAGAGTGTGGTAAGAGTTTTACTGCACAGAGTCATCTCCAGCTACACCAATATATTCACAAAGGAATTAAACCGTATCACTGCACAGAGTGTGGTAAGAGTTTTACCGCACAGAGCAGTCTCCAGACACATCAGCGCATTCACACAGGAGAGAAACCACATCGCTGTTTAGACTGTGGCAAGACGTTCATTAAACAGAGTGATCTTCAGAGACATCAGCGCATTCACACAGGAGAGAAACCGTACCAGTGTCCAGACTGCGGGAAGGGTTTTACTTTACAGAGTCATCTCCAAACACACCAGCGCGTTCACACAGGAGAGAAACCGTATTACTGTTCAGAGTGTGGAAAGAGTTTTGCTGTACAGAGTCATCTACAAACACATCAGCGAATCCATACTGGAGAGAAACCATATTCATGTTCAGAGTGTGGGAAGACTTTTAGACAGAGTAGTACGCTAAAAAAACACCAGCGGCGTCAGCATACAGGAAAATAATCACAACTGGGTTAAGAGGGTCAGACATCTGCACTGTACGTAAGTACTGGCAGAATCTAGATACAATGATTGGACAAGAAAATATACAAGAACAAAAGTGGCAATAGGGATAACCGTATATCCAGTGACTGACAAAGAAACTGAGACAGGACCAGAGATGTAGATGCTACGGGTGTAAAAGTTCACAAAAGTCACAAACCAGCCTAAACCAGGGGTTCCTAAACTTTTTCCTAAGATCCATCATTGTCTTTTTTGGCTCTGTACTGTTCTTTATGAAATAATAATAATTATTATTATTATTATTATTACTATTATTTTAGTGTGGCTTTAAGCAGACGTGAAGGACGATTCACCACATATTTGTTCTTTGTTCAGCTCTAATCTTCAGTATGAACTTATTGATACAGTTTGGTCATATTTGTTTTCTAACTGGTTCTGATCTGTGTTAGCTGCAGGATTGGGTTTCTCTCTCAGCTTAATATCATTAAATAGTAGTTCTTGAATTGAAGTTCTTGAATTGACTTTTCTTGCCAATCCTTGGCCATCCCTGTACCACGTTTTCCCCTTCCAGTCAACTTTCCATTAATGTGCTTTGATACAGCCTTTTCTATTACCTTCTGTAACTTGCCCTCCGTGAGGAGCGTGTCGATGATCATATCTGGACTGCCTCTAAGCAACGTACATGCGAGCCATCATATTTCATTTTAAAGGGCCTTCTCAATGAATGTACACCCTGCTGTGTGTGACAACATATAAGAATCTGTGTCCCTGGGAATAAGAACAGTGCCTTTTCTCTGGGAGGTTGTACAACAATTTGTAAGAAATTAACTCTGCACATCAAAGGTTATCCATCCTCAAGTGCATTACCAGTCTTATTATTTAGCTAGTCATGTTGGTGAGAACCATACTCAGGTATACTCAGGTCTTGGATCAGTTTGATTCAGAACAGAGAGTAACATTATGGAAGCTGGGGGAAGGGGGGAGGGGGAAGAGATCTAGATAATGTTGGACTTTCACCAGAAAGTCATGTTTGCAACACTAAATCCTTTTAAGCATGAACCCAACCTCACAGTGAAGTAAAATGGAAACAGGATTTCCAAGCACACTGCAATCCACAGAAGAATGTTGGGACTAAACAATCTGCAGCGTTATGGAGAACATACAAAAGCTTATACTTTAAAGAAATCTGTCAACTCATTAATGAAGTGAACTGCTTGGCTACCTCCACAGTGTGGCAACTGCTTGTAGTGAAGAAGCATGTGCTAGGGAGGTTCAGAAGTTGAGGTTAAAGTTGTCTATTATAAGACTAATGATGTACTATGACAGTATGTTGAGAGAAGATGGCTTAGCGTACATGAGATAATGCTTTTAAAGTGAGTTTTGTTGACCTGAAGTTTAGTGAGTTCTTTGTCTTGTCTATTGATAACAGGGTTGTGGGTTGGACACCTGGGCTCGGCAAGCTGCCACTGTTGGGCCCTTGAGCAAGAGCAAGGCCCTCTCTGCTCCCCGGGTGCTGGAGTTGGCTGCCCACCGCTTTGGGTGTGTGTGTACTCACTGCCCCTAGTTCACTAGTGTGAGTGTGTGTTCACTACCACAGATGGGTTAAATGCGGAGGACACATTTCGCTGTACAGTGTACACTGTACAGTGACAAATACGTGCACCTTTACCTTTACCTTTAATGTCCTCCTTGTGTAATTTTTGATCTATCAAGATTAATTTCTCAAGATTCTACAGGGTACTATATGAATGTATTTATGTCAGTAAATGAACAATATATAAAACATTTGCTTGATTCAAACATGCCACTTCATAGTCTTTGTGTTCAGAGAAAGACAAGATAATGTATAATTAAAATGTACTTAATTCACAGTAAGGCATGACATGAGCTGGCTGTGCTTATGAGGTTGATCAGGCATTTACATTACGTGACTTACCAGGAGCGTTCCAGGAACTGCATTGGAAGCTAGAAAGGACGAGGAGCCATGCAACTGGTCCACATCCCTCCTCTTGATGTATTTTTAAATGAATTTGGTGGGAAAGCACAAAGTGTGCACTATGTTGAGCCCCGAAGGTTGACTTGGGAAAGCACTGCATTACACACTGGCTCCAAGAGGATGCTCTCCTTCCTGATGACTCAGGTCTTCTATATAGTTGAAGGAACACAAATGTATGTATACATATTTTCAATTCAAAATTTATTTATATGGCACTTATCACAACACTTAGTGGCTAGTGGTCACCCTGTCCTGATGTTTAAGAGGATATGCATATTTTTGCTTGTCGGGACTTAACTCCCACAAAGCAACAAGCTCATCTACTTTGAACCACAGCAGTTGCAAGTTTTACAACATGTACACCATCAGGGCCATGTGATTCCTCTTCATATTTAAAAGAGTTATAATTACACCACACACTTTTGACTGGCAATTCTTTGCACATATGGGTACACTCACACAATGTGTGTGGACAGCTTGAACAAGGGTCTGAGCTCTCCCTCCTGCAAAAATGCCTCTTCAGAACAAATTTTCTGATGACCATCATCTTACACATGGTAGGATTTTCAATCTCAGCATACTGAAAGCATCACTTTCCAGCTCACATAATTTAGCATAGATTTTCCAAAGAGAATACAGCGGGATCATTAATGTTAATTGATGCTGGTAGATGGTTGCTCACAATAGCATTAAATTAAACATGTCTTTTATATATGCCTTTGCATTTTGATGGTCATCACCGATTATCTGTAGACGCCAGGCTTTGCATAATCCTGCAAAGTGCTACTTCCCAGCACATTAAGAGCATGGGGGACCCCATTACATATCAGCAGTTGTGGCTGATGTAAATCATGCTCGGAGGAAGCTCCCTGGCATCTTAGTGCAAGGCAAGGTTGAAGTCACTTTGGCCTACACCTCATCCAGCCACGAAAAGACATTATGGACATACATATTTAGGAGCCATTTGAGGCATGGAATAGAAGGCATTGGGGTGGTGGGGCAGCTGAGGATGAATTTAAAAGTTTGTTGGGTATCACAGGCTCTTCGACATTCAGGTCTCTGGGTGCTGCTAGTTGCTAATTCCTAACTTAAAAGCTGTAACATGCTGTAATCACTGGAAAGCCTACAGCAAAATACAACATTTTACTGTAATGACCTAATGACCTACTGTAATGACTGTAATGACCTAATGACCTACTAGTTAACAAACCTCCATTACCTGTTAATATTGCAACAAAGTAGCTTCTGTGTCCCAAATCTAGCTGCTTCCTGTAATCCCCCCCCCCTCCCCCCAAACCACACCGTTTTGTACATCCCTGCACTGCAGAGGGTACCACAGCTTGAGGTTGGAAATTAGTTCTCGTTTTCTGAAGCCGCTTTTCAGGTCATAAGCACTGCTTCCAGTAAAACTGAACCACAGGATTTTTTTTTCTTTATGTCTGGTGTCTCTCCCAGGTCTAGTCATGTGGCTAGTTAAAAAAAAAAAGGGTAAATGACAATGTAAAAGATCTAAAAACAATGACCAGCTGTAGGAAACAGTAGATGAGAGCAGCATTACAGAGTTTGTTCCCTTGTAGTTTAAATAGTTTGTCACATTTTCTGATTTCTGAGTTATTGTGAGAATGCACAAATTATTTATTGTTCCACTGCTGCCTACTTTTGGTGCTGTAGTAGAAGTGGTCATATTCCAGACTATTCCTACTAGGCCACAGAGATTTCAGGAGTGTCCCACTGGGTTCTGTTCTGAGTTTAAGTTTTAAGTTAAGTTTAAGTTCATAGTTTTATTTATTTACGGTACAACTAGCAACTAGCTTTGTTTAAAAGAATGTACTATATTAATACATTACCACTAATGTTACCATGTTAAAATCACACAAAATAAGCCACACAGCGAAAAACACTTTTTTTTTTTTTTTTTTTTTTTTTGGTAGATAAGCACACATTACAAGAAAGCACACAATTACATTTATTTTTATATTAACTATATTCAGGTTTTAAGTGCAGGGAGGCTTGGAGTTTTTTTTTCTTTTGTGGTGTTCTTCAGTTCTTCTTACTTTTTAACACTATTGCTCATCACTGGTTGTCCCTGCTTCTCTAATTTTTCTCATCACAATGCTTGGTAAGGCACAGTTTCACAGTCTTATCCTTAAATGTTAAGCAAAATGGCACTACTTTGTACCGGCTGTGGCCATAGGCTTTTTGCTGGAGATGGTGACAAAGCTGGCATGTTTGGTATCCAGGTTGTTTCCTAGGTATAACAGGGATTCTGCGCGGCTTATTCTTTTTTACCAGCTCTCTCCTTCTTTGTGCCACTTTGACTGGCTGCTCCGCACACAAACCTCTACCTATAATAGTAGTTGTGACCAAATTCAAGCCTCTTTGGCTGGCCACAAAGCTTGCAGAGGTAGCATGTTGTGTCCTGTTGTCAGTGGACCTTGGCACTCTCCTCCAGGCTCCTCCAGGTACCAAGGAAGCTAACACAGGTAAACCTAAACAAACATAACGATTTTCTTAAAATATATTTCACAAGCAATGATAAGCACGAAGAATAATGTGAACATTATTTAACAAAAGGCCTTTCAAATGTCTTACCTGGTGTAGGTAATCCTTTAAGCACTGGTGGCCACTTGGAAGTGCCTGGCTTGTGTGTGGTTTAAAAATGGGACCTGGTCTTCCTGTCCCTGGGTTGGAGATTTAAAGTGGACTGGGCTGTTTCGATTTCTCACTTGAACCTTTTCCACCTCTTTACGCAAGTGACGGGTGGCCAGTGTGGAGGTCGGAATTTAGTATGTCCATACCTTTTAGCTTGGATGCCTTATGGGATGCCTTTTTCTGGGCCTATGGCAGCTGAAGAGGCCACACAGAGTCCAGATTACAATCTTCGAGTCTAAGCTGAAAATTCACTTGTTCAGTCTAGCTTTTGGTAATCAATGTTTCCCTTTCGATAAAGGGATGTCATTATTTTAAGCACTGTAGGGTAAGTGACAAGACTGCTTTGCTGTTGGGCATTTCTTGATGGATGCTCTTGATGGCACCCCTGTAGAAAGTACACATGATGGGGGTTGGGGCTCTGGCTCTTCTCAGCTTGCGAAGGAAGTAGAGGCAATAGTGAGCTTTCCGGGCCAGCTGAGTTGTTGATCCAGGACAGGTCCTCCGAGACGTGCACTCCCAGGAATTTGGTGCTGCTCACTCTCTCTACCACAATACCGCAAAATCGTTAATCCTCCTCCTCCCTCTTCTCTGACCTGCTTCTCTCCTCTTTTCACAGGTGACCTCCTACATCTTCTCACCTCCAATAATCCTAACACCTGTCCACCTGTCCCTGTTCCATCCCCTCTGTTCCAAACAATCGCTCCAAACCTCCTTCCTTTCATCTCCTTTGTCATAAACAGCTCTTTGTTGTCAGGTCATGTACCATCGGCCTTCAAGTCTGCCAGAGTTGTGCCTATCCTAAAGAAACCAACTCTGGACAACTCTCAAGTCATGTTGCAAATGTAACTCGGTCCTGCAGATTTCTCCTGTACAACATCTGGAGAATTCAACCCTTCCTCTCTAGAGAGGCCACCCAGGTGCTTGTTCAGTCTCTTGTCACTTCCAGACTTGACTACTGCCACTCTCTTCTGGCTGGTCTCCATCTGCGCACTATCAAAACCTTCCAGCCTTCCCTCAAAACTCGCGGAAGACAAGCGTCCAGGGTTTTTTCTGTCCTGGTACCAAAGTGGTAGAACGAGCTTCCCCTGGGTGTCAGAACGGTCGAGTCACTCTGTCTTCAAACGCAGGCTGAAGACCCACCTCTTCCAAGAGTACTTGGACGAATAGAGTACTATGGTCACCTTATTGTCTTATATGTCTAAGCTTAGAGGTATCTTTTGAATTATAAGTCTATTCTAACTAGCTAAGGTTTTTCTTGGGTAAATAGCAAAGCACTTTGTAAGTCGCTCTGGATAAGAGCGTCTGCTAAATGCCATAAATGTAAATGTAAATGTAAATGTTAATGGTCAGATGAGCATGCTTGGAGTTCCTTTTTTCCTGAAGTCCACAATAACCTCATGCATTAAATATTTAAGAAAAATCTTTGACTCAGGTATTATTTAAAATACTTACAGCTGTTTGATTTGCAAGCTAAATAAAACTTAAACCAAATATGCCTTACTTTATACTGGAGTATAATCCTCATTATAGGAAACAAAATAAACATGAACAATGTCAGATAAAATACAAACTTATTTGGCAAAATCTTTTAAAAAAGCAGTGTTTAATTTTTGCAAATTGATTCATTGATCAATTAATGGAGTGGTGTGAGCATAGATTTGGAAGACTATGTACCTTTTATTTAAAGCATAACTATTGATAAAGTACAACTGGAAATTAGACAGACAGGGCTAAAAAGGAAGATACATTGAGAAAGATACTAGTGTAAGTAACACTAGTGTACTGCTAGTTTAAAGTAACACTGAAATGGCATCCTTTCCATTGTTTTAATAAATATGTGAAATATGTGAACCTCCTACAGCTCTACTGTCTACTGACTCTGACTAATTTAGATGGATAAATACTGTCCATATTACTTTAGTAATGTGTAATAAAACTCATTATTCATGATGAAAAAACTCTACTGCTAATGATAATATGATTCTTCGCCATGTTAGTTATGTTGGAATTTAGGCTATATGACAGCTAGATTGTTGCATTTTTAATGAAGTAATTTGTTTTCTCTGTGCTGCTTTTCACACACATGTAAAACAGCTGTTGAAGTCACAAATAAAATTGAATGATTATGTGGCAGATGTCTGCTGTTTATTTTATGAATTCCTATAAATTGTCTTGTCTAATTATTCCTCAATCTTTGATTTACTTGTAATGAATTTATTGTGTGGCATTTAAATGTTCAAATCGATTTTTTTTTCAAGTAAGTCCTATTTGTGCTTAAATATTGTACAACCCCTTTAAAAGTTGTTATTCAGTGGCTGTGTAACAAAGGTAATGATTATATATAGAACTGCAACAACACAAACAACTGCTATTGTTACACAGACCCTTTTCGAGACCCTTTTTGCTACAGATAGTACAGATCGGACCAGGTCTGCCGACAATATTCAGCTGGATGAAGCATTCTTTACCTTTTTACTCAATTTGAATATATGATAAATAAAACAACAGGCAGTGACTATGTGTAACTGTAAATTAATTTTAATTTATTACTTCTCAGATTCCCTTTTGATGACCTGATGACTGCACGAGAAGCTGATTGGGAAGTTACATGATTGACCTCACCTGGTCCCCAATGAAAACAGCAGAGTATATACGTAATGAGTAAGAAAGAAGAAAGGACACAAGCTACCTGCACTAACACTACCCCACACAAGAGTGTGATATGCTAATTACCTAAAGGAAAAATTACTTTAGTAATGAAGGCAGATCCCAATAATGTTTCACTGGTTTCTGGATATTTTTTAATGGATGTTTTTGGAGTGGCTGTCACAGTTGCCTGACTTAAACCCAATAGAAAATCTGTGGGATTTGAAGAAGGTGGTTGCAGCATGCAAACCCAAGAGTATTAGTGAGCTTTTGGCCATTGCCCATGAGTAATAGGCTAAGATTCCTTAGGAACACTGCCAGAAGCTGGTGTCTGTCTATGCATCATGGTGCAGCAGGTCATAACAGTGAAAGGGTGCTCTGATGCTTTAAGATACTTGTCATGAAAGGGTTAAATAATTCTGAGACCAAAGTAGTCATTAAAAGAGAAATCTTCTATTGAATTTGGAGAAAGCAAGTTGTTTTCAGCTATTTAATATATTCTTGTTTGATTGGTTTATTGCAAACAGCAATTTTTGCAACTAAAAGCTACTTGCACTGTGAGTTTTTCATAATTTTTGGACCTGTAAATGGCATGTGTATGAAAGCAATGAAATCCTCACAACAGTATTTAAAGACTTCTTATGAGATTACAGTCTGAAGAGGACGTGACTGGATTCTTTACACACTTATAAGTTTTAGGCACTACTGGTCAAGTTTTTGTAGATTATTTAAATAAAAGTAACTGAACAAATATCATCATTCATATTTAGCTTTTCTTAATTATCATATTGTTGGGAAAAAAATAAAACTCTTTAAAAGTCTTTAAAGTGCCATTACTTTTGCACATGCAATCTGTTATGTTTTAAGCATGTTCACTTAAGCAAATAAACAGCAATTATGCATTAGAGAGTGCAAAAGTGTGTTCTCTGTAGAGGATGTTTCTGTTCAAAGTTGCCAAAACATTTGCATAAGATTTTAAAAGTCTTCGAGTTTTTTCTCACAGATCCAGTACTGGAAATTCTGGCATGGTTTATCATTCCATCTCTTTCCAAGTTGAGGTCCAGTTACAACACAGTCCTGATCATTTAGCCATTTACCATTATTAGGCTGACCACTCTCCCAATACCTGGAACAACACATATAATACACATTTTTATGAAAAAATAAATAACATTAATATTTTAACATTAATATAAATTGTAACCCTCTGACACTATTAATAATGTTAAATGGAAGGTCCATTTACTGTTAAATGCAAAAAGTCAGCTTGGTAAAATCATCCAGATAACAAGGATATCCACAAAATTATATTTGGTAAAACTGAATTAAATTTAGTAAACTGACCTTTGTAAAGAACATATAAAACATTGTCTTTTGATGTAAACTACAGAACTAAAAACAAATCTGAATGAATACATCATGACTGCGGTTCACTGTTCTCTTACGCAGTGGTAAGTGCTGAGCCATCCACCCATTTCCAGACTCCTTCTTTGTCTCTGTCAGTAAGGCCAATAAAAACTGCAGCATCTTTGCAGTTAATCAAAGAATCCACAAACTCCTGTTGAAGTAACATGGAACAACTAGGGTGCATTACAGTGTATTCTTGGGACAAAACACACATGTTCTGAATATAATTACTTGGTTTACCTGTTCCTCTCTGCTGTTTATAATCAGCAGGTCTGCCCCTCTCCCTCTACAGTCCTCTCTGCTCTCACTCCAGCTCCTCTTCTCAGTAGAAATGTAGTAAACACTGTAATTTAAGTATCTCCAGCCCTCCTGAAATGTCTTTTCTAGTGCAGACAATTTACAGATACACAATTGACACATTCGCCCAGAGGCCATTAATCAGTATTAGCACAACTAACACAAGACACGGATTATACTGCAGTTGACTGGTACCATCATTTGGAGTTGCTACTATCATCTTTTTCAACTTTCAAAATATGTTACTGTTACTAGATCCACAAGTAAAAAAAGAACTTCAAAATCATGCGTTTATGAAGTGTTTAAAAATTTACCTGTAAAGCAGTTTTGTTCTGGGACAGCTTAGATGAATGATTTGTGAAGCCCTAATCGTTTTATTGATTTCATTATTAAATGCATTATATCTTTCTTATTCATTATTCTTTATTTATTAAATATGTTTGCTTACCCAAAAAGGAAAGTTTTCTCTGAAGCCCGACAGTGAAGTTGGTGTAACTGGTCCGTAACTGATGTCTCTCTGCAGTGAACTTGATGCACAGCAGTGTGACAGCAGTGAGCAGGAGAACACATAGCATCCCCAGACACACTGCAGTTGGTTTGTACAATCTGCTAATTTTTTTTCCCTGTCCTGTAACAAAAGAGCAGGAGTGAATGTTATGTGCAGATGTTCACAAGAATGTCTCCTGTCAAACTGGATACTTGACTATCTCACCAACCAACCACAGTATGTGAGGGCATGGGACTGTGTCTCTGATATGGTGGTCAGCAGCACAGGGGCCCCTCAAGGAATGGTCTTGGCACCGTTCCTCTTCACCCTGTACACTGCTGACTTCATGTACAGCTCACCGACCTGTCACCTCCAGAAGTTCTCTGATGACTTGGCGATCGTCGGCCTCATAACTAATGAGGAGGACAGTGAGTACAGAGGACTGATTCAGGATTTGTGTCTGGACTGGTGTCTGCAGAACCACTTTCAGATTACTGCGGGAAAGACCAAAGAACTGGTGGTGGATTTCCGCAGGTGCAGACACCCCCCTCCATCAGTGAACATCCAGGGTATGGACATCGAGAGAGTGGACTCTTATAAATACCTGGATGTTCATCTAAACAACAAACTGGACTGGTCAGTTAACACTGCTGCACTCTACAAGAAAGGCCAGAGCAGACTCTACCTACTGAGGAGATTGAGATCCTTTGGAGAGCAGGGAGCACTCCTGAGGACGTTCTTCGACACAGTGGTGGCATCTGCCATCTTTTATGGAGTGGTCTGCTGGGGCAGCAGCATCTCGACAGCAGATAAGAAGAGACTGAATAAACTCATAAAGAGGGCTGGCTCTGTCCTAGGAAGCTTCTTAGACCCAGTGCAGGTGGGAGACAGGAGGATGACAGCCAAGCTCCCACCCCATGCATGATAGTCTGGCAGCACTGGGCAGCTCCTTTAGTGACAGGCTGCTTCACCCCAAGTGTGTGAAGGAGCAGTATCGCAGGTCCTTCCTTCCTGCTGCCGTCAGACTCCACAACCAGCACTGCTCCCAGCGGACCACATACACACACACTTAACTACACACACATGTTCAGGGAATAGAGATCCCTCAATGTAAAAATACAATGTGCAATACACCAACATGTGCAATTAAGGGTCAATTTGCAATTATCTGTAAATAATCTGTAAATAATATTGTTATTGTTTTTTTCTTAGAGTTTTTTTACATCTGTTATTTATATTGTGTGTATATAGTGGTAATTTGTAACATGCATCTGAGTGTCTTACTAACCTTTTGCTCTTGTGACACTGAGCATTTCCCTACTGTGGGACTAATAAAAGATTATCTTATCTTATCTTATCTTATCTTATAAATCAATATAGTTGTACCTCTTCCTCAAACTGCTGGGTTTTAGTTTTAAGATTTAGTCAGTTCTGTACTATGCGTTTGGTCATCCACTTGGACCTAACATTGTAACACTGTAACAATACAGGCACATTACAAGGTTACTACTATGCTTTAATGAAACAGTTAAAATGTATCATCATCATGTTCAAAGTCATTCTAAACCATGATATCCACCTCTTTGCTTCCCGCTTCATTAGCAAGAGTAACAAAACAGCATCTTTATTCATTACCTTCCATATTTAACCACAATCCCCTTCCCATCTCACCCTAAAAATCTTAAACATATACAACAAAAAATCTACAGTCTGTGCTTCGTTCAAACCTAGACAGTGTTGAGCCAAACAAGTTAGAGAGAAAAGGATAGCTCCATGGTATAGCAACTATACACACTCTTTGATACAGACTGCTCATAGTTACGAACATCAATAGCAGCATAATATTTTTTTTCCAACTTGAATGGTAAAGGTGCACGTATTTGTCACTGTACTATGGTACAGCAAAATGTGTATTCTGCATTTAACCCATTTGTGGTAGTGAACACACACACACTTGTGAACTAGGGGCAGTGAGTATACACACACCCAGAGCGGTGGGCAGCCAACTCCAGCGCCCGGGGAACAGAGAAGGTAAATCAGAA
This sequence comes from Salminus brasiliensis, assembly GCF_030463535.1. Classification (NCBI taxonomy): domain Eukaryota; kingdom Metazoa; phylum Chordata; class Actinopteri; order Characiformes; family Bryconidae; genus Salminus; species Salminus brasiliensis. The sequence continues at coordinate 6,256,732 of NC_132901.1, forward strand.
TCAGAATCAGAATCTCTTTATTTCACCAAGTATGTTACACATACAAGGAATTTGTCTTGGTGAGAGCAACACGTATGTCAAGTAACAAAAAACACAGAACACAGTCTTAAACTAAAGGAAAATGACACTAAACAATAAATAGGGTAGGGGATAAATTAAAAAAGTAAAAAGTACTAAAGGTAATAAAGAGCTGATATTTACAGAAAGTAAAGAGCTGATATTTACAGAAAAGAACATCTGTTCTCAAGGGCCCAACAGTGGCAGCTTGCCAAGCCCGGGAATCAAACCCACCGCCTTGTTATCAATAGCCTGGCGCTCTAACCGCTGAGCCACCACTGCCCCGCACTGTGGAAGCGCAGTCTTACAGAGTACAAACAAGTTTTAATCAAAGCCACACCATCTCACCATTTCACTAGCATGGACTTTCACATTATCACTGAGCATGTGTCCTACACTCACTCACATTTTCATAACTCATAACTTATGACCTCACACTAGCCATATCTTTTTATTATCTTACTCTTTCTGTCCATTTATTCTTGTTGTTATGTTATTGAATCTGCTATTCCGCATCAACTAGAGGTTTCTTCTTTTCATGTAACACTCTGGGAGTCATTTGGGACTTGATTGGTGTTCAGAGTTACATTTAACACGGTTCATTTAATTGTGAAGTAACAGAAGAATTATGAGGATGGATGTAAATCAAAAACTTGAACATGAAGGATGGTCACCAGCTACTGCAACACCAGCTCCATACCACATTGATCCTGCATCACAATGCATTTATTTCCCAGTTAAGAGCTGTAAAGTGTTTACTTTAATGTATTTGCATTACTTATGGGCCGTACACTGACATAAGATGAAACATCTAATTGATGTAGGCTTTGAAAGAGCAGTTTAATTTTACAGATCCTCAAAATTTCTTCTGGAAGATGTCATGTAGATCATATGACCATAAGTAGAGTAAGTTGCTGTAGAAGAAGCAGATCCACATGCTGAATTAGCTCTGCCCTAATATGCCCAATCCGTTCAACTCTCAGATATGATGTGGCTTAATTGAATATATATATATATGTATATATATATATATTACTGTTTTTTTACCTGTATTTATATCTGGTTAGAGGTTATATATAGGTTAAACCATTGCATTATTAGAAACAATCACAAAGAATGAAAGGAATGCAGAGAGAGAACATAGGCACCTGAATGCTGTAGTTTCTGATCCTTTCTTGTATTTTGAGACTCCAAACATCCTCCTCTCATTTCTTCATATACATTCCAGCTGTTCTCTGAATCAGGTTTACTATTTGCAGCACTTTCTGAAACTTCTTTTTTTCCTTCTCTCATCTCCACTTTGATCTCTGCACTAATCATGATCCTGGTGTATAGAACAATTTTGATAGGTCAACATGTCAGATTTACATCTGATCAAATGAATGAAATCTAATCTACACCAAGCTTCAGATTTCAGAGTGGCTCAGTGTGTGTGCACATGTGTGGGTGGTTATGAACCTTCTATATAGGAAGTTAAGAATGAAGCAACTGAGATGTCATTCTCTTACTTCCCCTTTCCTACTTGTTCCTGCTGCTTTCAGTGACAGTGGTTTTATGCACTGCAGATGGTAAAATGGTGCATTTGAGAGACCTGATATATTTAGCTTCTAGCTGGGAGTTTTGAAAGTGGGGGAGTTTGAAATGGTGTCTGTTTGAATTCATGTAGTGAGTATGTACATGTAAAAATGGAGAATAAGTGAGAAAAAGTTAATGATGACTTTTATAAGCAGATTTTTACAGGTTTTTTTTTTGTTTACAGTTTATAGGTGGTGGGTTGGGTTTTACCCCACAGTGATGGTACAAGGATCCTAGGTACAAATTAAACAATAAATTCAGTGGACTAAATTGCAATATTTATTTGATTGATCAGTTTAATTAAATTAAATTGATTTGTGTAGCACTTTTCGCAATGTTTGTCAAGATGCAGCTTTACATAAATAGCTAGCAAAATATTTTAAGAAAACTAGCATTTAACTAGCAATTAATGGGGAACCAGTGTTTAATGTGTAATGTTTTAATGTCTAGTTTTGTATGTTTCTGAATTGTTAACAGTTAACAGTGTTAACAGTGTGCCATGTGTCTAAAGTCCTGGAATAGAGTCAGGACAGTGAAACAATTTTTGTTTCTTGACAATACCACAGTGAATTTGAAATAATGCAACCAAAATGTAGTAGAAGTGTATACTTTCAGATTTAATTCAAGGGATAACAAACATTGCTTTAACCAATTATAAATATAATAAAGAATTAATTTACAGTCCCTCCATTTTCATATGCTCAAATGTATAGGGACAGGCACAGGTGATAGATGGTAGATAGATAGATAGACCGACAGACAGACAGACAGAGTTATTCCAACACAAGAAACTCTGGAGTTCCCGTTTCTTATATCCAGCCAGCAGCATTCAAGGAGGCAGTGTCCTGTGACTACTGATAAAAAACTAGAGCAAGACCAGCACAAACCGATACTGAAACTCTATTAAGATAAAAGAATTGAGTTTCTACAACCTACTTCTTTTCTGGTGATTGTATGCAGGGTACTGGTTATGTTGCAAACCTTCCCCTAGGTGGCTTAGTTGGGAATTTTATTGTGGGCCTAGTAGCAACCTCAGCCAAATGATGCCCTCTTTGGACCACCTGTTGGGAGTGACTATCAAATGCAAATCACTTAAAATGAACCCCATCTCTGTAATTTTTAAATATGTGTGATGAAATAACCAGAGAACAGGCCACACCATCAATCAATCCTCTAATTATCATTTACCCTGTTAAAATGGAGGAATTATGTGAAAATGGCTGCATAAAAACATTTTGCATGTCCACAAGGCACCCACAGGTCATACTTTCAACTATAGTGCAGAGTTCATACATTCAAGAAGCGCATTGCCCTCAAACAACAAACACTTACCAGCTATAACACAAAGTTCTGTTGCTCCATTGGGTTCCCCTTTTCCCCAGTGTCTGGGGATGAGACAAGTATTCACTGTGTTAAAAGTTAAAAACTTACAGAAGTTACTGATACACAGCCAGCAGTCTGTCTCACAAAGAAGGCTTTTTTGCTTTCACACTGAATACGGTATGTGCTGCACTCACGGCTCATGTCCACATAAGCTGCTGTTCACAGCACTTACGATATGTGCAGTGCTTGGCGGTTGGGTGCAAAAGTGGTAGACACTCTCAGTAGCATGGGTTGTGTTACTGTTATCAATCTTCATGCATCAGTCCTCACATCAGTTCCCACATTCCAGCTGTAATCCATGTGCTGTGACACATTATGTGCACCAAAGCTTCATTAATTAAATTCAATAAAATGTGAAAATATAACATTAGTTATATATACAGTGGAGGAAATAAGTATTTGATACCCCACTGATTTTGAAAGTTTGTACTCTGACAAATAATTAAACAGTCTATGATATGGTAACATTTTAACACTTTATGGTAACATTTTAACAGTGAGAGATGGAACCTGTCACCTGTGTAAAAGGCCACCTGCCAAGAGACTCAGTGACACTCCAACATCTCCACCATGGGCAAGACTAAAGAGCTGTCTAAAGGTGCCAGGGACACAATTGTTGACCTACACATGGCTGAAATGGGCTACAAAGCCATAAGTAAGAAGCTAGATGAGAAGGAGACAACTGTTGGTGCAATTATTCAGAAGTGGAAGAAGTACAACATTACTGTCAATCGACCTAGGCCTGGAGCTCCATGCAAGATATCACCTCGTGGAGTCTCACTGATCATGAGAAAAGTTACAAATCAGCCAAGAACTACACGGGAGGAGCTGGTTAATGATCTCAAGGCAGCTGGGACCACAGTCTCCAAAAAAAATTTAATGGTTTCAAATCCTACAGTGCACGCAAGGTTCCTCTGCTCAAGAAGGCTCATGTCCAGGCCCGCCCTCAAGTTCACCAATGAACATATTAATGACTCTGAGAGAGACTGGGAGAAGGTGCTGTGGTCAGATGAGACCAAAATTGAGCTCTTTGGCCTCAACTCAACTCGACGTGTTCGGAGGGAAAGAAAATACAGAATATGACCCTAAGAACACCATCCCCACCGTCAAGCATGGTGGTGGAATTATTATGTTTTGGGGGTGTTTTTCTTTTAAGGGCACAGGCCAACTTCACCGCATCAATGGGAAGATGAACGGGGCCATGTATCGCTAAATCCTGGCTAAAAAAATGGGTCATGGATGGGTCTTCCAGCACGACAACGACCCAAAACATACAGCCAAGGAAACAAAGGAGTGGCTCCATAAGAAGCATATCAAGGTCATGGAATCATGACATCTCCAAATCCTTAAGGTTTTTAGGCGTGCATTTGGATATGCAGAGAGGAGTGGGCCAAAATTACTCCTGAAGTGTGTGCAAACCTTATAAAAAAACTACAAGAAACATCTGACTGCTGTGCTTGCCAACAAGGGTTTTGCCACCAAGTATTAAATGATGTTTTACTAGGGGGTCAAATACTTATTTCCTTCAATGAAATTCAAGTTAATTTTTATTTCTCATTGTAATTGTACATGTAACTTTTTTCATTTTTTTCTTTTGTAATTCTATGTGTCACTGTTAAAATAAAGCTGGCATAAAATTATGAGATGTTTCTTTTATTTTTTGTATTAAAACTTTTAAAGTCAGTGGGGGGTCAAATACTTATTTCCTCCACTGTATATATATTAAAGGCTCATCAAAATTTAATTTCTGTCAGCGTGACGGAAGTAAGCAGAACAACACACAAAACACAAGTCCCAGACTTATTGCAACTGGTCTGTAACATCCACCCCCCGTCTTAAAACAATGCATTTTTGAGAATATTGAAATCTTTAGTCCTCAAACCCCCTAGACTCCTTAGGTGGTCTAGATGTATTTACCTTAAACAAGTTTGGTACATGGAAGTTGTCAGACCCTCATTATCGCGCCCTCCCCCGGGCCGATCCCAAGCCCACAGGCCCAAGTCCACAGTCGTTTAGAAATTCTTCTAAAACCAATGCCATCAGTATGTTTTGCAACAATGAGGTTGCAAAGGTCTTGAGAGAGTTCACTGGTTTTACCTATCATGAGCTGTTTCTTGTGTGGGACCATGGTAATGAGAAACCTTTTTATAGACCATCAGTTGAACCAGCTGATGTTAATTTGCTAAGTGGCAGAATTGCAATCTAATTACGAATAGATTTCAGCTGATGTCATGGCTTTATGCACCTCTCGTTCTTCATGTGTTAGGTATGTTTCCACTGTATCATTTCTCATTATTACCGACATCTGGTGAGAATTACATATCAAAATACCTTTAGAAATATATTTACTTAGTAAATTGGAGACGTGTCCAATAATTATTTCACTCACTATATTCATACACTGTATTGCCAAAAGTGTCTGTTCGTCTGCCTCCGAGCAGCTGCTTCTCCATGAAGCTCTCTACGCACTGTTCTTGAGCTGTTCTGAAGGCTACATAAGTTTGAAGGTCTGTGAGACATTGACTCTGCAGAAAGTTGGCAACCTCTGGGCACAATGTGCCTCAGGATCAGCTGACTCCACTCTTTAATTTTTTTGTGGCCTACCACTTGTCGTTGCTGTCGTTCCTAATCGCTTCCACTTTGTTATAATACCACTGAGAGTTGACTGTGGAATATTTAGTAGCAAGGAAATTGGACTTGTTGCACAGGTGGCATCCTATCACAGTTCCTGAGAGCGCCATGAGTAAAATAAGAATTGGACACATCACCAATTTATTTAGAAGTGCCAGCACCACATACCATTGAGTACCGGCCCACTTCAAGCACTGTAGATAACACAGTAAGGGGGATGATTTGTGATGTATGCTTTACATTCATTGTATAGTATTTCTGTTACTGTTTGGGACTAGACACATTCTTTATGTTAAATCTAGATTGAAAATTAACCTACTATTTTCCTTGTCTCTAACGCAAACATTTCAATGAGCAAAAAAATGTCAGGAAACGTCATTATTAATTTGGTCTTAATTCCACTAAAACAGACAGGTTCCTTGTTTGAGGTATTATTTCTCCCACTGTTTCTACCAATCCACTTAGGGACTTTTCATTTAGAGTTTTGGTTCCTTGTAAACTCTTGTGAAGATGGGATGATATGATTCAAGTGTGAGTGTGAGTATGAGTAATCGTGCATTCTGTAACTGTAAGCAAACCAAAGAAGACTATGTGACATCTTTCTTACATTATAATTAAAATAATATGTATATTTGGGCAATAAAAATAATATATTATTTATATAATAAAATATTTATTTAGTTCAAAACAGATTTTGTCACAAAGCAGCTTTACAGAGACAAGAGACAGTGGCAAGGAAACAAAACCCTCAGACCAAGGAAAAGAAACCAGAAATAAAAATAAGACTCAAAAGTGTAACCAATTCTCTTCTGGTCAACAGTGGATAGCACAACAGATAACAAATCAGCATATAATATAATCAGAATAAAAGCAACAAAAGGTTAAATAGACTGAAAATAATGAAGAACTATAATAAATGTGAGAGCGAGGCATGAGTTACGAACATGTGTATAAGCACAGGACACATGCTCAGTATTATTGTGAAAAACAAAGGGCTTAAGAGGGTTGACAGAGGGTGACAAAAAATTGTTCCAGAGGGGCATGCAGCAGTACACATGAATGAACCCACACTAACTTTGAGCAGACAGGCCAGGACAAGAAGGAAGGGGAAAAAGAAGGGGGTTAAAAGTATATACAGTCTGGTGGAACCAATATTGAATGTATAACAGAACTGGAATAATATGTAATATAATAACGTGTCAGTGTTTGGAAGAAACACCAATTCCGGAGTCAGTTGTGGAGCTCAAAGTGAACCTGATAGCTTTAAATGCCAAAATAGAGTCTCCAATAATAACACTTCCCTGAGTGGTGGTCCTAGATGCTGAGATCTAATGACTAGTCACACTGTTACTGCCAGGCTCTCTTTTGTGCATGAACAGAGACAATGACCCCACTCTGCTGGTACTGCTGATAATGAGACAGCTACATCCCCTCAAGTATCGTAACAAGCTGTCTGCTTCTCCAGAACAGTCTGAATGTGCCAGTCCAACCTGTCCAGATCATCTGCAGAGCATGTAATAATAATTGTTAATGTGAATAGCTAAGCAAATTAAATATTTCCAAAAGTACAAAGTAGATTCATATTCATATTTATATTTTAAGAAAGAATTACTTCCTAATTTTCATCTTTGACAGTTTCAAAATCATTGGAAAAAAACCCAAAAGGGCAAAGGATTGAGCAGCCTGTATGATCAGTACATAGTTGCACCCAGCATCTTTCAATTCTTTTTTCACCTATTCTTCCTAGCAAAAAAAGTCTAGTTCTGAAAGTTTATTGGGCTGTCTTCATGATCTTTTGAATTATGATTACAGATTTTTAATTCAGAAAAGTTATCCGAGATCAGGGTGCCCAAACATTTGCATGGTGCTCCTTTCCTTTGTTCACACTTAATGTGTAAATAAAATCTATACTAATTTTGCTAGAAATATAATTTTAATTTTCTGAAGTACAGGGTTCAATAATTTTGGACATGACTGTATACCGGCTAGTCATTCTTTTAACAGTGTTAGCTACTGCCAATACATAGCTGTCATATGAACATGAATATGAATCATGAATCATGGATCATAATGTAAATAAACTGAAAAAACCTGCAATGCATGTGCAAAGCAAGGCATAGCTCACAGTGTAGCTTACACAAGATAAACCCTGCACATGTAAAACGTGTAGGACTATAAAACAGAGATCCTTCGTTTTAAATGCTAAGATACTCCACCAAAACTTTTTAAAGTAAAATGAGTAGTAGAAAGTAGATTTATGCATGGATTCAGGATGAAAAAACACACTAATATTCATACATTAGCTAAAGAGAATTAAGAGCAACTGTGCATGGATTAATACTTTTTTGAGGCAAAACCACAGATTGTTCCCATTACTCAGTCAAGCATTCCCCTTTTCTAACCATAAAATATAGAATGAAAACAGGTCACCTGTGATTGCTAGTATTTTCTTATTTATTTACTTGCTCCACAAAATCGTGTAAATTCAACCTATCCAATTCATCAATTCTTTTGCCAACAACTGGCTTCAAAGCTTGAAATGACTAGAGTCTAATACAGCCTACACACATGACCTTCATTCCTTTCCTTAATAGCTACAGTCAGATCTGAAGTGAAACAGAAGGCATTCTGTTTCACTTCTTCCCCATTTTAATTCTTCTTCCTCTTGGTCACCAATTCTGGTAGAAAGAATCCAGTCCCCCAGTCCGCACGATTGACAGCATAAATATTTTTAGCAACCATAACTGCAAAAGACAAAAAGCAACACTGTAACATATGTTCCTATAAAATCACAGCTGTTGTGCATAGTACAATGCTGATAAATTACATTTTCCTCAGTACTGGTGTGCTGTTCTGTTTTACAGTAAAAAACATTTTACAGTACGGTATGGATACTAGAGCGAAAATGACAGTGGACCAAGTTTTTCACTTTGCCTAAAATTAGAGAAAATGATCACATCTGCAAATTCCACAACCTGCACACTTGTTTCAATTCCCTCAAAACTATTGAAATAAGTATTTCCAGTTATAATCAATCCTCTTTTTACAGTAGTAAATTTGTCACTTAGCTTAGGGTATATACCCAAAGCTCTTAAATTAGAAGTTATTAAACCTTTGATCAAGAAACCAAATCTCTAGCCAACTGTCCTATCTTGCATACCTATCTCTAACCTAACATTTATATTCAGGATCTTAAAAAAAGCTGTGGCCCAACAACTTTGTTCATACCTGCATAAGAACCACATATATCATATATTCAGACCCTCTCATTGCACTAAGCTTTAACATAACAAACAATCTTTTTCTTGCCTCTGATCAAGACTGTGTACCCTTATAAGTACAACTTGACCTCAGTGCAGCTTATGATACAATAGACCATGCTATCCTCCTAGAAAGAGAACATGGTTGGAATAACAGGAACAGCCCTGGTCTAAATGATATTTAACTGAATGTCATCAGTTCATAAAGGAAAAGGATGCATCTTCAATTTGTACAAATGTGATGTGGAATTTTGCAAGGCTCTATCTACAAAGGTGTTTAGATCAGCCAAACCTGATGACAGCTATTTCTTGTTCACCAGCTACAAATCTTGGTGTCATAATTGATTCAAAATCAGCCCAGTTCTATCAGCACTGCATTGTATTCTAGTTATATTCTGTATTGATAAAATAAATAATACAATTCTACCATTGACATACAACGCCCTTCTGGGTGCTACTGTCGCTGTGTTACCTTCTGCCTCTCTCCTTTTGGTTAGGATGTTGAAGTCATACCTGCCAAAATTGTCAGCAACACAGACATGACAGAGTGGTTGAGGCAGGCTGCATGTTCAAAAGTACTTTATTAAGGCTAATACAAAACTCAACTCATCAGGACAGGCAGGGGTCAAAATGCAGGCAGGCAGGTACATCAAAGCCCATACTCCAGCAAGCATGAAATGTCAGAAACAAGCAGAATGTCAGTAAACCAAGTAAACCAAAAAGCATCACATGTGCAACAAGATTGGGTAGTGTCATGGGTAAAGACTCCACACCAGCATGTAAAAACAGGGGAGCTTAAGTGGAGTCCTAATCAGTCCAGAAACTAACTGTACCTGTGTGCCTAGAGCAGAGCGTCAGGTGAGAGACAGAACCCATGTGCAGTAGGTGCCCTTTTTAATTTTTTGCCCTCCAAACAGCTCAAGTCCACCACTGATTTTCATTTCAGCTGTTTTTGTTTGTTTCTTGTTTATTTGTGTTTTTTGCTTATTTTTGTAGAAATTGAACAGTTTATTTTTGCAGAAGTTGTGTGCGGAAGTGAAACAGTGTTTTAGTATAATGCTATAACCCACCTCCAAGTACTTTCTTTCCCACAGTCAAAATTTATAAGATGTGGTGTGGCTTAACTTAACTAGGAGTCAAATCAAATCAAATACAAATTATTAAAATACTTGTAAAGTGCTTTTAAACTGATGTTGTTGCAAAGCTGCTTTACAGAAATCTAGTAATGAAACATAAAACCACTGGTAAGCAAGCAAATGGCGTCAGTGCCAAGAAAAACTCCCTCAAAGCTGTATAAATAAAAGCATACCCTTCTTAAAACTTGCACTCTTGAGGTAGTCCACTTTGGATACTCATTTGTGTTGCTCTAGGAGCTGATGCTTGCATCTAGAAGCTGATGCTTGCTTCTAGAATTGTGCTAGTAGAAAGTAGAGTAGAGAGTATTTATAAAATTTGTCACATGGCCTTTCCGTTGATTGTTAGCAAACCAAAGGCTCAACAAAATAATTAAGGTCTGAGACCTTGGTAAAAGTTAAATGTTACATAAATCTTTAGGAGTGCCCAGTTTTGCATGGTATTCTTTCCTTTTTTCAGTCTAAAATTGTACAAAAATAAACATGTTATGTTCACCAGGCCAATATCCTGATTCTTCATGTCTTAACTCTAAAAAGAGGAAGAGGATTGCTTATTTTTGTTCTACTTGTACATATGTTCACTCAAGAGGCCTTTTTTTAGTTCCGCAATCAATAAAAAGATAAAAGTCCTGATGATGAAAAGTAGAACATTCATATAGTGTCTTAATTATAAATAATACAAAGTTGTGTTAACTAGATGTGCATGTAGGCAGCGTGAAAGACGCCATCTAACATTCGTGTGCACAAAATCGCGTCTCATACTGATTCAGTATGTAACAGTGGATTTTATTTTTAAATGAGTATCGATTTAAAGGCAACTATGGCAATGATTTTTTCTGGGGGTTTATTTTCTTAGCTCTTAGATTAGTTCAGATGCTTGAGTGCATTTCATTATAGTATGGATCCACTGCATGCTGTGCAAATACATTATAAAAAAGGACAAAAGGGACACCTGCTCATTCATGTTTTTTTCAATGTCAAGGGTATTAAAACAAGAGTTTATCCTGCTTTTGTTGGAGTAACTTTTTCTACTGTCCAAGGAAGGCTTTCTATTTGAATCATTGCTATGAAGATTTGGTTACATTCAGCCACAAGAATCGTGAATCACTGGAAGGGGCGTGTCTGTCTACACACAAAAGACAAATGAACCTGTTAATCAAATAAGTTTTAACTGTCTGTCCATAAATGTATTGATTTATTGTTGTTTTCAACATATTTAATTACTGGGCATTGCTGTATGCAATAAATCTCTAAAATTCTATCCATCTATGCTAAAGCATCTAATAGGGCCTGAAAATTACACATGTTGATTACAGTATTTACGGCATTGACTGGCTACATAAAGGGTGGGCTTAACTCTAAAAGTAAGTAATATTGAAGCGTTTTTAAAATGATCTATTTATTAATTTATTATTACCTTCCTCAAGTCTTTACTTGACTTCAAACAGCTCCTGTTTATAATATTATTTCAATGTGTTCTTTATTTGCAAATGAACAAAATTCTATATATAATGCACAAGAAATACCTCAAGAAGTGCAAGCTAAAGGTTTCACCAGGGCCCTCACAATCAAACAAACTTTGAGAAATGTTTCATCTTTAGCTGTATGTCTTTTGGAAATCAGGTCACTAGCCAGGAGTAGCCAAATATTTCCATGTCATTGTATCTGTCTTTGCCTTCCCTTCCTCATCTAATTTTAATATAAGAAAAAGACAGCATGAGTAACACACAATTTAGCTAATCATTCCATTTATTAAAAATAAAGCACATCAAAAACTCATCCTAGAGGTCATAAAATAGACAAACATTTAAAGAACTATGCACTACGCTTTTCAGTTAAGGTCATGTGCATGATTCCACAATAAGAATAATACTAGGCAAAATGGCGTACCTTAAAGAGTTGCAAGACACAAACCATTGCTGACCAAACAAGAACACAAAATATTGTCTTGCATTTGACAAAAAAAAACATCTAGATGACCCCCAAGACATTTGGAATAATATACTGTGGATTGATGAGTCAACAGAGGAACTTTCGAAGACATGGGTCCTGGCATAAAGCTAACTGCATTCCACCATAAGAACATCATACCAACAGTCATATGTGGTGGTGGTGTTGGGACCTGAATGTCTTGGCATAATTAATGGAACCATACATTCTGTTCTCTATCAAAAAACCTGAAGTGAAATATCCACCTGTTCTTTTGTGACCTAAAGCTCAAGCACAATTGGCTTATGCAGCAGGATAACGATCTGAAGCACAAAAGCAAGCCCACATCAATTGGCTCAAACAAAACAAATGAAACAAAATTGACCAAGTCAAAGTCCTGACCTGAATCTCATTTAGATGCTGTGGAAATGGCAGGCATGGTACCTAATTATCCTTGCTAAATGTATTCACAAAGAGTTTAATGATACTTGTATTGCATTGAAGGGGCTGAGCTGCATTTGATCTTTTTGACCACCAGATGGAACTAGTGCACTGTGTTAATAAGCTACAAGAAATTAATTTTTTTTCAGTGCATTGGAGAGAAGTATCAGTGCTCTTCTTTGCTATCAAGGATGTACATAGATGTACCTTGTACAATTACTGTCACAAACACGGCAGTACACACAATCCAAAACCATGACTGAGATAATGACTAAATATTTGACAGCACAAGGGAACATGCTACTTTTAAATAAAGCTAAAATTAGCTTCCTAAATGTTACATATAATCCTCGTATTCTAAATACCACCCTCTGAAATATCTTTGTTACTGTACTGAATAACATATTATATGATATTACAGACCCTGGAACACAGATAGGCAACATTTTATACTTGAGCTGTTTGGGTTTTTTTTCTCAAGTAACATGGGACCAGAAGCAGGGCAGTGCCTTTGGGAAATTATAAGTAACATCAAATTCCTCTTAATATTCTTTAACATTTCTTATACCTTTATATACCTTATACCTTATACCTTTGTAGCTCCTGTCACTGAAAAATCAATGCGGCATTACGCTTATTTGTCCAAGTTTTGCTGAATTCAACCTGAGTTGGACAGGTAGATTTGTACAACCTGTACACTCGACCCAACTCCCTTAAAAACACTAAAAGAAATACTCTCAATTATAATCAGATCTCAATCTTTTATCAATAGTAAATTAGTCCTTTAGCTTAGGGCATGTACCCAAAACCCCTTAAATTAGCAGTCATAAAAGCTTTGATAAAAAAAAAAAAAAACAGATCTTGATCCTAGTGTACTGTTAAATTACTGATCCATTTCGAACTTCACATTTATATCCAAGAAATTAGAAAAAGCTGTGGCTATAAATAAAGGGACTATACTAAAGTTGTGCAACAAATGTAACTAGCTTCTTTCCACAGATGACACACCTTCTCACTTCTAATAATCCTACCACCTGTTTGCTAGATCCTGTTCCATCCACAATATTCCAAACAATTGCTCCAAACCTCCTTCCTTTCATCTCTTTTTTCTTAAATAGCTCTTTGTCGTCAGGTCATGTACCATCTACCTTCAAGTCTGCCAGAGTTGTGCCTATCCTAAAGAAGCCAACTCTAGACAGCTTGGACATTGGCAACTACAGACCCATTTCTCTTCTCTCCTTCCTCGCGAAGATTCTCGAACGTTCCGTCTACAACCAACTGTCTCTCTTTCTCAGTATAAACAATCTACAGGACCATAACCAGCCTGGCTTCCAAGCGGCACACTCTACTGAAACTGCTTTCAGTGCAGTAACAGAGAAACTCCATGCAGCTAAATCTGCCAAACTGTCATTGGTTCTGATTCTCCTCGACCTCTCCACAGATTTTGACACAGTGGACCACAAGATCCTCCTGTCTGTCCTTACCATCCTTGGAATTACCAGCTCTGCATGGTGATGGTTTGAATCATACCAGGTAACAGGGCAGGGGGACAAGTCCACTTCTTGTAGTCTCTCCACTGGCGTTCCACAAGACTCAGTGCTTGGTCCTCTTCTTTTCTCACTTTACACCAGCGCTCTTGGTAAAGTAATATCCGCCTATGCATTCTCTTACCACTGCTACGCTGATGACACTTAACTCATCCTTTCTTTCCCACCATCTGACGGGTTTCTACCCACATTTCAGCATGTCTCACTGTTTCTTCTTAGATGCCAGCTCACCACCTCAAACTCAACCCCAGCAAGACAGAGCTGCTGTACATCCTGGGAACTGCTGGACTTCACAATGATCTTGCCATCTTCTTTGAAAACTCACTGGTCACTCCATCTACAAAAGCTCAAAGCCTTGGTGTAGTCATGGATTATCAGTTATCTTTCTCAAGTCATGTTGCAGTTCTAATTCGGTCCTGCAGATTTCTCCTTTACGACATCCGAATTCGACCCTTCCTCTCTAGAGAGGCCACCCAGGTGCTTGTTCAGTCTTTTGTCACTTCAAGACTTCAAGACTTGCAAAACCCTTCTGGCTGGTCTCCCTTTGGCACCATCAGGCTCCTGCAACTTATCCAGAATGCAGCGGCACGGGTCGTCTTCAACGTTTCTAAGTTTGGCCATGTAACCCTGCAGCTGCGTTCTCTTCACTGGCTTCCTATAGCTGTCCACATCAGATTCAAAACCCTGAAGCTGGCCTACAAAGCAAAGAATGGACCAGCCCCTCCATATGTGATGGCAGTGGTCAAAAGCCGATCTGTACCAAGAGTCCTTCAAGCTTCAAGTACGGCTCAGCTTGACCCGCTTAAGATACATAGAAGACAAGCTGCATTTTTCTGTCCTGGCACCAAAGTGGTGGACTTCCCCTGGGTGTCCCACAGGCAGATTCGCTTGCTGCCTTCAAATTCAGACTGAAGACCCACCTCTTCCGAGAGTACTTGGGCGAAGTATTATGGTCTCCATATTGACTTGTGTTTAGCAGTATCTAAGCTTAGAGGTATCCTTGAAATTTAGTCTATTCAAACTACTTAAGGTTATTCTTGAGTAAATAGCGAAACACTTTTGTAAGTTGCTCTGGATAAGAGTGTCTGCTAAATGCCGTAAATGTTACCAGGCAGTCAACCATTACATAAAACATAAAACAAGGGAACCTAAGTGAAGGTAGCCCTGGGAAAAACAATAGGCAACATTTATGATTAGTTTCATTGATTAATAGCACAGAAACAACCATTTTTAATTACTCTAAAGTTAAGATATTGACATTCTAACTGTAATGCCTCTGCCTCTAAACTGCCTCCACCCTGCCTAAGTGTCTAGAGGACATTATGTCCTGTGTCATGATTTAAAAATATATCGGTGCAAGGACTATCCTGATATTTTCTTTAGGAATTCCTCATCTTAAACCCTTAGCATGAATTAAGTTTGAACAAAGTTTGACCATTAAAACTGTTAAGAAAATTTAGACATGGAACTAGGTGCTGTATACCAGTTGCCTGGTAGTGAGTTCTAGCTGTGGTGCTTTTCCCCATATTAGGCTGCAGGAGAGGCCTTGACTTATTTAAAATTAAAAGTGAAGAAATAATAATAATAATAATAATAATAATAATAATAATAAAAGTTGACAATTGGGTTCAATTTCACTACCCACGTCCCTACATGATTACTACTGAATCTAAACATCACTTTGGTAGGACCTGTCTGGCAATGTAGCAGACTAGAAGGTCCCAAAAAAGCAGCACATGATGCCTCATTCTAAAGAGGTTCAAATACATTGGTAAAACAAAGTCCAGTCTGGAAAGTCTAAGACCAGCAACCATAGTGAGAATCAATATCCACAAATGGAGAACAAAACGCAACAGTGCTGAACATTACCAGGAGTGGCTGGCCTTGTAAGTAAGTGTATTTGCATTTAAAGAATGGACAACTAAATTTGTGTCAGAAAGAGTCCAGTGCAATCATATGATATCGACTATGTGACAATGGCAGTATATCAGGACAAAGAGAATTTTGTTATTTTTTATGATAAAGAGAACTGGACATATGCACTATTTAAGGCATTCATGTTTTTACGGTCAGGGTTGACTTTAAAAGTGTATACCAATCAGCTGCATGCAAATGAAGTACATCCTTATTATTACAATGGCGGAAAATAATTAAAATATAAAAACGAGTGCAGCATGCTAGTCCTGATTGGGAATTTAAAGACACCGTTACACACATCGCAACTTTCCCAGACCAGTGAAGAGTGCGTGTGCCTTTAACTCAAGTCAACCAATAAGATTCGCACTCTTCTGGTAGAACGGCAGCCGAGTTATGACACACCGACCCATCCGGATACTAACTTGACTGCGAGCGGATGAACTGGTCCTAGCTTTGTTCTTCAGAGGCAGACATTATAACAAGCGCTTTTCCCTGGTTTTGCTATGATCGTCTGATTTTGTTTTCAGCTATATGGTTAAAACATATGTAATATTTCCTCAGTCTCTGCGTGCGCTGCTTTGTCCAGGCTACTTCTACTTTCGGTGCTAGCTGTTTTGCCATTGTTCCCAAGTGTTATTGGGTTTCTTCCCCCCCACCGATCAGATTTTTATTTGACCAAGATAGGCGGCTCGGGTACCAAGATGTCGAACCGAATGGTGTGCAGAGAAGCAAGTCACGCCGGCAGCTGGTACACCGCCTCAGGTAGAGCCGGGGATGAGGGGTGTTACATCGGTGTCCGTGGGCCGAGGTCCTGGAAACTAGCACTAGCTTGTTAGCTGGCGTCGAACGGGCGGGGGGATAGTGGGATCAGCTGTGAATTTTTAAATACCTTGCTCAAGAGCACAGGCCGTGTTTTTCCCAGTATACTGCTTGTTATTATGTGGATGGCAAGTAGCCATAAACTCACTAGCTGACTTTTAAAGCTTAGTGCTAGCTTGTCACGTCAGATAGCACGACTTCTTTAACGTTTACTGACCGTAATCGCTGGCTAAGTAGTGCTAAGTAAGTTTAGGAACAAAGACGCCAGATAGGCGGTGTTAGCTAGCCAGCTAGCTGAAAATGTAATAGACTTGCTATCTTCTTAGTTGGCTAGCATGACAAAGGCTGTTTACGCTTGTAGCTGACCAGATATTTAAAATGTAGCTAGACAGCTAAATGACATTTTACATGTGCTACGATGTGTGAGTGTACTGCGAATAAAAGCGCCATCGAAATGAACTGTTACACTAACTATTAAAAGATGTTTTACTGTTGCTGACGAAGCGTTAAACGGTCTGTGAATGTTTTCCAGTTAGCCGCATAGCATAGCATAGCTGCATAGCTATCCGGTGTTATGTGCTAGCTAGCATTTCTGACTGAACTTGCTAGCTAGCTAGTTACTGGTGGAAAAACAGCCTAGCACGTAGCCTACTTTCATCCAAACCGTTACATAGCCGCCTACAAATGCCAGCTAGTGTGCTAAATATAGCTAGCAGTCATCAGTCACTGTGCTGCTTTAAAATTATAGCCTCTGTTTTTCTAGTCAACCAAGTGCAGCCAACCGACCAACACCAGCAGTTCGAGAGTGAACATACAATTGATATGCCAGAAAATTGCTGATTAGCTTCAAACCGTGATGGCAGTAATTCACATCAGTCAAGTTGGGCAACATGGAGCCACTGGCTTAGCTCCGTTGTTTCCAATCGAGCAAACTGACAGCTTAGTCAGCACAATTGAACCTTGGTAAGTTAGTCGCGGTGTCTCCTCGCTGAACAACAAAAGCATGCGTGCCAATGTGGGTCTGCCATATAAAAATAAACTAGCTAGCTATTAGCTGCAATGAAGTCGGTTTGTATTTGTGAGCCAGGAATGTATTTTAAGACGTCCTCCCATGTTTTTATTTCCCCCCCCCCCCTTTTTATTCTCCCACCTGCAGTTGGAAAAAAGCAGGTAGCATGTACTGTACGACTGTTTGACTCCTTAACCTGACTTATGACTTAAAAACAAACAAACAATTGTATTGATATGTATGATTGTTCTAGCACTTTTGGATTTAGGTTAAAGTGCTGAATTACACCTTTTAATTTGAGGTTATTTGACTATTTGGGTATCCATAACCCTGAATTTTAGATCCCTGCAATATTTAGGTAATATTTGGCCAGTGGTGCTTGGTGTTGCACCATTGATTCATGCAAACAAGCTAAGAGAAGGTAGATCTCTAAGAGGGAATTGGAAGCCACTGTTCTAGTGCTTGTCGTACAGTATTGTATTGCTTAAGCATTTAACCCTTTTAATCCCCAATATGTGTGAACAATTAAAAATAGGCGTCTAAGAGCACCATATCAGAATAAAAAGTGGGCAGGAATGGGGAGGCCCAGACACTCATGCTTAAATGGCTGGACTTTTAATAAATAATGTATTAAGTCTATGGGTTGTGGTTTATTTTGTTTCAGGGTGGTACAGCAAGCAATGAAATTGTTCTGCATTAGCAGTGAAACTTTATGTATTACATTTGACCTAAATTAAATAAGTAGTGGACTATTGTCCAAAAAAATATGTGCTCAAAGTGCATGGAGCATACATTTCATATATTGACGTTGGCACATGTTCATGCACTCTTTTGCTGTATTGAAAAATGCATCACAGTTGTATTAGTCACATTCTGTCAGATCAAGTCAATCCCCTGATCTGAGCCCTATTGCATTTCGCTTACGTTGAGTTTATACTACACTTTCAGCCCTGATATCCTGTTCCAGTTTTTGAGGTAACTTCGTTACACATTTCAAAATACTAAACATGACTACATACCAGGTTAACCCTACGTATGCTATATGGGCAAAAGTATTTTGACACTCCTCCATTGTTTCTTCCAAAATGATGTAAAGTAGCTAAATGCATTTATTAGAGGGGGTGTCCACAAACATTTGAACATGGTGCGCTCAAGGTCATTTTAACCTTGTCATATTGTTTAGTTTAGAATTACTGTGCTGGGATACAGAGGAAAAAGCTCTAATCCAGCTACTGGACTGTGCCATTGTCCAAACTAAAACCTTAGCCCACAACAATTGCAGATTATTACAAGGCATAGCCGTTGTTTTTTTAATTTATTCGTTGTTTTTTCAGCTGTTACCACAAATGGAAATTAACATATTTAATCTAATAAACTGTTTTAGGGGGCTCAAACATCACATAATCTGTGTTTTGTTAATTGTTTTTGTAAGTATCATGCAGCAAATTTAGAAGCCCTGTATGTGTTAAAAAACTGTTGATAACTATGATAACGATATAAATAGTTTTCAGATAAGAAAGTGGAAATCTTCAGTTTATATTATCAAACTTACCCGAAGTGTAATTATACGTTAGCAAGTATATCATGTATGTTGGAAAGACTGTTATACAAACTGAGAATGAGTAGGTAGTTTTAGGATCACCCCCCGCTCTCAAAAAAAAAAAGGAATAAAGCAAAAAAGAACAGTTAAAAAACAGTATTTTCAAATCCTAAAGAATTTGAATTGGGTAATAAAACTACCCTTTTTAATAAGATTAAGATATTCCACAAACAACCATAGAGTGCCTGCAAGTGAGCTAAATAATCAAGTCACAACTAGACTAAAATGAAATCTGAAAATTAGGAAAAAGAAAAATGTTTTTACAGCATGTCTGTGAAACAGCTGCATTTTGATATGTCAGTTGAAAGTAGTATTTACTCTTGTGTTCTGTATTTACAACTGTCCTTTTCCTCTCTAGGATCCCAGCTGAATGCACAACTGGAAGGCTGGTTATCTCAAGCACAATCTACAGCAGGACCTGCTAGAGCCATTATAGCACCGTATGTGACTTTTTCTGAATTATGAAAAAGTTTTAGTTAAAGAAGTTTACAATACTATCATAAACAACATTTTGGCATCCCTTGTGAAATTCTACGTTGAAATTAGTAAACATCTTTTCCTAAGAATAAAGTTTTATTGCCAAATTACTTTTTACTCTGCAAATATACTATAATGCACAATTGGGAGAGAGTGGTCTGATCTGTGTTTCAATAAATAATTCAGTCACAGAATTTTGTCCAGATGTACTGTTATTTAATGCTGAAGTTAAAACACAGTGTGTATAGAGAAACATTTATATAATGTTATAAATGAGAAACATGTATATAATGTTTTGCTAGGCTATGAAAATTATTTTTTATATTGTGTACTTTTGCTTAATACTGGTAATGTTTTGCAAACATGAGAATCCCATCAACTATTTTCAGAGTTTTAGAAGCCAGTCATTAAAAAACAATCACTAGTTTAAAAGTGCTCCATGTGCAGTTTTCAGATTGATTTATTTGATGTATTTAAAAAATATTATTTAACATATGCAACCTTTGATATAATGTGTATGATGTTTTGGACTAATTTACAGGCAGACTGCATAACTGCAGAACATTTGCAAGTTTGTATGTCTGGAGAAATGACTGCAGATTTAAACTGCAGTTTTCTTACCTGCTGAGAACACTTCACACTTCTAAATGCTGTGAATAATGTCCATTAATGGCACCTAATGCACAGCACTCAGAGGTCACTCTGCTAGAATAGTAAATAGGAACTGCATTGTGCTTAAATAGGCCATTACCTAGTCCATTAAATATGCTGTATTGGACCTGATCCCAATTCACTGGACTAGATCGGGTCCTCCTACATACTGGTTATAGCTTTAAGTCCCAGCACCTATTTTTTATTATTTTTGTGACAGACATGCTGGTTATACCTATTGCGGTGCTTGTGCAGCACATGCCTACAAGCAAGTGGATCCCTCTATTACGTGAGTGCTTTGCAGTTGATCAATACCTACATGATGAAGCTGAGGTTGTCCATTGTGAAGGAACTAACCCCATGCTCTCGTTTTAATAGTCGAAGGGTGTTCATTCTTGGACCGTCGCACCATGTGCCCCTATCTCGATGTGCTCTCTCTCCTGCCGAGGTCTACAGAACGCCACTGTATGACCTGAGGATTGACCAGAAGGGTAAAAAGCTGACGGTCTAAATTATCTCTTTAATTGTCTAGGCCTATTACATTCAAATATTTATTCCGTAGTTAGATAGTAAACAATGTAAGCCGACCAGTATTCTACCCACTTTGTTCACACTAGGCATTAACGTATTTTCTTATAGAATACTGTAGAATAAGTATTATAGAATAAATGTATGCTTATGTGAAGGCTTAGTCTGAAGGGTGTGTACACCTGTCAGTCTCTTACTACTGTGATTATAATGATAGGTGTTTATATAGCCAACAAAATATATGCTTCAGGGGTGAAATGTAAACAAATTATGTTATTATTGGTCTGTGTGTAAATCAACACAAAAAGCCTCTGCCAGTCAGTTTGTCTGTAATCAACCATAAAAACAATAAACGCCAATGGGGAATCACTTCAGTTCAGTCTTTTACTGCGTAGTAAGAAATGCATGGACATGGTTGACAGCAGTACTGACAATGTTCTTTTAAACCCAGCCCATTAAATCTTTTAAACAGCAAAAGTACAGTAATGTTTTTGTCCATTTTTAGTTTATGCTGACTTATGGAAAACAGGCATGTTTGAGAGAATGACTTTGCAAACAGATGAGGATGAGCACAGCATTGAGATGCACCTGCCTTACACTGCCAAAGCCATGGAGAGGTAAGTGGCTGGGACATTTAGATTAATTCAACTGCATGAAGAAATGTATTCCATGATAACATGTTGTTTTGTCACGTTGGCTGTATTTGACCATATTTGTATATTAGCTGTATTTCAAATGTTTTCAATATTATGGGGTGAGTTTCCTGAAAACAGTTTTAGCAAATAATGAACAAACCACCAAAGGATGTGGGAGTAGGGGGACTAAGAGTGTGTGTCTGAGGGTAATAAAAAACATAACAAATAATTTTTGAGAATGACTTTGTTGACCATGTCCTTTTTACTTTGTAATCTTTGTTCTTTTTCTGTTTATTTAGAAAGTTTAATTTGTTTTCTTTTGAGGTTCTGTTGTTTGTTGTTATTATTATTATTATTATATCCCTCCATTTTTTTGTAAGCAGTCATTTTTATTGATTCAAAAGTGACAAGATTCAAGAACTGGTGTGTTTTGAATGGTACAAACTAAAAAAGGAAAACATGTTGTTTGGAACATTTTTAATTAATCTACAAAAAAATAATTATGCTCTAGAATGTACAGACGTTTTTCATAATTTGACCAGGAGTGCCCAAACTTGGCATAGAACTACTATGCACTGATGTATATTTCATTAACAAAATGATAAATGAATAACATATTGTTTGTATAATAATATTAATATTTTTTTTCTAGAAATGCACCGATCCCATTTTCTGTTTCAATTCCAATACATAAGCTTTGCATATCCTCTGATACCATTGTTGAATTGTAAGCATGAGGAATATTCAGTCTGATCAGATTTCATAAATATTCATTAAAGGAAATGTAGTGCATATTATGCAAGTAAACAACAGATTAGTTTTGTTTTTGAACACATTATTTCAAATTCATTATTTTATTACTCGCTGATGATAGGCCGAGGTCACTGTGCTCGTTAGATAGGGTCTTTCTGTTCACTATATGTGTGTCATGTCCGCATGTTACTTTAATCCGGAGTTATTAAGATTAGAACAGCAGCAGTGCGGGAATCGAGTTCAGTGAATGGATCGGTCCCGTGGGTCTGTCTAATTATGATACCCGATTCCAGCTTATTCTGTCAGTACCGGAAGTATCGAATTGGTGCATCCCTAATTTTTTAATTTTCATGCATCATTAATTTGCAAGATCGTTTGCATATTATGACTTATGGTTGGGTTTTGGGAAACACTTGTTACTTAACTTACATTTCTATACGTTATAAAGCTTTTGGGAACTTACCCCTGTGTGGCATTTTTAATTGAGCCAAGACAAATCTTGTTTTTGTAAAACAAAAAGAAACTAAACTGTGTACTAATAATGGCTGACTATATAATAAGGTTTTCTTATAATTAAATCTCACAAAAAGTAATGTTTTTTCTCAATCATAGCTATAAAGACGAGTTCAGCATTGTTCCTGTGCTGGTGGGAGCTCTAAGTGAGTCTAAAGAACAGGAGTATGGCAAGCTGCTCAGCAAATACTTAGCTGATCCTTCTAACCTGTTTATCATCTCATCAGACTTCTGCCACTGGGGTGGGTGTTTATATGTACACTTTAAAGCAGGAACTCTGTGTTCCATATGACATTTTGTTATCTGTAACCAATTGAAGCACAGCATTAGACCATTACATGTTGGCTTATGCAGTTATTACGAGTACTATGTTTATATTTTACACTGACTTTGAAGATGGTATTATAAAGATGACCAGCTTTATCATAGACAAGCACTATTAACACCAAGATCGCATTTACTGTACTGCAAGAAAATTATTACATTCTCATATTAGGATTAGCATTCTCATATTCCTTATGTCTACACATTTTCACCATTTCTCAACTCTATTTGCTTTCTATTTTTTTTCTAGGGCAGCGATTCCGCTACACCTACTATGATGAAAATCAAGGCGAGATCTATAGATCTATTGAACATCTTGACAAGATGGTAAGCCTATTTCAAGTTTAAAACACAGGGCATTAAAACAGGGACTATCTTAATAGTATCTTAATAGTTGGCCTATCATCAGGATATTTGAAAGTTTGATCCCCTGATGCCACATTCTTGATGACCTCATTCTTTTTAGGGCGGATAGGATGAGACCCCAACACAGGAGGGGGAACTTGCCCATTAGCTACTATTAGCTCACACAACAGAACTGTCCTCTGTGCTCTCCTCTGTCAAATGATGTGGTGGCTGGCTTCATGTGTAATTTAAAAGCTAGCCTATGCTTTTAAATTACTGTTTCAGATTTGAGTGCATTGAACAGGCTTACTTATTACATGTATTGATGTTTTTAATGTAGCATGTATCTGTAAAGGGATCGAGACTTGGTCAAAAGTCACTCATCGCTGCACATTAATTGTCCACATTTCAGTGTCGAGAAAGACAACACCCCTTTTATTAATTGCTTTTATTAATTGGTTTTGATGAAAAAAACACTCATTTGTTTGTTTTTACCCTCTCTAGGGTATGGGAATTATAGAACAGCTGGACCCAGTTTCCTTTAGTAACTACTTGAAGAAATATCACAATACTATTTGTGGTCGCCACCCCATAGGTGTTCTACTGAATGTAAGTTGTTTTTTGTTTGTTTTGTCCAGTGTATGTTATCAAGTCATTGTAAATCAAATATTTAAAGTATAAAATAACATTTGATGGTAAGCGTAGAACCTTACTGCAAAAGAAGTCCTGGGTAATGTAACCTAAATGTGACGTTAAAGCAATAAGAGTATGTACTATCACTATTCTTCATTTTATAGATTTTAAGCAGTATCCCTGGAAGAAAACCCTGCTTATTTTGTTGGCATATCATATGATTTGATCTCAAAAATATACAGGATTGCCACTTTTGAGAGACTTTAGAGCTAGTTTCTTATCATGGCTTGATTTTTAAAATCTGTTAAAAAACTAAAATATTTCTCCTTTTTTTATTCAAACATTGCGGAATATCAAATTTAACAGTCACAATCTCATACAAAAGATTAATATACAATTACAATACAATTTACACAACAGTGAAGATGTGTAAACTGTAATTGTTCAACTTCCACATCTTCACAATTGTGTAAAATATTATTTTGTATGAGATTGTGACTTTTAAATTTGATGCAATGTTTGAATAAAAAAAAGGAGAAATATGTTGGATTTTAAAACAGATTTTAAAAATGACCAATTTGAGGAAGTAGGGAGAACTGTAATTTGAGAATTGTGCAGAAGTTTTTCTATTAGATTTCAGTTTCAGTGATTGCAGAATGGCACACTATATGTCGAGAGAAACATACCTATACACCTGATTAGTATATTCAATGACTTTAATAAAGTTTGTACGCAACCAGTGGTGTAGTTTTCTTGTTTTAAATACTATACCCCATTTTCTTCACTCACACACATTTCATCACTTTTCCACACAGACTAATAGATGTTGTGCTTTCTTCTAGGCCGTGGCAGAGCTGAAGAAGAATGGGCTAGAAATGAACTTTTCTTTCCTGAACTATGCTCAGTCCAGTCAGTGCCGAAACTGGTCAGACAGCTCAGTGAGTTATGCTGCTGGAGCTCTCGTTGTACATTGAGGTGACTTCCCCCAGGAGCCAGGTCCACGGCTCCTTTGAAGACCTCCAGAAACTAGCTCCCAGCTATTCTAGAGAACCCCCAGCCTTGTACTTCTCCACTTTCTGACCCCTCCTCCCTCCCTTGCCTTTTCCTTTTCTAGGGGGTGGACATTATATTTACTGAAACGAGCTGTAAAGCATTAGATACTAACCCCCACTTTTCCACATTTACTTCCCTTTTTACTCCCTGTCTCTATAACTGAGACAACCTGGTTGAGGCTAAAGCTTTGAAGTGCAGTTGCAGCCTAAGCTGCTGTGGAATGGATATTTTGTTTTGTTTGTTTGTTTTCAGTTTCCCTTTATTGGGCTTTCCTGTAATATGTTTTCATGGGGGATCAAATCTGCTGTCTGCCCTGCAAAGACTTCAGGTGTCCTCTGACCTCTTATATATAACCTTGAGTGAGATAATAGAATTCAGTTAAAGCTGATACAAATGCTGAAAGAAAATGTATATTCTTAATAACGTAACATTCTGCAGGCCTGTGCACATGTAACCTACCTTAAAAAAATCACCTAGTGTTACAGAAGATATTAAAATAAGAAGTGAAGGACTTCTACTTGCTATATAAATTTTATGCCCTAAGAACAAGTGATCCATAGCTCCTGCCATCATTGTTCATAGAATTGTTTTATTTGTCAACAAAGGGCTACACAATATTAAGTCCTCTAACCCTCTGCTGTACAATATATACCAAAAACCTTTCATTTTTTACTTTAGTTAAATAACACGTCTTACTTTTCTTCCCTTTACTTTTTTCCTTTTGTGACTTATGTTTTAGCTTATTTTGTTATATTGTTAACATGTATCTACAAGCAGTTTGGTAGCTCATTAAAATACATGAAGTTTCTTGGATGCCCAGGACTTGGTTTATTTTTTGGTCAGAACAGTTGGTTCATTTCCCATGTAGTAAAGTATAATGGGGATTTTTTTTCCCAGGACAGAAAAACTGATTTCTATGGGCAGAAAGATTATCTGGCGTGGCTCTGGTGTTCACCATAAACAACAAAACATTGGACAGACAGGTTTCAGATATAGCACCCTCCCCACACCCCCGAGCACAATGCAGCAAGACACCCTAACCTTAGTTCATCTAACGGCAATCAGAAGAAAGTGGCAGCGTCAACCTTCCCTGCCAGGAGTTGGTCATCAGACCTGATCATTGAACAGAGAACAGTTTAAGCTGGTCATACCATGCAGATGTGCCTTGGGTCTACCGTCAGTTTCTGTGTTATACATAAGCCTTTTTTTTTATTTTTATTTTTTTTATTTTTTTTTCTCCTCTCTCCCTCCCTCTTCCCTCTTTTCCCCCTCTGTTTAACCCAAAGGCAAAAGGACTTGCCTCAGTCTGTCCTCATAGATATTCACAACAGAGCCCAGTTTTGTGAAAGTAGGGGGAAGGATCTGTCTGCCTTGCCAATTCATTATGGGAGAGCCCAGCACAAATACTCAATTCTGAAGAATATAACCATTGTGTACTGTTAGTAGAGCAGTTAATATTTGTTTTGTTTTTTTTGTTTTGTTTTTTGGGTTTATGCTTAGTTTTAACACAGTTTACACCTTGTTACAAATCTATGTGAATCTAACTGAAACACTCCTGAGTGGAGTTCTTATTTGAATCTCAGGTTACATTGATGAAGCATTAATGAGTGCTTGCCGGAAATGATGAAAAGGTCATGACTGATGTTGCAAAAAAAAAAAAAGAAAGTAAAATGACTGAAAAAGTGATTATGCCAGTGTTGGATTGTTTTGTCCCCCCTGCCCCCCTCCTTCTTATTTGGTCTTGACGTCACCTCTTTTATTTCGAGCAAATCATTTGCAATAAATACAAATATCAAAGGGACATGGTGTCAGTTTGAAATTTTGCATTCTTTTATAAGGTTGTACACTGATCATATTCTTGTGGGATTTGACAGTGGTACTGGGATATTCTTTTACATATATAATTGTATATTATAATATAATATAATTGTTTTCATTGTAATTACAAAATTATGCATTTGGCAATAATACTTGAGTTAATTGCAAGTCTTCCAAAATAATACTACAGTAATGCAGTTTAATTATGAAGTATTTAAATAAATCTCATAGTCTTTCTCACCAGAAAGCTCTGTCAAATGTGATGGTATGGCAGTAGTATACTACAATTTGAGTAGGAGTTCAATTGTGCATGGTGCATGTTGTGGACTACAAAATTCCACACAACAATAGAGATCTACACTGCAGTTTCATAGTACCACAAAATGTATGCTGTTAAGATGTTTTACAATATTAGTTTTCCTGAGTGGTTGTTTGCCACTATGTGAAGTAAAAATGTGTTACCAGATGTCCAGGGACATGTCTGCTCTTAAGCTTAACTTAAAAAAAAAAATAATAATAATAATTCAACATGGCAGGATAAGGTTAGTTGAGTTAGCCACAAGGTGCACGAGACCTGGAGAATATGTGTTAGTATCCTAATAAAGCCTATAGACAATCTGATGATTCTTGAAATTATATAAATGACTACATGACCTGTTAGTGTGAGTGCGGCATTAAAAAAGTGCTTTAATGCTTATGGATTACATGTGATATTCTAGTTGCCTTTGCATCACAGAACCAATAAAGATATTCTTAAATTTGATATGGGTAGATCACTGTAGTGCACTACTAAATGTAAGGACATGCCCACCCATTTGTATTTGGACTAAAAATTCAGTGATTTTGATCATTATTGATTGCTGCTTAAGCAATGTGAAAAAATAAATTTTCAATCCCAGACATTGGAGCACATAATCTCCAATGTCATAATCATTATTTTATGGGTCTAACAAGTCTTGCATGGTTGTTAGGCACCCTGTTTTCTCTATATCATGCAGTATATCCAGTTTTAGAAACCTTTTCACTTTTTTCTCCAATTTTCCTGGCTGTCCTCTTAAAAGTACAAGTTGAATTATATTATAATTTTAAAACAGATCATTGGAGGAAATCTCCCAATTTCCTCTTATGTGAACTATAAAGAAGTTATAATCCCACATTTTTTAAATCCAGTTTTAATTTGGACCTTGAAAATTCACTCCTTCAGGCACAGTCATTCTCACATTTCAGCTAGCAATAGCTCGTCTGGGGCTCACCTTCTCAGGGAGGAGCTGTTGAGAGAACAGGGTTTGTGTGTGCTAGGGAAAGGATGGGAGTAACACATTATCCAGTACTGGAACTAGAAGGTCTTGCAAAGCCCTCCTAACAACACTATGCAGTGTCAGCAGCTGCTTGTGCAGTGGCTCAGCTGGAGCATAATCCTGGCCGGGCTGGTATACTTTGTTTGCTTCCTGAAGTCCCATGCTGCCTATGGACGCTATATGGGCACGTCCTCCGACTCCAGGATGGTGCCGGCCAGGGTGGCCTGGTTCATACAAGAGCTCCCTGCTTTGCTGCTGCCTGTGCTTCTACTGCTGACCACCAGTAATTCACACCAAATGGGAAAATGGCTACTGCTCTCAACCTTCTGCCTGCACTACTTCCAAAGGTACGAATAACACTGTGGTGAACCTGAAGTATTCCTGGTTTTGAGGGTTGGATTGATCAGTGAAGTACTGTGGCGTAGAAATAAATGACACCCGTATAAGAGAAAAGCTTAATGCTTATGACTCACTACCCTGCATATTAATAATGAATAGTCATAAGCCTTTACAATAAGCTTCTATTTTTTGCTTATCAAGAATGTACATGTATGTACAGAAAAATGGTTTGTCAGTACAGTGTAAAAATACTTGTGGTAACAAAGAAGTTAACTAGTTTTATTCACTTCAAATAAATACAAACTATTATTAAATATTTGTTCAACAGCTTGTTGCCACATTAAGTAATTTGTTTGGTTATGGTTTTTACAGTGTAGTTACAGTGTGTATCCTGAAGTTCTTGCATAGAAATGTTGTTTTCAGTTTTTTCCTATTTCTAGGCATGTATTTATTTTTATGCTACATTGTAAAAAGTACAACAGCACAAATCGATTAGAACAGGTTTTGAAGTTTGAAAATCTATCCTATTTCCTTTTTTTGTGAAGTATTTATAATTTATTGTCATTTATTAAAGGCAATTGGATTTCCTGAGTCATGTTTAAGTTGCACTGACAAGTCATTTGTACAGTATAGAAATTATAATACATATACTAAGGAAGTTGGCCATAACAAATAATGCTTTGTACTATACTGGATTCCTTTTCAAATCACACAATCTGTAAGAGATGTATTAAAATTCCTGTAACCTGTATAACTGGTTTGGCATGAGCACACGGATATTGTTTCATGAAAACAATATGTCTTCTGTCGTACTGCAATGTTCTGGTACTTTTTATAGCAAGGTGTTTACTATTAATACAAAGGCACTCTGGAATGTGTCACAATCCTGCTGTAACAATTAATTGTGCAAAAAATTAAACAGTTACCCAAGGAATAGCCCAAGCATATATGGGGGGAAATCCTGACTGCATTTCTATATTTAAGTTGCACAAAACATGCACGGACATGTAGATACAAACAAAACTGCAGACACCCTAAAGGTCTAGTTTGAGGGCTGGAGGTGGTGGCGAAATCTTAACTGTGATATACTTATTTGTAGGAATTCTTTTTTGCTACAAATGAGCATATGATTCAGCTCAATAATATTACAAGCCTCGCATGCATGATTGTGTATGTGTGTGACTTTTTGCTACCCTGACATTTCAGGACATGCATTTACTCATTGCTGACCAGAGGACGTCCTTATCCTTTTAACATCATGGTTTCAGGAATGGTATTTTGCTCTGTTAATGGCTTCCTTCAAGCACACTATCTACTCCACTGTAATCCCCATTCACATGTACACCTCTCAGATGGCCGAACACTGATTGGTGAGGCATCACTTTTTTCTCTTTGCAGCACAGTTCTCATATGTATTTTATTAACCAATTCAGAAGTTTTCTAACTGTCAAAGTGTAGTACTAATTCAATGTATATTCTTCAGGAATGCTCATATTTTTTACAGGAATGGCCATTAACATTCACAGTGATCACATTTTGCGCAACTTGAGAAAACCTGGGGAAATCGCTTACAAGATACCAAGAGGTATAAGCTGGGAGGAAATTCAATTTTTTTGTTTACAGTTGCATTTCAGTAAATGCAAGTTCTTACTAATTTATATTATTCTTTTCCATTCTGCTCTATTCCACTATTCATCCATGCATTTTAGAGAAAATGTCTGTAAAATTCCTAATCACATAGTTTCATTCAAGCACATGCAAGGTGAAAGATTTCGATTTTGAATTTTACATCCGCTTCTCAGTTCAACTCTTCATCGAACAAACTTTACACCCATTTTCACCGTCTCCTCCCTTTACTTCAGGTGTGGTCCGCACTTGCAAAAAACAAAAAACAAAAAACCTGTGGCAAATGCAAATGTTTAGACAGTCTACTATGTCAGGAATAACAACCAATTTGGCAAGTATATGGCAGATGCTTTTTGTAGCCAGCTAGAGGTTTTCTGTTTTAAAATCTAGCTGGTACACAACCCCAAAGCATAAAAGTCAAAAAGTGTGGCCAAAAACATTTATTATATGCATTTCGCAAGAATACGTGTGTTTGTGTTGTAAAATGCAGTTTCTTCTCAGCCTCAGCTTATTGAGAAAATTTGCTAATATGTCGTGGTAGACATTCTTTTTTTGGATAGTACACAACCCCAATGCACTATATGTCCAAATGTTTGTGGACACCCTCTTTAATGAATGAGTTGCAACCACTGCTGACACACTGCCTAATGCCAGGTTTGGCCTAAAGGAATATAAAGCCCCCAGGCATTGAGCTGTGGAGCCGTGAAAGTGTGTTCTCTGGAGTGATGGTGCTTCATCCAGTACTTTGGGGATTAGGTCATCCAACATCCTGACATCATTAACACTCTTGCCAATTAATGCAACCAAATTCTCACAGCAATGCTGTGAATAAATGCTCAAAATTTGCTGACATTTAGTGGTATTCATTCTTTCAACTACCATTCATTGTTTTCTGTGCCATTGACTGGTACACTACACTGAAGCATAATAGATCCACTCCAATGTTTAACAGTTGGAAAAGTGTTCTTTTCATCACACAATGTTCCTTTTTTATTCTCCTAGTGTACATTTTCATTATAAGCATTTTGCAAGAACCTCATCTGTTTTTAAAAGTCAGCCTTTTTCAGCTTCAGCTTCATGAAGATGAACATATATCATGTTTAACAGTTGGTAAAGTGTTCTTTTTGATCACATACTGCTGTTGGGACAATATTTTTTTTCTGACCTGCCATGCTAAATTGTATATATAGCGTTGGAGATAAATACTAACGACCCCTGTAAATTAGTATAAATTGTGTGTAAAAGTATAAAAGTTTTTGAGTACTTGGTTACTAATGTTAGAGCTAGCTCTGGTCCTCTGATCTCGGCAACAAGATGAGTGATGCTTCCTCATTGCTCCAAATTCAGCATTTGCCCAGAAATGAATGCCATACAAAACGTTTTATAGTGCTCCCTAGTAGCAGTAGTAGTAAAACACTGAGTATACTAAAACAACTGCATTGATTCTGAATGTACTATATACATTTATACAACATATGTATATTGTTTTAAATAATAATGTTGCATATCACATTATTTCAAATTTACTTAAATAATGAAAACTTGCTATATCTTTGAAGATCTCAAAGTGTGATCAAGATAAGTTTTAAAAGAAATGCTTTTCTCTTTTTTTCCCTCAGGTGGCATGTTTGAATATGTGTCGGGGGCAAATTACTTTGGGGAAATAATAGAATGGTTAGGCTATGCCATTGCAACCTGGTCCGTACCTACTTTTGCCTTTGCTTTTTTCACCGTTTGCTTCATCGGCCCTAGAGCCTACCACCATCACAGGTATTACTGACACATTACATTCTTTCAACACAAAAAAAAAACAAAATCACTGTTTGCTGCAGTGACTCTCATTTATCTAATATGATCATATTTGAGTGGTAAACTATAAAAATCTTTATTGGATTTTCTCAAAGCAATGTACACCACTGATTGGTGTTGATAAACATACAAAATGTACCATACTCCCATAATATGTCTATGTTTAAGATGAAATAATGTGTCATGTGCAAGGAGACACTGTATGTACATTGTATGAAGTTAAACACGGTGAGTTTTCTGTTCTATAAATAACACAACATAACACCACAACATAAAAAAAGATGGAAGACAATAAACAATAAGCAAAATATACTGTAAGCAGTAAAAAATGTCAATAGATGTAAACGTTGCTCTATGTTTGCACATTGGACTTTATATAGTCTAGGGTAGTGCTATGTTGCTCTATGTTGCACCAGGGTTCTAGAGGACCATACATTCATTCCACTGTATACTCGTTAAAATGGCAAAGAGAGCCTCTTAACTTGATTTAACTTGGTACATGACTTTTGGTATAAATAATTCAAGGTGCAGTGTTTGCATAGTTGTTTCTACTATATGATGAAACACACTTAAAAGTTATGATGATGTTTTGTCCTGTGTACCCCCTCCACCAAAAAATGCCCCAAAAATGGCTCTAAAATATAAGGTTATTAAATAACAAAAATCTTGCTAAATACGTGCTACTTTAGCTTACTACTCACAAAACTACCAACCTTAACAAAGTTTACTGGTTTGTGTGGGATAGTTTAGTAAGGCTACCATTTTTATGATATTAAATCATATCACAAAACTGGTAAAAAGTAGATGTAGATGTAATCATATTCATGTTCTAAATTTTTGCAATACAGTAATATTTGGCGGGGAAAAACATACACAAGAGAAAACAACCAGCTTATCTTAGAAGATGTCAAAATCCAAAACACTCAGGGACAGTTCAGATGCTAATGGCTAAGTACAAAAATTACAACAGACCCTTACTTATTTTACACAATGTATTTTTAATTGCCAGTAAATTAGCACATTAATTGCAAGTTATGTCTACAAATGCATTTTAACTTCAGTAAACTGTTCCTTAAAGTATAAGGCATTGAGTCTGAATGTACTGTATACATTTATACAATATATGTATATTGTATAAATCAGGGACAGTTCAGATGCTAATGGCTAAGTACAAAAATTACAACAGACCCTTACTTATTTTACACTATATATTTTTTATTTAATTGACAATACTTGTTAGGAATCTATTTTTACTTCAACATAAAAGAATAATTATTTTGCATATTGCATTCAATTCTATTTATGAGAGTAATAAAACAGGGGGAAACATCCAAGGGGGGGATTACTGTATTACCAAAAACAAACAAAAAAAACAGAGGGAAGAGTGTTATTACTGTTTATCAGGTTAAAGAGACATGTAAAATAACTTAGATATTTTATCATGATTTATTTAAATAATTTGTGCTGTGTGTTTTTAATTGGGTTAATTTAACAAAAAAGAAACAATATCTTCTTTTTATTTAAAAAACTTAGTGGTAGTATTATTTCAGTAGAACTATGGCATAGTCAAAATGGCTCAAAAGCTAGATTCACTGTTTTCTTACACATTGTATATGTACCAAGAACAACAAACCAGATGATTCCAAAATGACGGATTGCAAGTTTTAGGAAGTTCCTGAGGCAATGTTTGGGATTGGGTGAAAGCCTCTGTAAACAAGCAGATGACAAAATTGCAGATGTAGACTGTAATTTACAGCAATAAAAGCGAGAGGATGATGATGAATATATGACTAAGGAAAATGGCCTGAAGCAGACATTTGGGCACTCTGCATACTTAGTAATTAATAACACCTCCTCTACAGAGTATCACAGCTTGTCGATGCTTTTTGTAGACAGCTAAGTCTTTGAGTTCTTGTTTGGGGATTTTTTTTTGGTGAAAGAACTGCTTTCTTCCACCCTTTTCAATACTGGTTTTGACAAGCCTTCACCCAAATTACTTCATTTCTTTTCTAACCATACAGGATGCCATTTAAAGGATGTTCCAGTGTTTTATTGGCTCCAGTGTTTATTAGATGAGCCCTTGTGGAGGCTAGTAATTAAGTGAACCTAAATGTTGACTTCAGCAGCACAACTTGCCAAGAAATCATTGTGACCAGATATGTTTTCCTTTTCAAACTAATAAGCAGTCAAAGCTGTCTAGAAAATACTCTAGAATGCTTCCAATTTAAAAACATATCATACAGGACTACTGCCACAATTAAAGGCTATGCAGTTAGCAACAACACATAAGAAAGATCAAAAGCAGAGAGTATAGCCAGACAAATAAATTATTCACAAATTGTACATGTGTACATGTGTTTTATTTACAATAAAAACAATATGCTTTTTATTTATTTAAACAATAAATTGACAGCTGTGGTCTAAAGGTTAAGGAAGCGGGCTTGTTCTGGAAGGTTGCCGGTTCAAACCCCAGGATATTGGGGTGGGGTTAGTAATGGAACAGCGCACCTACAGGCAGAAACAGACACCTACTCCTACTATTTCTGAAACAAAGAGGAAGATAATTGCCCAAGTATTACAAAACAAAAGGAAGCCATCACAGGTCTAGTGCCTCTGCTTGCTGCTTGCAGTATGTTGTATAGCTCCACCCATCCGCATATGTTTCAAACATGTTTCAAATACAAAACAGCCCAAACCAAAACATCTTTCACCCCGTCTCTTTCCATCTCCAGTGTCTAATTCCAACAGTTAGTTGTTTATTTCCACACAGAAATCAGCAGAAATTTTATTCTGCTATATGGTAAGAAGGCAAGGTTACCCTTAGGGATGTAGTGACTGATGTGCTGTACAGCAAATAGAGCGAAGCTCTGGTACTGTAATTTGATGGGAATGAAAACTGTTTTGAGATAAAAAACATGAACTGCACTTAATATATCCAGAGGGAAAATCCGCTTTTGATAATTTAGGCTACACTCCTAATTTAGTAAAGGTTGTCTAAAACACTTGTTCTGGGAAAACTGGGCAGGCCCACCAAATGAGCAGATGGGTGCACTAAATGCATGGCAGAGCATCTCAAGGGAGGAAATCTTTTATGCTTTAGAAATTATGAATCTCTTTGCCATATATGCAATTTTAAAAAGGAAAATACTGTAACTTTAGATCAAGACTAAAATTAAGGCCTCAGGACTATCATATAACAATATCATAAATCTGTCAAAAAGTAGTAATCCAAGTAATCCAAATGCAGCAGATACAATTCACCCATCACTCATTCTTGTGTGCGGTCTTAAAAGAAGTGAATTAACTCATTGCACACAAAATATGACATGCTTTCTTACTTTAATATTTTCACTCCTCCAACTAAAGAATGTCTAAAGTATGTATTTGTCTGAAACTTCCCAGATTCTACACTGAGAAATTTGAAGACTTCCCAAGATCACAGAAGTGTCTAATACCCTTCATCTTTTGAGTGCTCCAGGACACTTCAGTCAAACACCTTGCATGTTCAGAACTGCAAATCTACCCCATTTGTGTTATTTTATATATGTTTATTTACACTGTCTGATATTGTAACATCAGAGGCATATAGAGTGAATGCAAATGTAGAATTCTATTAGCACCAGTCTCAATCCAATTCAAACCCACTGCCACTCAGAATGTTCGCATAAAACTGAAGCCAACACCCTACAAAGACGACACTCGCAAAGAAATCAAATTCAGATGTGTGCAAAATACAGAATCAGTGATCAGTAGGCATGTTTAAAGGGAAGTTTTTAAAAACTTTGTGCTTGTAATAATTGATGTGCTGTACATTACATTTCTTCCCAATTACACTTAGTACAGAGAATATTACATGGTGTATTAAAATGTGTAGCAATAGCTGCAATAATTATGCCTTCAATCAAACAAATTATCAACTCCAGATGTTCTTATAAATCCCCAAATTAGCAGTGCGGTTTTCTGTTGAATATATATTTTTTGCTTTTCCCTGATGAGCTTGTGGTTGAATAACCTGTTATAACTGAAAATAATCATCTCTGACTACTACAAAAATCTCTTCACTGTAGAAAATAATTTATCTACAAATCTGTAACTGATCATTGGCCATGTACTTGGTAAAGCATTTTCCACAGTTTATTTCTTCTAGTTTGTGTTAAGCTTATGCCATTTTGGCATCCATTCAGGGTATCTTAACTTGATTAGAATAATGTTTGGCTTTTGTACACTGTACTTTCTATGTGCAATAAAGGGGCTATACACATCAACGTACATAAGGTCACATCATAGATTAATAGAACTTGTGCTTGTGCAATTAAACAAATTATGTTGTTCATGGCTGAACTTAGAAACAATAAAGACAAGGTGTGCTGCTACATTCCAAATCATTTGCAAGGACCTGAGATAAAGTATATGAATACCAGCCATTAGTGAGTTTCAAGATGACAAGAGACTGAGCTTGCCTCCCTAGAGAGAAAAAAAGACTCAGGCTTG
Source organism: Salminus brasiliensis (assembly GCF_030463535.1). Taxonomy (NCBI): domain Eukaryota; kingdom Metazoa; phylum Chordata; class Actinopteri; order Characiformes; family Bryconidae; genus Salminus; species Salminus brasiliensis. The sequence continues at coordinate 6,293,326 of NC_132901.1, forward strand.
CTTGATAAAAATATCCTAAAGAGAACCTGAAGTGCAAAAATCTGGCTGGGATTCAGTTCCAGATGGTGAACTGCCTTTCACAAAGGGCTGTCAGTCAAACTAACCAATATACAACTGGAAACCTGTGTGTCAGAAGGTGGAAAAGATGGATCACCCAAATAAGACTTTAATGATTTCCTTGCAGAGCTTCTGGAGGATAATATTGAAGGGAGCATAAATGTAAACAAAAAAAAGGATCAGGACACTTTAGGTGGATTGAGATAGAGAGACATTAAAAATTAGCTACCTTGCGTATTCTTTCCATTTTTAGCATTCAATGTGTATATATGTATATAAATAATCAGATACGTCATAATAAAGCAATATACTTGCCACTTAGTGATCATTTTCTATAGCACTGCACTTCTGGGTTCCCAGTCCTAGTCCTTTTAGTACACTGGTATTTATATCTGGAGTGCAATTACAACATTAACAGATTTCCATGACTGCTTAATAATAACAACATTTAGCAACATGTTTAACCTAGAAAAAATAAAACTAGATTATTAATAGGTTAAGTGTGTTAACTGTAATGCTGAATGTATTGCTATATTCTCTTTGCCTTAGAAGGTGGGATCCATGACACTACCTGTGATGTCAAGTAAGGCAAGTAAATGACAATAAACCCACTTGACTTGACTTGACTAAATCTAAACATGATAATCTTTCACCATTGCTGCTTCAATCAATCAGCTTCCTTACTTCTGTTCTGATTTCTTTTTGTCCATCGGTCATGAAAGTTTGACACAATGTACAGGACAAGTGACATTTAAATTTTGTCAAAAAGTGAAAAACGACAACGAGATACATGGGCTTTCTAATGTGACAACGACGACTAATAGTAACTACCATACCTGACTAAAAATAAACTGACAACTTTGTTGCCTGTTGTTGGAGCATGCAGTTTGTAAAAATGACTGACATTGTGCATTCGGACCGGACTAAAATCACTGAGATACTTACATTACCCAACCTCTCTCTCTAATGTATATAAACTATGTACATATTTATATGTACAGTATATAATGGTCCTACATACAACTCAATTCCTATACTATATTCTATGTTATCTTTTATTTGGTGGTATTGCATAATATCTAATAATGCATAATTTAATGTATTTTTACTGTAATGCTGCAATTTCCTTTGGGAACAATACAGTTCTATCTATATCTATTTCATAACAAATGCTTACTACAGTGATACACTAAAGTCATAAGAAACATAAATGTACAAATTTCTCCATTTCTTCAATAGTTCATCCATTAGAATTTACAACTGCCCTTTTTATAAAACTGTTTCAGTCCACAAATCACAAAGTTTTTAAATGCAGTGCTTGTATTTGTATGTTAAAACACTACATCTTCTAAACCAGTGAATACAGAAAGCCTGATATTGCTATGTAGTTACACAAAATCTAGGAACTACAAAAAAACACTCCTGCATGTTTCAGTGGTTAGATATTTAGTAGTTATAGGGGGTTGGGAGGGTTACTTTAAAAATGTACTCAATTACAGATTTCTGATTAACTTTAAAAAAACGTAATACATTTCCATGTATTACATGTAATATGTTCATGCTTATAAGTCAGTGGCAGTGCGTTTTAGGGAGAGTGGATTTTTGTTAATAAGCGGCTGAAATCGGTTCAGAACGTGGAGAACTTTTATCAGGCCGTATGTCTGAAACAATTCTAACGATTCCAATTCATTACCAGAATCTGATAAAAAAGTTACTGTTGTGCTTACTTGTTTTTTTTTTTTTTTTAAAAACCCTTTATATTTTGCCAAGTTTTTGACACATTTTTTTAAGAAACAATTCAGAAGTACTGAATCACTTAATACAATGCATGATGTGTAATGCGTCAGCTTTGTTTAGTTTGTTGTACAATTAAAACAAACTATTTTAACTGTTTACATAAATGTAATGAAATGTAAATGTCATTAAAGTCAAATGTAAATATAACAAAACTATGCAGAATTACTCAATTACAATTAATTACATGAAAAAAAATGGCAGAAATAACCTTTTTATGGTAAATGTTAATTTCTTTAAAGGTAACTTAATTCACATCTTTGATGGTGTATTTCACATCTAGCACAAGACTGGCCATCTCTACTGCAACATTCAAAGCACTCAGCTTGGCCGTGAATGAGTCCAGTAATTTTGGTTGACTATCAGATTTCTCAACGAGAGCTGGTAGGAAGGAATGATACTCAGTATTTATAGGGGTTTTCTCCAGTCCAGGCGTGTTCATCATCAGGCCACAGCTACAAATGTCCAGTGAGCTGGTTTTGGAGTCTGTGTCCACTGCTGTGACCCAGCAATGAGCATAGGTCATGTCCCTGAGGCAGTAATGGCCATCATGCTCTAGAGATAGAGCCACAGACTGCAGAGATCGACAGAATGCCTCTGTACCAAGCAAAAACTCAGAATGTGAGCAGTTTACAGCTGTGGCTGCTTCAGTTGCTTTTGACTCACTCTGTGGGGAAAAGAACCAAATATGTCTTAGTGAACTAATTCAATTTATACTCAATCATTTGAAATCATGTGTACTACGGATATACAGGTGCAACAAATGAATAAAAAGTTATTCTGAACCCCCGGTCTAGATCAGCCCACACAACCACAAAAATGGGGAAGACTATTGACATGTGCCGGAGGACAATTATCAACACCTCCACAAGGGTAAACCACAGAAGGTCAATCCTGGAAAGGCGGGCTGTGTGCAGAATGATGTATAAAAGCATATTAATGGGTAGGTGACTGGAAGGGAGAATGTGGTAGGGGAAAAAATACACAAACAACAGAGATGACTGCAGCCTTTAGAGGATTGTCAAGAAAAGCTGATTCGAGAACTTGGGAAAGTTTCACAAGGAGCAGAATGAGGCTGGTGACAGTGCATCACGAGCCATCAGGCACAGATGTTTCTAGCAAAAGAACTACAACTGCTGCATTTTTAATTCAGAGAACATCAGAAGCATCTAACTTCTGAGTTAGATGGGGATGAGAAAAAAACTGTTGCTTCGTGGTCCAAAATCCTCTTTACTGATGAAAGTAAAATTTTCTTTTTAATTTGGAAGTTAAGGGTCTGGAGAAACAGTGGAGAGGCACATAATCCAAAGTGTATATGTCACAAGAGGTAAAACAGAGGAGAGAGTTTGACAGCTCTGTAAGTGAGTAATCCAAGATAAAGACAAATGTACGCACTATATATCTAAGGTAAGCAGACAGCATCGTCTCTGTACAGCCTCCTCCTAATAGTGCGTAAGGCTCCTTAAGTGTCATTCTCAGTACATGCTCTGCCCGCTGACATGTCACCTTAAACAGAATACAGATCACAAAATTAGTACAAATAATGAATAGAATGGACAAATAAAGTTCATATTGTTTTTTTGTTTTACATTAGAATTACAGATCCTTCAGCATCAACTGACCTTCAACTCATCTAACATAGTTTCATTCCTGTGGCAGAGCAGAATGGTGCTCATGCCTGGATCACCAGTAGGAAGGAGCTGGAGCAGCTCTTTAGATCCTCTGCGATGGAGACAGAGTCCTCCCACCAGTCCATATGCCTGGGCCTGGACTGGAGAGTAGATAGATGCTATCATCATGGCTCCTAAAACACAGAGAAGAATTCCATTCACTTAGTACTGGCTGTTACTGATAAAATTCACTGTCCCTACATTTAAATACATCCTGGAATCATGATGCCTGATGAGATTTAAATATAACAAAGTTAATAGATGGATGCTTCCTAAATTGTATTAGTATTAGCTACTGAAAACTAACACAGACATGAATGTAACAGCAAAACTGCACTGTAACGATCCCATAATGCATCGTAATATAGTATACAAATGATGTACACTAAATGGACATGGAATACCCATAATCTATGGTGCTGTTTGGTTTGAAGATTTATGCATAGTTTCTCTGAGGTAGACCGTCAGATGTCGGTTAGAGTGCATTGGGTGCACTCTGCTGTCGCACAGCAATGATTTCTCTCACATAACATGTCCGAAAAAACTACCTTGTCAAATTATGTTCCCTATAATAGTACTCTTACAGTGATCTACATTTTCACATACTCATATTTAAACAACTGTATATTTTTCACAACTGTGTATAGAAATGGAAAGGACACATTAGAAATTACTCTGAAGCAACAAAATCTGAAATTATCTGATATTCCACTACTCAGGGGTTCCTAATCCCAGACCTAGGAACATCCTGCTCTGCACTTTTTTGTGGTTTTAGAGACTCTATGCATCTAAACTAGAATGTAAGGAGCTTGTTTATTAGTTAATTACTTAATAACAGTTGAACCAGATATTTTAGCTGAGACAAACGATCAAATGTGCAAAGTGTGTAATTCCAGGAATGGGACAAACCTTTGAAAACCTAATCCCAAAATCAAGTGTTAAGCGCAGCAGTGGGGGTCATTAGGTTCTGTGACTGCTCTGCATGGCTGTATAGCTAAAGTAAAAACTGGAGGCTTTTTCTTTCTTTAACAGTATTTCAGAAGAGACTTAGTTCCTTTAATATCCAATAACCTTTTTTTCACAAACATATAGTTGCATTTGGAAAGTCTTCAGTCCATTTAATTATTTTCACTATAAGGATGGTATTGGGCAGCAGTTCCTGGTTTCCTCCAGATATGATGTCTAGAATTGAGAAAGTTCAATCTTGCTTTCATCAGACCACAGAATCTTGTTTCTCATAGTCTAAGGGTCCTTTTTTCTTTTTTTTTTTGCAAACTCCAGGCAGGCTTTTGTGTCTTTTACTTAGGAGAGGCTTCTGTCTGTCTGGCCACCGTCATAAAGCCTTGATTGGTGGAGTGCTGAAGTGATGGCTGACCTGGAAGTTTCTTCAATCTCTATTCAATTCAATTAAACTTTGTCAATATACTAATTTAGTTAGTACAGAAACACTGTCAGGGCAAGTCTTCGGTGCAGAATAGGTAAGGACTGGAGTTCAGCATGGGTATGATGAGTGAACCGGATGGATCAGAGTGATCAGTAGGAGTCTGTATGTGTGTGTTCAGGTTGTGGTTAGTGTTGTTGGTGAGACCAGTTTAACATCACGCAGGAAGAAAATATTCTTGAATCTGCACACAGGATCTTTGAAGCTCAGCCTGAGTGACAACTGTGTTCTTGGTAACTTCTCTTACCAAGGCCCTTCTCCACCCATCACTTAGTTTGGTGGGGGTGGACAGCTCTAGAAAGAGTCCTGGTTGTTCCATATGGGAATTATTGACTGAGGCTAATGTCTTTCTTAGCTAATAGTCTTATATAGTCATAGTCAAAATGTTGCCTCTGTACATCACTACATTGGCTCTGAAATGAAGCAATCACAATGTGATTAAATTAGCACATTTGTTCTACACTACATTTTCTTAGGCTAAAACATAATTAAACAACTGGAGTCGACTGCAAGTGCAGAATTTGTTTTTGTTAGCTGTTTTTAGGAACTCTCAATATGTGGACCGAAGAGTTGCCGATACAAGTGGAGGAAGTCATTGGGCTGGGAAAAGGGGATCACAGCAAGATTCTTTGGACAGAGAAGGAACGTAAGGGTTCATGATCCAAAGTTACACCATATCATCTGTCAAACATGGGGGAGGCCCTGTTATGGCAAGGGCCTGTATGGCCAAATAAACTATTTTTGAGTGTGTAAAATGGCTGTAATTCCTAAATATTGGTTATACCCCTTGGATTCAAGCTGACAGATTAATTTAAAATGCATCGAGATTGTGCACAAATTACACATATTGCACCACTGTCTAAATTCCTGATTTGACCTAAATGCACATTTATACTGTTACTGATGATGATATATAAACATTTACAAAATCTATAATCTATATCTACCTTGATTAGCATTATAAAGATATTATGTAATAAAAATACTGATATATTAGTCAACACACATGACTGTGATTTTTTTTAGCTATTTCCTTTGAAAAGTAACGTGAATGACAAAATCATACCTGTCATTTGAGCTATTGGCTCCATGAGAGCAACTCCAAGCCTCTCGATTACCACCAGTCCATGTTCCTTCAAGTAGTGTTGAAGGACTGGGTGAATCACCTTTTGACATGCGAACAGGGTCACGCCATCCCCGACTACCTGCTGTCCAAGCTTCAGCAGCTGGTCCAAAACCACATCTGGATTTGCTCCTGTTAGGATGTCCAACGTTGCCTCACCAATTTCAGAGAGATCACCAGACATTGATGTGTTGAACAACACGATTTTATAGGGACCAGGTCCCAACCTGGTCAAGTCTCCAGACTGACACACAGGCACATTCAAGAACAGCCCTGAGAAAACTGCGGAGTCCCCCACTGGCAGACCTTCCAAAGGCACAATCATTGTCCTGCCAAAGCAAGTTCTTCCTGATGAATCACAGGGAACAGACTGAAGAAAGGCCTTCACAACCATAGAGGTGATGTGCTGAGCATCACCAAAAGTCAGCATACAGGCCCTTTTGCTTGTGATCACACTGTGGGCTAAAGCCACAAGTGACTGAATACTGCTGAAATCCACCTCAACCCTGCAGCCACAGCCATCTGATCTGAGATACCCGGTACATTCTGTTAACAGGTGATTATACACTCGGCTTGCCTTGGCAGCCCCGAGGTTCAATCTTTTGGCATTTTCAATGAGTCCAATACAAAGTATGCCTGTAAACAAGCCACATTCACTGAATCGCGTTGTGTGGTTAATAACAGCCGTTGCTATCAGTTTGAGTAGTACATCAGAGAAGGTGACTGCTTTGAGTAACACTGATGAGGTAGAAGTAGTCAGGACGTGTCCGCCGACATTGTTGCGAATTTGTTTCAACCTGCCAAACGGACCATAGCAAGAGGAAAGTATATGGCGCAGTAATGAAAACTTCTGGCATAGTTCAGTTTTAGCAAGAGGCTCATCTGTGCACAGAGATGGACTTTTCTTACAAATGCGAGACATTGAGGTGACATTGAGGTAGTGCTAGCTAGTCATCTTAGCACGTTAATACCAATAGAAACGCATAATGAAAAGACTCACGAAAAGTAGCTAGATTTGGCGACTTTGGTGAACACGTTAGCTAGCACTAGTGCTAGCTAGCTGCATACAGCTAGATACCGTGTTTAGTAGCTATCTAGCTACATTCAGGACGCTACTCGTAATAGAAATAGCGTCCCCCTGTTACAAACAACTTGTAATTACACATTTAATGGCGCGGCCAATAAAAACTAAAATAATATAACCGTCTGAGATGAACACCGCAAACACACACCGCACGTTTCTGTCCTCCGTCCTGTCAAAGTAGTTGACGCCAACCAAACAGGCAAAAACTACAGCCACTCATTATTTCTATGGAAACCATTGAGGCTTTAGGGGGTCCTTGAGGTCACGTGACATTTTCAGACGCGCGGCAAACCATTCGCTTGTTTTTAATCTGTTCGTTGGCCGTGTTCTCCTAGTCATCATTTCTATGTTTAATGGTAAAAGAACCTTTCTTTAAAACATCTAGCTAAGTAGCTAACTACCGAATGAAGCATTGTGTTATGAAAACTGTCAAAAAAGTAAATCCGCACTCGGGTTTACGTTACTTGTTAGTTAACTCAGGCAATCAGTTAGCGCTGTCTTACCCTGCCCTTGTAGGTAACCTAGCTAGTGTGCTTATAGTATTAGCCTTTTTTACATTTAACTAGAGCGGTTACATTTACTAGCTACGTTTGTTTTTTTATCCGAGCTCAGCAATACTCTGTAACTAACTCTCATATACGTTAATCTGATGATAAAATACAAAAAAAAAAAAAAAAAAAACAACCGTAGTGCTAATAAGAGTTATTCTATTTTTCAGGTGCGGTTGTTTGTTTGAAATGCAGCCATCCAAGTTTGTAGTAAAGGTATGTGAAGGTTTACAAACATGCTGCAGATTATATCATTGGTATATAGCTAATAGTACTGTGCAAAGGTCATCCAAAAAGACTATTTGGCTCAGCAGGTAAAACACTACGTGCAGTTAAAATAAACACAAATAGACGTAAATACAATAAAATAAAAATAATACAATAGTTCAGTAAAGGGTTAAAGTATGATTTCGTTCACTTCTACCAGCAGCATTCCTGATTTCATTTAATGAAAATCTTTAAAGGAGTCTACAAGCATGCGATTTCTTCAATGGCTGAGTTTCCAAAATGCACCTTGAATCAAAGGTGATTTTTAAATGTTAGAACAAGCATCATTCTGAACACATTCTACTAGTAGAGGTGATTTTAACAGCAATCACCAAGCAACTTTTGGGAAACGGGGCCCCTTTCTGAAATGTAGAAAACGGTGCTTTGTGTTTTTGCCACTAGATGTCGACAATGCATCACAAACTGCCTACATCCTCCGTTTGTCAGGGCTTTTTAACAGCATTAAATCATAAATGTTGGTTATGCATGATGGCATCTACCTGAAAAACGTCCTTATAGTAGCACATATTAAAGCTATGGTAATTTTTTGTATAAGTTCTAAATCATTTACTAGGCTATGTCCCAGATTTGGCTGTAGGTAATCATGGGTGTTTCTGTCCAGTCTCTCATCTTCCTGGGCAGTCTGTCCGTCTGTTCACATAATTTGGCTGAATAAATGTCAGGCCTAATGCATATCAGATGTTTGCATTACGTTTTGGGAAAACCCTGGATTTTTTTTTGTTGGTGTTTCATCTCTTGAAGGATTACTCACAAGACTCTAGATGTAGTATGAATCACTCACATATACGCATAATGCTTGGAGTGTCCCAAAGGCAGCCTACTTATCTCTCTCTCTCTCTCTCTCTCTCTCTCTCTCTCTCTCTCTCTCTCACTCTCTCATACACACTTACACTTGCATTCCATTGTATCGCTCTCTCTCTTCATTGTGGGCGAACCACACAAGCTCACTACAATTGCGTCTTCCCAGTCTGAACATAATGATACTGTTGTGTTTCTTTTCCCTGGGAAAGAAAAGATCATGCCCAACACTGCAACCACAGAAACACACAGTACAATGAATGAAGCAAACAATAGCATTAACTAACCGGAGTTACATCTTTGCTCTTTCATTAAACAAATATCATCCCCATAACCACAGTTGTGAGCTTTCCTGTAATAGAAGCTCTATCTTTCTGGATGTTTTTTTCCCTCTCTTAGCAGCACATCAGTTCTTTTCCACTGAGACGTGTGAAATCTGCATTTGCTTGCTGTGACAAACAACTATATTTACTTTTTCTTGTTCTATGAGGCCAGTGTTTTTTTTAAATGTGCCTTCTTGAGCTGCAGTCCCTCACTAGGGAACGCACCCCATTTATATTGAGGTCCATCAATACCACCTCCCCCCACACACACTCTGCTTTTCATGAAACATCATCCAACCTTTTTTATACATCTGGCAAAGGAGATGCCAGAAAGAGTTTGTTATGAAGTTAAGAATCTTAAGTGGGGGGTAGTGTGACAGATGTGTCAGCTCTGGTTTATGTGCTCCGGCGATTCCCCTGCTACACAGACCACACAGTTGGATCTTTTAGCTTTGTTTTTCTGTGCAAAAATAAAGGAAGGATTTTATCTTCTTTCAAACAGAAAGTCGCAAGAGGAAACAGCAACTAAAAGACAGTATATTGTTCGGGATAGTGTAGGTTAGCTTAATGGTTTCAGTAGCTTTACTGATTTACTGCTATTCAGTGCATTCCAATTTACAGACCTTGTACTTATTTTTGTATGTCAATCCTTTGTTAGTGTTGCTTAGATTTAAACCTACACAATTACTGTTTGCTTTCACAGTCACTTCAGAGTTAGTTACATTTATTTGTATTTGTGTTGTAGGTTGTAGCTGAAGGTTGCAGCTGGAGTCATGCTGAACCTTTCTACACATGGAATGCCTTCTCTTGTCAACCATGAACAATTTCTTAAATTTGACGTTGTGGCTACATTTTAATTAAACCTATTAATAGCCTAGTAACCAATAAGCTGCAGTGACAAATGTAAGCTATAATGCCATATAGACTTGCCCTATGGCTACCACATGTGGTAAGCTTTAGCTGTTCATATTTCCAGTATTTACAAGTGATGCCGTTACACAAACTAATCCTATAGCAAAGACGATATACTCGTAGGTGAGAGAACATGTAGAAATAGGAGTGTTATAGTAAACAGTTCTGTAAAGGCTTAAACTGTGAGGTGTGTCTTTTATTGTTGAAGCATTGACCTGTTAGTTTGCTTAGGTTAGCCTGCTGAGTTGTGTGGTGCCTGTTGCATATTGCGGTATTTTAGGGAAATTATGCAAACTTTATCTTGTATGTTTAGGATGGTCAGATATGTTGCCAGTGAAAGAACATGCCAAGAATAGTCCAACAGTATGTTACCTGTTTTATTAATAGTTTCAAGTGAGTGTCCTGCAGAAAATATAACAATAACAAAAAACATTAAGATATGAACAAGGCAACAGCCAGTGATCTAAATTGCAATGTAAACAATTGACGTCTTAACTAAATGTAGGTAATCATGCTATTATGCAAACTTTATCTTGTATGTTTAGGATGGTCAGATATGTTGCCAGTGAAAGAACATGCCAAGAATAGTCCAACAGTATGTTACCTGTTTTATTAATAGTTTCAAGTGAGTGTCCTGCAGAAAATATAACAATAACAAAAAACATTAAGATATGAACAAGGCAACAGCCAGTGATCTAAATTGCAATGTAAACAATTGACGTCTTAACTAAATGTAGGTAATCATGCTATTATAATATTTTGAGTACACTGAACCTCTGATAGTAACAGAACAAGAATCTGTGTTTTAAATTCTGTGAAATTGTATTGCTGTACAATTACCCTCATTTGTAGGACGCTGATGTATTTTATAGTGTGTTCACTTCACTCAGAGAGTGGGGGAAAGGAGAGGTGTTTTATTGAGAGATTGCATCTGCCCCCCTCTCGCGCTCTCTTTCATGCTCTCTCTCTACTCTTGTGATCTTTCTTACTCGCATTCTCTCTCACACACACAGTAAACATACACAGCTGGACAGTGTTAGCCTTGGAGCTAAGTGCAGGGAAAGGGGTCTGCTTCTTGTAGGAGCTGATAGCTGTGACAAAAGGGCAGTGAGGTGGACTGTCAAACAGCCAATACTGAACAGTGTACTTGAGCCCAGACTCATCAAATGCTGAGCAGTTTTAGATAAAATTAATAATCATGATATTTTATAAATATATTATGTATGAGACTATATTCAAGTTGTCAAAGTAATGAGCCTTGTGATACATTACTGCATGCTGCTGCTGTGTGCTTTCAAAAACTGACATTGCTTGTTTTGAGTAGATACAGTAGTTAAATTTGTATTTGTAGTATTTTACTAGAATGAAACTACATTTCCAGAATAGCTATTTTGTGTTTTTTGTGACCTTTTCATTCATTCACATCTTCAATCACCCAGCAGATAGCTGTCTGGAAACCTGATATCAAATACTGCACAAAACAACCTTAGAAATTCTAAGGTGGAAACTGTTTCTGTGAGCCGCTGTATTTATTAATACTGCTAAATCTAAATTTCCCAGCACTGCATCATTCTGGAATGGACTTTTAAACAAAAGAGAATTGAGATAATAAAAGTGTATTTGGAATGCGCGATTAGCCACAGGAAATACGAATGCTGAAGTGGCCCTGGTTGCTGCGCATTTTTGCTTAGGATTGTTAGGGTGGTTCATTGCAAGTCAAATTGATCGATTAAAGATATGCATGTATGTGAAATACACATTTGCATGTGAAAGTAGTAACCACAGCCTTTGAAGGTAAACAAACTTAAACCAGTGTCTTTTTAGTTTGTCAGCCAGGTAAGAATGTGTCAAACTAAAGTGGTCTCATTGAGAAAGCAAAGTAAAGACTTTAAACACCGCTAATGGCATTCCCTTCTCCAGAGTTACATCTCTTCACCCAATACAGTGAGTATTAGAACACAGCAGACAAACAAATATTGTTAACAACACAACAGCAAACAGTGCAGAACACATTTAACCATGAAAAGTACAGCAGCAGCCACCGTGAAGCTAAAGGATTTGCATCCGAAATGGTGGAGTTTTCACGTTAGATAAGCAGCCCAGTTCTGCACAGGAATTCAAGGCCTCTTTCAGCTGGTGCTTAGAGTCTGGTTGCACTTTTAATGTGGTTGATAATAAACAGTACATTTCATCCTAAGAGACAGAATGCACAGAACATTGCTAAAGCATGATGATGCATTAAACAAGTTTGCCTGGAAAGGTTAATGTGGCATTTAGCCCGCCCTCTGTCTGTATCTGAACAGCCGATCAGGTTGAAAGGTGACTGGTATCGCCCCAAAAACACTGATGGGCTCATCTCTATTTTTGTTTAAGGAATTTGATTTGCCTTTCTTACCAGCACACGTTCAGTTCTCTTTTTTTCTCTTTGATCTTACCTTGACCTCCAAAGGTCCCCTTGACATGCAATTTCCGGATAACCTTCTGCAATTTAGAATCCTTAAGGCCTTAAAGGCTTGGCCATCTTCTTACAGTCTTCCCTTGCCTTGGGAGCGTTGTTTACTCTTTTCTTAAGATAGATAGCCCATGGTTCCTGGGTGTTTGCAGAAGGTTTGAAGAATAAAGGAATTTATAAAGCATATAGGTGTGACTGTAAAGGTGCAATTATTGATATCCCAAAAGTCAGACTAATCAAGGTCTAAAACAAATAATCTGAGCCTTTGCCAAATATAAACCTTGGGTGTTGTTAGTTTAATTGTTGTATTTTAACAATTTTCGTTAAGAATATAAGGTTAAATGTGATTTTGTTCTGTAAAGCTTTGCAGTTATGCATAGTCTTTTGTGATCCTAGATTTTTCTTCCATCTTATGACTGCATTAAATATTTTGATAAAGAAATGGAGTTATTACCACACCCTTACCTTTGTTGCAGGAAAAATGGACAAACATTAGTTATCGACTAAACTAAATATTAGCTGACTGCCAAGTACTGACACATGCTTTTGGGAACAAACTTTTTTTTGGGGACTTAAGAAGATAAGTTCTTGACATTTTTGCTTTCTGCCTGTGGGTGGGATAAGATCATGTTTTTTGACGTTGACGTTTTGTTCCCAAAAAAGCCTGACTATGGAAACACAAACATATTTGCTTTCGTAGCTTCAGGAATGAAGAATGAGACAGAATGCACCAACTGAGCCCTGCCTTGCTTTTGGCACACACCAGTCTTTGTCTATGAGTGATCTGTCTCCCTCTTGGGGAGAAATGCATCCGAGTATGGGGCTGTACTGAACTTGGCTCTGTCTCTTTCCACCATGAAAATGCTAACATTCCATTCTTTCATTTTTCCTATGGGGGAATCTAATGGCAATACACAAAGTAACAAACCCTTTAGCACCAAATGTAAATGTTAGGGAAGAGACTCTCCATGTTGGAAGTCTCATTCATGTTATTGTAGTGTAGCAACATATACGTTGTGTATGTACTTAGTTATTTTGGTTTCCATAATTCATTAGACCATAGCTTTTACATAGTTATTCCTAATATGGTTTTAGAATACGAGCATACCATGTTAGTTATACTTGAAGAGATATTTCACATTTTGGTTCTTTGCCAGATCAAGCAGTTTTACATTTTCTGTGGAGCATTAACACTGGCACTGTCTTTCATACCAGACACATCTGACTTGTTAGCTTCAGACTGAAAGATAAGCTGACCCACGTGTTAATCCATCTTCCAAGGCTCTGTAGCTGTCCCAAAGCCCAATGAGTCCCATAAGGCCTGGAAAAGTAGGGCGAACACGTTTGTCCACCAGTCGGACACTGGGAACATTCCTGTCTCCAGCTGTAATGGCATATTTCAGATTTCAAAAAGAAAGAGCGGGTTAAAAAAAAGGGAAAAACAACATGCACCACAATCAGATCCAGGGCAACCATAATTGGACACATTTGTAGACACAAAATCAGGAGTCATTATAACCGTTACATCCTCTTGCCTGCTTTTAATACTGTTTGTGTTGCAGAGTCAAATTGAATTGGGTGCTAGTAGTAAGGGAAGTAGTAAGGGAAGTCACTCAGAAAAATTATGTGGTGATTAGCCTTAGGGTACAGTCACCTTGTGTTTGAGGTGGTTATTAGTGGTAGGGTTGGTCGAAAATCTCGAATTTCAACAAACGAGTTATAGTCTACAGAATTGTTGTGACAAACAATGTTATGACCCAAACTCTGTGATCCAAAATCTGCATTTATTTAAATGATCCTGAAATTGAGTATGTCGACTATCGACCAAACGTTGCTGTTATATGAATTTCGGTGTGTTTAGTCTCCCAATGGGCTTATCACGCACCAGCAATATTAATATTAACGTTATAAAACTTCACTACTTCAGCTTCCATCTGTACGTTTTCAGCTTCCATCCATTTTGTTTTTGTTCGTTTAACCTACCAAATAATCATTCTTCCATTAACTGATTGTCTGACTAAGTTTACATCTACTAATTTTATTTGTGAATTACTAATAAAAGAAGCAAACTTGACAAACTTACAAATCACAGTTGTAAAAGTATTGCTTGATTTTTTGTCACAAGGGGGGCACCCATTCCTTAGTTTTCCAAAGCTTCTGCCCATGTTTAAACACAGAGCAGCAATTACAGTAAAATATGCTTTCATGTGAAAAACAAAGCCATTTGGCAGTGTAATTTGGCTTTAACCGCCTGTCTGTGCTAATACTGTTCTGTAATTCTGTTTGACTAAAGATGAATTTGGAGGTTGGAAGCCAACAGAGAATGTTGGAGATGTTTTATTTACTCAGTCACTAGAGACCTCTCCAGCAGAGGGTCATATAAATCAGTGCTTATGGGCAAAGACAAAGTGAGACAGAGAAGACTGAGAGGGAGAGAGAAACAGAGTATTGCCAAAGAGTGTGGTTGAACAATGAGCTTTACCCTACACACCCTTCTAATTCACTTCCTCACGTCATCTTTACACAGCTGGCCTTTTAGAAACACAGGCCTAGTTACAAGCACTATGTACCCTTATTCTTTTCGTTTCTTCTTAATGGCAAATTCACCTTTTCTTGCTAAGCCATAAATAGACACACTGTGTATATGTGTGTTTGGGAGGGTCATACTCTGTGTCTTGCTTTTTTGACTCTTAGCTGACTTCAAAAAATGTGTTTTATGCTGTGATACTTACCAAAGGGGATGTTTTTTTGGCAAGTATCACCATGCAGGTTGCTCAAACTTTTGTGTCTGACCATTTTCCTTATGTTATTTTGCATGCTAACTTTAAAAGTAATGTTGCTTAGAACATTAAAATAATGTCATCTTTAACAACTGTATGTCTTTTGAAAAGTAGGTCATTACTTTTACTTTTAACTATTCACAGTAACAGAACGTTTGACCATGGGTGCCCAAACATGTTATTATATAATATGATACATATAAATAATAACAAAGACGATCGTTGTGCTCTATCACAATATCAAAGTCAAAGTCAAAACTCTCTTCAAGGTTAAGAAAGGACAAAATGTAGTTCCAGGACATGGTGCTACAATTATCATTGAACAGCAGCAGAGAACAGTGCAAGCAGAAAGTCAATACAGAATATAAACTGCAAACATGCAGTAACACTGTGGTGCATTATTCAATAACTGTAACCAAGAGGCACAGGACAAAAATGTTCAGATATTATGATCAGTCCAGCGATAGTTATGGATGTATGTATAAAGATATAAATATGAAACTGACTGTGCATACATGTAAAGTGACTGGGTGTAGTTAGAAATGCCTGACCACATTGGAAAAATGTATAATATTTCATCCAGCCCACTCATTTTGTGTTGCTTTTGAGCTTCTGGGCAGCGTTAGACTTGTGCTAGTTAGAGAATTGTTGGCTCATTTCTATGCCATTGCGGGTGGTCCAAGGCAGCACGGTGACGGGCTCACACTTGCACTCATGTGTAAAACATAATCAGACCAGCACATAGAGCAGATGTAACGGTCACCTAAATGGCCACGACGGCCCTGGCTGTTACGCTCTTGTGTGACTTATTGTGTCTGACGTGGTTACACAGAGCTCTAAGAATTCTGCTCTTCAATAAGGATGTGATAGGCTTTAATGTCCTCCACCATATTTACAACAGCTAAAAGTTTAGTTTAATCAGTTTAGAATCTATTTTTCCATGAGCCTCTAAACCTGTTTTAGTTTAAAATGCATTTTCTAGTTCTGATGTAACATTTAATATATTACAGACACACACACACTGAAAGTTCAGATAACATTTTTAGTACTTCAGACAATAAGTGTATTCTTTGGTTTGTAATCTAGTCAAATTAACATGATAAAACGTTTAAGTATGTTTTCTACGGCCACACATAGTAATCCAGATTTAAGCCTGTTTGACTGTTTGTGTGACTAGACTAACAAATTTGCGTTTGCATAATTTGAGAAAAAAAATTTAACAATAATTTAGTTTCAAACTTTTAAATTAGCTTTTTTCTGTTTGTGCAGTGGTCCCAATTATACGTGTTTACATATGTTATATTAACTGCCATGTAGAATATGCATTAGTGATCCCTTCATTTACGCTTAGGTAATTTATGGCAGTGACAGTTATTCTTTCAGAAGAGGAAACTGATTGCGAGATCACAATGCTCGCACATAATTTATTATGCTCAATATAGGACTGTAATGTCATCTTTTAATAAAAACATCCAGCAGCTGTGAAATTCGGATGTGTGGCAAATACCATTGAGCACTAGATCATTTATCCTGTTCATTAAATTGTTAAAATTTCTTCTGACCACTACTTGCATGGACTACTTGACTAGTTCACTAATAAATCAGTGCTGTGGGAAGCAGTTGACTAGTGTGAGGCCAGGGCAGAGCCTGAAATACAGTGGCGGAAATGAAAATGTTCTGACTACTGAAATATAATCTTCTTAGACAGACAAGTAGGCTTAGAGTGAACGCAACATAAATCGAGTAAAATCATGTGATACATCGTTTGGCAAATGCATGAGACTTTCTTATTTTAAGTGATTTCAATCAATAACTTGGACAGGGTTATTGATTCATAATTTTGCCAAACTGTTTTCAGTATCTGTGTACAGTGATGCTTGTGCTTAGTGACATGCAAGTATCCTGAGGCTAGCAGGGATACATGGCTAACTGCTATTCGTGGCTTGGTATTCTTTTATTTCATTCAAATTGATACTAGCTAAAGACAGTGGTGACCGACTCTGTTCCTGGAGTAGGAACAGAGAACAAACCCAGATTAAATGTATTTAATTTTAAAAACATTTGAAATCTTCTTTTTGCAGGACACGTAGAAACCTCCTTTCAAACTGTTCCTCCTTTTACCTTCTCCTACCTTAATTTAAAGGGATGCTGAGAAATTAACTACAAAATGCATTTAGTTAAACCTCACAACTTAACTATAAACATTACAGTATGCATGATAGTGATAATAATAAATAAATTAATAAAATAAAAGAATAAATAAATTAGTTAGCCTACAAAAGCAAAACATTAAGTAACACATGTAATCCTACCAGCTACATCATAATGTCTGTGTTTTATCCAGGCTAGGCAGCATGTGTATTAGTGCTAGTTTGTGGTAGGGGAGAGACTGGATGGATGCACAAAAATACAGATTACACTCTCTAAATCTCTAAATTTCCTTTTTCTTTCAAATGTGTTAATATCAGAAATCTATTTTATGTATTTTACGTCTCTGTGTTCTCAATATTGAGGAAATCATAAGGTATTTAACTTTATAAGACAACAAATTTGGAGATTAAGGAAGCATGTCTCTTACCAGTAGCTATACTGCAAAAATTGAAAATTAAAACATGCTTTTAGAAGATGGTTCTGGTGTGAGTTTCCTTTCTCTTAATGATGTACACAAAAATTGTTTGAGTGCTAACAGCACCCCATTTGAGGAATGTTCAGCCTGCTTAATGTGAGTGAGGAATGGAGTAATGGGTGTGAGTCCTGAATGTTCTCTGATGTTTTTTGTGTTGTTACTGAATGTTATGTCAGCAGTGTTTATAAATCATGTAAGATACACTGAAAAACCTAGTGCACATATCTAGTGCCACAGAATGTGATCTAGAACTAATGGTGATGTTTAATAGGCTGATGACTGCAAGAGTTGATAGAGTAAAGCAGAAGATGGACACTGACATTTACTCACTCGTTTTCTCTCTCTCTCTCTCTCACACACACACACAGTGTCGGAACTTTGCTGTTCTGGTAGATCTTCACGTTCTGCCTCTACCTGGTCAAAATGGCAGCACCTGGTTTTCTCAAGAGCACAAAGAGGTATGGGAGTGAAAATGTGTTAATGTTTTCTAATGTCATCATTTAGTCAACACCTATAGATGGATATGGAAAGTATTTCATAAAAATAAATACTTAAAATTCCTTGTTTGACTAATGTGTGAGGATTGTTCTGAAGATAAACTCTGTTGCAGTGTGGATACAGAAACTTTAACCTCTTCTGCTAGGATTTTTACTCTACAAGAAAGCTTTTCACTGTAACAAACACTGTTCAATGAAGCTGTGAATTTAAAACTTAAAGATGGGAGCTATCCTCCTATTCTTATTTAAGTTGATTATGTTCAGTATGGAAGAAAAATGCCTGGGCAATGAAAAGAATATTATTCTTAATGCAGGAGGTGAGTACTCTGGTAAAGGATGCTGTAGAACAGAGGGTAAGGCAGTTTCTAGAAGGCCATTCCAAGCAAAGAAAAGAACTTTCACCTCACAACCCTCTGTGTATTAAAGGTATAGTATGCCATCATACATACATAGACATTGAGTTCTGATTATGTAATTGCTGACACTGCTATCTAAAAATTCATCTTGTTAAACACGTTTGTCTGTATGACATTGTTTTTGAAAATTGTTAGCCATATAGTGTTAAAAAACACAAACAGGTTTGTTACAATTACTTAACCACTTAATGGGATTTAACTTTTCTTGGCTAATCAGTTGCATTTTGGGGAAGTAAAAATTGTGTAAGGGGGCAGCCATGGCCTAAATGTTAAAGAATTGGTCTGGGACCTGAACATAGCTTTTTCGATCCCTTGGACTGGCAGGTGCTGAGTAGGCTGCTGAGTGTTTGTGTGTGTGAGTGTACTCTCACTGTCCTAATCACTACTGTGAATGTATGTGACATAGGGCTGCAACAACAAATTGATAAAATTGATAATAATCGATTATTAAAAGTGTTGGCAACGAATTTATTGATTTGTTGTGTTGAACGATTTGTGTGTTACTCACCTTGTCACATCCGCTTGGCTTAGTGGTTAGAGCGCCGGGCTGTCAATAACAAGGTTGTGGGTTCGATTCCCAGGCTTGGCAAGCTGCCACTGAGCAAGGCCCTTTACCCTCTCTGCTCCCCGGGCGCTTGAGTTGGCTGCCCACCGCTCTGGGTGTGTGTGTACTCACTGGCCCTAGTTCACTACAGTGTGTGTGAGTGTGTGTTCACTACCACAGATGGGTTAAATGCGGAGGACACATTTCGCTGTGCAGTGTACACTGCACAATGACAAATACATGCACCTTAAATACGTGCACCTTACGTCATCTGCTGCGCTTCGTCTATGCTGGGAAAAATAAATAAATAAGAGCAAGTTGAACAAAGTGAGCCGGAGCGGAGGCGTAAACCTTCAAAATAAATTTAACATCAAGAAGTAAATACATTCCAAAAAATTAAACATGACCGACGCAGAAAAGAAGGTTCGGTCACTACAATAACCCGAGTTTGTTCCGTTTTGAAGTGAGGAAAGTAACAGCACTCACACTATGCGAACCGGCATAGCACGGCACACACTGTTTTTTGACATGGAAATGTATTTTTAGTCTGATTAATCGAAAAAATAATCGACAGATTAATTGATTATTAAAATAATTGTTAGTTGTAGCCCTAGTGTGACATGAATGAGTTAATTGCGGTGGTTGAATTATGTTGTACTGCTGTGCAATGGTGGTAATTTAGCGTAATCTTAGCGACCATTAGGGTTTCATCAGTGGGCTAGATGTATGTAAATGTTGGGGGGCTTGTTTGAAAGTTTTGTTTTACTAATGAGTCAACCGTGTTTTAGGTTCACAATAGGTCACTTCCATGTACTGATCTCTCATTATTTAGTTATGCCAATGTAAATACAACTATTCTAGTGCAGCTTTAAGCTATTATTCGGTGGTTCCCACGATCTACAGACCAAAGATGTACATCCCTTCACTGAAGCTAAATTTAAGTTGAAATGGAGATTTATTAGTCAAAATGAGTAATCAAACATAGTCCAAAGAATCTGTAATTTCCTTTGTCACGCAGAGTTACATACCAGTATTGATTTCATTTGAGACAGGGAACATATTGCCTACCTTTTTTTGTTTTTGAGGTAGATCATGGTTTTTGAGCTTGGACTGACTTTGGAACAAGTATCTTTCAGTGGCTTAATTGCTCAAAGTGCTTAAGTACATTGTCCAGGCATTTTAGCGATGTCCCATTTAGAGCAGGTTACAGTAAGTCAAAAGACCCATTCAGAGGAGTTATGGAACAATAGGATGAAGCAGTGTATGTGGAAAGACTTGCAAAAATTAGACACAGACAGATTATTTTAGACACAGTATTTTAACAAATTATTTTATTTTGCATGGCTAAGACTTTATTTAGGCTTGTCGCTTATTCAAGAGTACATGTATAAAATGAAAGCTTTGACTACCAAATGGTCTGCTTGATCCCAGAAAAAGACCCAATATATGAAGAAATCATTGTGCACAAAACAACTGCAGAATGTAGAGTGTTTTTATTTTGATATGCAAGTAGTTTTGGCATGGCTGTGTCCGAACACTGCATCTCTGCATTCTGTTTCTCAGAGCTGCTGGTTGAGACCTCTCTTTCTAATCAGGCACAAGGCACAAGAAGTGGTGGGTCTTTTTAAATCAGGTGGATGCTAAAGCCAGCATCCAAAAAACGGCCTAAACGCATGCACAGGAATTTGTAATTTTTGACACTTGTGGCATTTTAAATGCGTCTCCTGTAAACACTTGTGATCGTATTTCTCACATTGTTTCTGCTCTGACCACCTCTGAATGTGGTTTGAGTGATTAAATTACAATGTTTCTCAAGACGCATTATATCCAGTTCACACCCGTACTTTGTGCTAGCCACTTATAATTCGATCACCCAGGATGCATGTTAATGCCAGGTGTGAACGTGGCCAGAGAAGTTTGTGTGTTTGTGTGGGAATCTCACTGTAAATGGCAGGCTGTGAAGTCCTTGTTGACTGATGCCAACTCTTTCCCATCATATCAAAGTTTATTTAATTACATATAAAAAAAAAACTAGTCCAAACTTCTCTACATCGATATGGCATCTCTGCTTTCTGCAACTCCATTAGTTTTCCACCTGTGTCAGACCTCTTTCAAACTTCCTCTTGTCTTACTTGTGATTAATAAACATGGTGAAGATAAGTCAGACAGGCCTTTCTCCCAGTCAAACTCACCTTATGCTCTAAACACACACAGATAGGCCTGTGTATGTGAAGTCTGGGAAGGGTGTGCTTGCAAAACATTGTGGGGGAATGTCTGTGATACCTGCTTGCTGAATGCCACCAGGGGTGGAGGAAGAAAAACAGAACTAGTCAAGACTCGGCAGCTCCCTTCCACACCCTAGGTGTGTCCTAGCTTTTCCAGCTGCTGTGATAGCAATGTAGTGGACTATTTGACTTGGCCTGTGCTCCTGCTCAAAGGCAGCGTGTATACTGTGATTTCAGGTCTGTGCAAATAGCAACAATTCTCTTGTTATCTTAATGTTGAAAGTTCTGGGAGTAAGCCTCATTTGTATACAGAAGAATTGAAGTAGAACCCTCAATCGTTTTCTCATTATTAAAAATGTTGTTGCTGTCTTTGTGCACTCAAAAAAGAATTAGGTAGATTAAATGTATTTAACCTATTATTTCTGTGTTTTGCTAATATTGTGACACAACTAGTCAAACACAGAAGTTGGAATTCTGATGCCGGTATCCAGTGTATCCTGTATAAAACTGATGCCAATGCAGATTCCAGTACATACACATGTATGGAATGTAAAGAGTAGTAATAATTCCTCTTGGTTAGCACCACAGGAAAGCGTAACATTTATTTCCGTAGGGTTACAAATATAGATGGACACGTACAGTGTTTTTGGGGCGATCAATCACATTTAAAACCTGAAAAAAGTGGGAATCAGAATCTCACATATTCTGTAAAGAGCTACACTTTGGATGTTATTTTGTTAGCTTTCTGACTGTTGCTGCTACTTTGCTGTAGCAATCCTTAACTCGCAAACGAGTCGTAAGATCTGCTCAGATTTGGAAGTTGGCGAAGTAAAGGAAATATTTCATAGATCTGCTAATATATACAGTCATGCCCGAAAGTATTCATACCCCTGTCAAAGTTTGACTTAAATTTACTTTTATTTAACCAGAAATTATATTTTTGCCTGGAAATGACACAGGCATCTCCCAGGAGATAACACGATGATGTACAAGAGTATTCCTGTAAATTGCTTCCTGTAATTGCTGACCAGCTTTTTGCATGTCTCCACTGGTATTTTTGCCCATTCATCTTTAGTGATGAGCTCCAACTCTTTGAGGTTCGAGGGTCTCCTTGCCATCACCCTGATCTTTAGCTCCCTCCACAGATTCTCAATTGGATTCAAGTCAGGACTCTGGCTGGGCCACTGCAAAACATTAATGTTTTTGTCTGCTAACCATTTCTTCACCACTTTGGCTGTGTGTTTTGGGTCGTTGTCGTGCTGAAATGTCCACCGGTTCCCAAGGCCAAGTTTCTCTGCAGACTGCCTGATGTTGTTGTTGAGAATCTTGATGTATTGCTCTTTTTTCATGGTGCCATTTACTGCGATCAAGTTCCCTGGTCCATTGGCTGAAAAACACCCCCAAAACATTAGGTTCCCACCACCATGTTTGACAGTGGGGATGGTGTTCTTAGGGTTGAAGGCTTCTCCTTTTTCACGCCAAATGGTGCACACATCATTGTGGCCAAACAATTCAATTTTTGTTTCATCTGACCATAAAACAGAACACCAGAAGTCTTCTTCTTTGTCCAGATGAGCATTTGCAAAGGTCAAGCGGGCTTTTGTGTGCCTTTTCTGGAGAAGTGGTGCCCTCCTTGGCCTGCGTCCGTGGAACCCAGCAGTGTGCAGTGTCCGTTGAACTGTCTTGAGATGTCGCCACCAGCAGAGTCCAGATTCACCAGGATGGCCTTGGTGGTGATCCTTGGATTTTTCTTCACCTCTCTCACTATTCTCCTGGCCAGCACAGGTGTCACTTTTGGCTTCCGACCACATCTTCTGAGATTTTCCACAGTGCGGAACTTCTTGTATTTTTTAATAATACTTTGCACTGTAGCCACTGGAACTTGAAAACATTTTGATATGGCTTTATAGCCCTTTCCTGACTTGTGAGCGGCCACAATGCACAGCCGCAGGTCCTTAGTGAGCTCCTTTGTCTTAGCCATGACTGTCCACAAACCAACTGCAGAGAGCTGCTGTTTTTCTCCTGTTGAGTTGATTAAAACAGCTGTTCCCAATGAATCAGGGTAATTAGGATGCTTTAAAACAGCTTGGACTATTTGGAATGGTATAGAACTTTGGATTTTCCCATATACTGTGACAGTTTTCAAAGGGTATGAATAATTTTGGACATGCCACTTTTTGTTCAAATGTGTATAAAAGCTGAGAAATACTTTTTCCCACAATGATGCCTCTTGTACATCATCGTGTTATCTCCTGGGAGATGCCTGTGTCGTTTCAAGGCAAAAATATAACTTCTGGTTAAATAAAAGTAAATTTAAGTCAAACTTTGCCAGGGGTATGAATACTTTCGGGCATGACTGTATATATATATATATATATATATATATATATATATATATATATATATATATATATATATATATATATATACACTGTTCAAAAAAATAAAGGGAACACTCCTCACCTGACAACTCATTTATTGAGTGTGTCTTGCTAATTGCTAATAATTTCCACCTGTTGTCTATTCCATTTGCACAACAGCATGTGAAATTGATTGTCAATCAGTGTTGTTTTCTAAGTGGACAGTTTGATTTCACAGAAGTTTGATTTACTTGGGAGTTATATTGTGTTTAGTTTTTGCTTTTGAATTTTCATTTTCCTGAATGTCAGTTGAAATTATATATTTAAACTGCAAAACAATATTGCATTGATGATAATACAGAGATAATACGGTGATTGGAGATTCACCTTTCGTAGTGAAAATAGTCTTGGGCTAGACTTAGTCCCTCTCCTGGAAACAGTCTATTCACCTCCCACACAGACTTGATGAGGTCTGGGTTTGAGGAAGGGTTTGCAGACCTGACCCTCCCCCACACCCTACTGATGAAGGTATCACTTAAAGGTTGTAAAAAGCTGACTCACTACATAGCCTTGCCCCACTGAGAGGAGGAGATTACAGGGCAGTCAGGCTCATAAAATTTCTCTTGTATAGACATTGCCAGGCCTTTCTCACGGCACATCACAACAACGGTGCCCCACTGTGCCCTCTTTTTTCCACTCTTTCTCTTTTTAATGTTTTGGGCCTGTTTCTTTATAATAAATATACAGAAACACTTGTTAGTGAAGAGAAAGTCTGTAACCCTCATAGGCTGTTATTGGGTAGTTCATCAAATGAAATATTAGCTTCACTGCACACACCTCACTCTCACTGTGGTTTCTCTTTGAAAATCACTGCTAGCATTTTATCAGGTCACTGCTAATGCAGTTTTGGTGTGTGTGTCTCTGTCAATATATTTATCTCACCCCTTGGGCCAGATGTAAACTTGGTTGGTATCAAGTGTTGAAGCAAAGACATTCTGAATGATGGTCATGTGTAAAGAAAGGTAAAATACACAAAGTCATTTCTGGACAAGCTGACAGATCTAAAACCGTCACAGAAAGTGAAAGAAGCATGTGGGCTGACACAGTAGAGTAATATTATAGGTTTTTAAACAAATATGACCGATATGCCTATGCAGCATTACACAGTTTTATGGCAGTGCACTTTTCTGTGTAGCTGAGATTGTCAATATTCTGTAAATTTATGACTATTGAGAGCCCATAAACAACCACTGCATCTTTTCATATATATTTATATTGTATATTTTTGTATGTTTATATTTTTTATTTAATTTTTTTATAGCGATTTTAAAATGTCACTACTGCTTGCTTGTGCATGTTATGTTTAAACTTGTTTGCAAACCTCTTGAAAACTAAATATCATGAAGCATATCATGTATTGTCATCATCAGGATGTTAAGGTAATAAACACAGGGGTCACAGTCTCAAAGATCAAAAACTTACAGCCTGGGGCTGCAATCCAGAGACACTTAGTAATGTGGGAGAGTTGAGAGTGATATGTGATATTCAGGTGCTGGTGAGAGAGTAGATGGTTTATGCCTGTGGCAGTAGATAAGAAAGGTGAGGCCTGCATTGTGTAATGAAAGCTTTCTGTACGGGGGTAGTGTGTGCCAGGAGCCAGATAACATGCAGTGTGGAATTACATAGGCTGGGGGTTGTGGGTACAGAGTAAGTCTGTGCCAAAACATTTTGCCGAAATACAACCAATCTTTTGGCATGGCAAGTATATTAAAAAAAAACAAAAAACGACATGTCAAAAAAAATGACAATGTCCAAGACAGTTCCTTAAAAATGTTGTTGCTGTCTTTGTGCACTCTTAAAAGAATTAGGTATATTAAATGTATTTATCCTATTATTTCTGTGTTTTGCTAATATTGTAACACAACTAGCCAAACACAGAAGTTGGAATTCTGATGCCGGTATCCAGTGTATCCCGTATAAAACTGATGCCAATGCAGATTCCAGTACATATGAAATGTAAGGAGTAGTAATAATTCGTTTGGTTAGCACCACAGAAAGGTGAAAGAGTAGATGGTTTACATGATGGAGTACATAAAAAAAAAAAATTATTATTATTCTTGTTGTAGATTGTACTTCACTTGTGCTCCTCACTTGTGCCCCCTGGTCCTCCTAAAAATAAAAGTGTAATGTTCTTTACAAGATTCCTAGGCCGCTTGGAAGAACAGACCCTCAACCTCACAGATCCACCACTATACTTCACAATGAATATTTGGTTCTTTGTAGAGCTTCTTGTTATGGTAAATTCCCATGTGAATGGCCATGTAAAATTTCAGTGATGTTTAGCAAAACTACATTTCGGTTTTTATAAGAGCAGAAACTTTCTTCTTATATGCCTTGTAAATAAGTTGTTTGCATGGAGATGGTGTCTAAATTTAGTTTTTGTTTGTGACATCCCTACTGATAATCCCAGGATGCAACCAGTTTGTGCAGCTGTGGGGGGAACAGGAGTGGTTCTGTGGCATTGTTTCCAAGGTCCTTTCTCTTTAAGAGTGCATGTTGATGGATTTTCAAGTGCGTTTAGCCAGGGTGCCATGTCATGGTTATCCTCCAGTGAAACAGGGTGTCAGGGTTGCAGGTTCATACAGAGGCTGAACATGAATGTTTGCAGAGTTTAATATCTTGCATGTTTATATGTCATGAAAATGTGTTATTATGATTCGACCTGGCTGCCTGCTTTTATTTCTGCACTAGTGAGAACCAAACATTACACATTTACGCATACACAATTAACAGTAAAACACCAACAAATTAAGGGATTTTGCTTGCGGTGATAGCAGTCTTGGTTGGGCTGTGGCAGTATAGATAATATAGTTTTTTTTAAGTGAAAGATTGCTTCTTACAATGACAGCCATGCATATATTTGTGTTGTGCATACACACACATGGTCATAACATCTAGCAATCATGTCGGAGCAGATCAACACATTTCCTCAGCAGTTCACTGGATGTCAGCTGCACAGGCCATTTTCCAAATGTCAGCCCTTGTAGCTTCCCCCCGGCCAGCTACCTCATGCTTCACCATTAGCTCATAGTGAGTTGATTTATTTATGTTTTGGAGAGGGCGGGAAAGGGGGAACTTTTCCCACCAAATGTCTTGGCTTTGGTACGAGCACGAGTCGGACTTTTGGCTGAGCAACCAAGAAGATGTTTTTTAGAGGAAGGAGAAAGATCACATGCTTCACCATCTGAAAAGGGGGGAAAAAGT
The DNA here is from genome assembly GCF_030463535.1 of Salminus brasiliensis. Taxonomy (NCBI): domain Eukaryota; kingdom Metazoa; phylum Chordata; class Actinopteri; order Characiformes; family Bryconidae; genus Salminus; species Salminus brasiliensis. The sequence continues at coordinate 6,320,528 of NC_132901.1, forward strand.
TTTTAAGCATCATATTTTCCTTTTCATTTCTATGTTTGAAAGTGTAATTGTTCTGGGAGATTGGTAGGCTGTTTGGAACTGGCATTGTAAGTCAGAGCAGGTTTCAGTTACCCCTTTGGCAGCACAACTTTATTCAGAATTATCTGTGCCAGCCCCCTGAACCGAGTATCAGGAAACTCTTATGGACCTGCACAGTACCAGTCGCACTTCTCCCTCATAAGAATCTCTAAATCCTCATAAGAAACAAAAAAACTGTCCAATTGCATTTTTCACAAAATATTTATGGGTGTCGCTTTCAGTTAGATTACTAATTGAGTAATTTGCTGGTTATTTTATTTTTATATCAACTTATCTGAACAAATGCCAGTCTTATTTTAAAGATGCTGTGCTTGCTTGACTGTCAGCAATGTGTCTAATTTGAATTGTATTAATTTCATGAATTAGAAACAGAGATGTCCAGCTATAATCCTGTGTTTAGTAAGGTTGCAGTTTTTGTGAACAAACCCTTAAAGTACATAGCCAGATATTTGTTTTCTTGCTTGTTACTGTTGACTCCTTTCCTATTAAATGTCTTTCTTCTCTAGTAGCTGACTGACCATATTGACCGACTGCAAAGTCCTTTGTTTTTATCCGCATAAAAACCCTGTAAGCCGTTAGTGAGTAAAGTTTAGATGTGCATTGTATTGTTGGAATTGTAGGGGATTTAAAAGAATGGGTAACAATACTCTTGTTGTCGTTCCCCTTTTACCTTCTACTCTCTTTCACCTTTAACCATATAGAATTATACTGCATGTTGTCCCTACAAAAACAACATTTTTTAGAATTTGTGTCAGTCAGGTCTTGGTCTTCATCATGTGTATTGTAGTTTATCACAGGTCTAAAACATAATGGAGAGGGGATCAGTGCCCCTCTATTTTTCTATGCAGGTGCCAGAGTTTCCAGCACTGGTGTGCTGGAAGGGATAGAACACCTGCCAGGCTGTTGGCCCTGATGGCATGGCGGGTCCAGAGGCATTTTCCCAGGCTCCCCCAGATGAATGGTCACTAATAGCCGTGGGAGAGGGCTTTGCGAGCACAGCACAGCGTACCAGCCTGACTCCTCTTGGCAAGCCCTGTGAAGAAGGCTTAATGCCTGTGACCCAGCCCCGCACCCAGCGCAAGTGTGCTGCTGGATAGCCATAGTGCCATAGTCTATAAAAGCAGAGGAGCGCAATCCTAAGACTGACTGAGTGTAATTTGGGCTCCTACAATGTCTTGATGAAACATTATTATTCAGTTAGCAATCAATCAGTGATGTAATCTAGGGGAGAGTTTACTTGATGATAATGCTTGTTTTAAGTGCTCCCACTTGTCTCTTTTAGAGCATTCTTTGTTGCCATTTTTGCAGTTGCATTTTTTTTTTTGTTGTTGTCTTTGTGTTTAGTAAATAATGCTAATGAGTCTTGTTATAGTCCATTATTATTATTGGGACTTTTTTTTTATTTTATATTTCTTTAATGGATTAGTTATCAAAATAATTAGTAAATTCCTTTTTTTTTGGGGGGGGGGGGGGGGGTCAATATTGACAAGCCTAATGACCATGTTTTAAAGGTAAACAAATTTTATTGATTTTAGTGTATTGTGGTTTGTTTTGCAGTAAAGGAACACTCCATCTTTATTTTCTCTCTTTATCACTGTTTATTTTTGGTGGATAGTGTGTGAAGTGATTCTGCGTGGCTTCTGACTGACAAGGATGAAACACATGTAAGCAGCAGTTACTTCTTCTATGATTCTTCTATTTTGTAGTTTCAAAGAACCCGTTTAAAGTGTTCCTGGCTTGGAGCATGGGAGGGAGGTTAGTCAAGTATAAGAGTAGATGACACAGAAACCAAGAAGTAGGAACTGCTGAATTCCTAAAGGACTCTCTGAACAGTACAGAACTTGCTGAAAAGAAATATTATGCAAATTTTTACTCTGTCTTACGCTGCCTGTGACATTGTTTGAACTTTTTCTTCGTCATTTAGTTTTGCCTCTATGCCGTGTTCATATGCCTTAATACCAGTAACAATTTGTAAGCCACCATGTAGCGTAAGGCAGAATTACAGGGAGGCTTGTGGGTTTGTCCGGGTCTGGGTACCCTAGTTAAAAATAAAGGAAGTAAATGCAAAAGTGGTCATTTTTAAAACCTAAATATAGTAAGTGGTTTTATTGGTAAATACTAAAATGTAGTTTCCCCTGCTGTGTTTGAAAGACAGATATAACACTAACCAATACAGTGGGCCATTTTTTTTATTTAGGATAGAGCAGGGCATAGACCACATACTTTTTTTTGTAAATAAGTCATTTATTTTTATTTTATACGAACACATATATTTACACATCTCTGGTGCAAATATAAATGAAAATACAAGCTTTTATTTGCCTTTCAGTTTACAGCTAAAAGCAATACGAGTTTGGGTTAATTGTAACTGATAGAAGGACTTTTGGTAACAGTCACTAGAAAATATGGAGAGTGATGAACACAATTGTTTGAGTAAAAAATTTACATTAGGAAAGTTTTCTCTCCCAATCCTAGGCCTGTCAATCATCACCAATATCCAATCCCTATTGCTTTGGCCTACGTGACACTAATTTCAAAATCTGAATGTATTGGCTGATACCAAGCAATGATGCAATACTCATGATCTCACTTGTCTTTCATAGTAGCAAAGTACTGTCATATGTAGTAAGTTAAACATGAACTTTACTCTTGTTGCAATGATGCTTCATTTATATGACAGTGGGCAGTGATGGCCCAGCGGTTGGAGCACCAGGCTATTGATGAGAGGGTTGTAGGTTTGATACCCGGGCTCGACAAGCCACCACTGTTGTGCCCTTGAGCAAGGCTGCAGTGATGGCACCCCAAACATCAGTTCAGTTCATTGAAGCACAAGCCTGCCTCATATTATGTAGCTAGAGCCCTGTATAATCACTGTGAGAAAACCAGCCTCTATTATACAGTAATAATGCCAGTGTAGATTTCTCTCACTGGTGGAAGGTGTATAAAAGCAGTGTTTCTCCAATTGAACTAAACCACACACCGCATGTATGAATACCCAAGCGCACACACAGACCTCCATGTTCCAGGTTTTGTGACGTTCTTCTGTCCCGCCACACTCTTCTGTATGCAATTAAGGCTTTGGGAAATTAAAGCCTGAACCCAGTGGCATTCATGTGACCGCTTCCCCGTTGCAGTCTGGTCAGCCAGTCTCTCTCTCACACACACACACACACACACACACATTCACAGTCTCTGTGAACTCAGGCTAACTATGCCTCCTGACCAAAGCACTAACTTCAGGAATTAGAGAATCATTTATGAGGAGCAGTCTGTTTTTTCTCTCTCTCAGTGTTTTCTTTGGGCTCTTAAGGAGCGTATCGAAAGGCAGATCATGTGCTCTGGGTTAGTTGTGCCTTTCCCACCTGCATCCACTGTTGCACCAGAAAACCCCTTTGACCCAGAGTTTTATGATTTATTAACTCCAAATGTATACGTTTAAAAAGAGCCATTTATTTTGTCATCAATATCAGCAAATTGAATACTAGACCTAATACTGTTAGAAATGAAAGAATTAGAGTTTAACTGTGCTTTATAGACTGATTTGTTTGTTAGTTGTGATATGATTGTCAGTTTTAAAAGTAACATAGTTTTAGCAATTAAGATTTTACACCAAACCACTTTTAACCAAACCACAAACTAGTTAGTGCTGGGCAATTTGACCTTAAGTCAAAATCACGTTTTCATCTCAATTACAATTAATGAATGAATGAAAAGGTGCTTTAGTTGCTTATCTGGCACTCTGTTTTTCTGCTCTATGTTGCAGACTGGATTTGGTGTCATGTGATTCCACCCATGTTCGTATGCTTGAAGTGCATGAACACAGTGGTGAAAGTACAAAAAGAATTAAAAAAAAATCAAAATGGTCATCAGGGGCTAAAAGTTGGTTTTAATATTTGTTCTATTGCCCTGCTATCTCTCTCACTGAATTATGCAGAAAAATTCAGTGGTTTTTGTGCAATCATCCCTAATGTTGGTTTGCAATGACAAAACATTTTTAAATCTTTTTGTTATTTTGTGCTATGGTTTAGTTTGTTTTGTCTGGTTACACAGCGTTATGCAGTTCTCACAAGTTTTGTCCTGCCCGCTTCACCAAAGTTTAAAAAAAGAGCAGAAACTGATGTACTGACCCCGACGTGGGGACAATAGAAAGCTATTCTTTTTAATTTAGTGGAGCATCAACATGATTTTGAAAGCTACAGTTCCTTTACAGAAGTGAGCAAATAAATGAACATCATTGTAACAGTACCTATATGAACAGTTATTTTTTGCTAAGGCCTCAAAATGGACCACCTTTATCAGCTATATCATGTATTGTCTGGGCCCTGATTTGTACTTTGTTTGTACTTAAATTGTTTAGTTTCTAAGTCTTTCTTGCTAAGAGGAGCTGGCTTATTTTTAATGCACACAGGCTCATAAACACATAAGTGAGAGGACTTGGTGGGAGAGAGTTAGAGCAGAGGTCTGGCTTTAATGAGAAGCTGGAATGCCTGGCTTTAATTCACAGCCCCCAGCACAGAGTGGAACAGCACATAAGTCTCAGGAACCTTCCACCACACCATTAATCTCTAGGAATCAAACCAAGTCACTATGCTGGTCCTGCTATGCGTGCATCACTTCTAAGGTGCACAATATAACGGTGGAATATATTATTATTCACTGATGAATGAGAAGGGAATTATTATTCAATAATTATTAGAACCGGCAAGTGTAAGAAGCATTGTGTAAGAAGCATATGATTGTGGCTGTGCAATTCTCGTGAGCATTGCCCTGTTTATGTAGATTAGATAGTTAGATACCTGTATGAGAGAAACCCAGTTCAATTGCTAGTTACCACAGGAAGGTTTTTTTTTTGGTTAAAGGGCCGTACCAGTTTTTACAGTCTATATTGTTTTTATTTTTGCTTTTACTTCATGATGCTACATCAGTTATTTCATAAAACATATAAAATCATGTATTCGTGCTGGCAAAATAAAAGTTTCCACAGTGGTCTATTGTAAGCTTTCATTGCATTTTTTTAGAGGGAGCATATCGAGTAGATAGTGTCATGCACTGCTTACGCATATGAAGTTTTTCTACAGCGTGAAGATGCAGACAGTCGAACAGATTAGAGGAGATTAAATGTTCAAGACCTTGTTTCATAATCACACTTCTGATGTCACTGCTGACTGAAGCCATGTTAATGTTTGTGTAGGTGTGAGCAGTTAATTATCGAGTTAAGATGTTTACATTATTAAACGTGGATTGTTTTACAGAAGGAGTTGTTGAAAAGGAGCGAATGAGGCTGTATTGTTGAGTATTCTTTCTTCAGTTCTTGAAAACAAGATATTTTGACACACTGCCAGTAGTCTTGTAGCTCCCCGTTCCTCTTGCCAAAAAGACACAAAAACTATGGCTTAGTACCAAATTATCATAAGGCATATTTTAAGCTGTAATGTTACTAATGGAGGCTTTTTATTTTGGCCGAAATTGAAGGCAGTGTTATATATTATTATATCAATATGGCAGTGCAATGCGACTACAAGCTTTCATAAAAACTTAGATTCTAGATGGTGGGTGCAAACAAATACGTTGTCTCAAACAATGTATGGTGTTTTGCTATTTATGAGCAGATGACTAATACATGTGTGCAATTGTTATGATGTATTTACTGCCTCAATCAGATGAGATAAACCAAAGGCCTGTAGTAACCTACATCTTGTACTTAGAATAATATGAACAAATCGTAATCATTTGCAAAGAAATTCATTTATAATTCTTAATATTAATGTAGAAGGTTAATCAAACTAGCTACAGCTCATTTTCTCCTCTTCATGGACATCCTTGTGATGTGTTCCATTGTCCTGTTCCATGGCCATGCCATGTTTTGTAACCATGTAGAAAGGGTCACCCAGATGTTAAATCGAACAGTCAAGTGCAAATATTGTTTCAGGTGGACATTGAATAGAATGATAAGAGACACTGCCGGCTTGGCCTGAGCTACAGTCATGCAGCATAGTGTGATGTGCTTCCAGGAAAACCCAACTCTGGCCACACACACTCCCACCACAACCTCACCTGGCCAAGTTAAAGCGGGACACAATGCGAACAAAATATACTTATTAATAAATCTTCAAAAGCTTACATATGCTTCCGAATTTAAAAACAGAACCTATATATTTGTGTCATTCTTCCCATATATTATTTATTCTCAGGATTATGGTTTAATTTTATAGTTTTGGAAACACAGAGTAAATGGACACAATGCCTGCCACATTATTGTGCTTTCCTTGTATGTTTTACTTCAGATTCTTTTTTACATTCTTTCGGTTTGTTGTCTTTTTTCCTCTTTCTTCCATTGTTTTTCCAGGAAGTGGTGAGAGCTTGGGTGTGCATGTATGTGTGTACACAGATGTATGGAGGCATGTATTTCAGCTTTGGCACTGTGTCTGATAGCCTGTGGGGCGACATGTTGTGGTGGTGTCTTGTGGTGGATTATGATGGAGCAATCCATTTCTAGGTCGGACAGTTCATCTCCCACATCTCCTTTGTGAACATTTTGTCTTTCTCTCTCTTTTTTTTTTTTTTTTTTTCCCAAACCCTGGTGGCTCCACACACAAACAGCCATGTTGTGCTTTTGCTTAGCAAACTGCATGGGCTTGTCACAATAATGACATTGTGGTGGACCACACTAATATCCCATCCTGAATTACACTGCCAAGACAGAACTGACGGAAGTGAACAACGCATTATTTTTTTTAGCCCATTAACTGTGGTAAAGGGTATCGCTTTAACTGGGTATCACACCTAATAAAGGGTATCACACTTAATTTTTTAATGGAGTGCTAAGGTTGTTTTGGACTTTCTGGTCCATGAATGAAAGTACCACTTTGGTGAGTCCTTTTACCCTCATTTTCTCAGCTACAAAAAGAACAATGTGCATGTCTTTCTGACATTTTTGCATTCTTCATGAAAACAATGCAGACAATCATATAAGATCTGTGTGAACTAATCACAGTCAGGGAAGGTTTTGGAACAAATTAAGGTGATTAGACTTTTGGTGCAGTGATAAATGATGATATCATGGCTGTAGTAAACAGCGTTTGACAGTGTTACAAGGTAGTGTTATGTGTTTTCAATATGTGAATGGTTACTAATAAATATTAAGCTTCCTCAAAAGTGCACTAAGTTAGTGTTATGTGTTCTCAATATGTGAATGGTTACTAATAAATATTAAGCTTCCTCAAAAGCGCACTAAGTTACAAGCCAGCTGTTCATTTTATTAGCCTGGAGGTGTGAGGTGTATAGCCTTGTTTATTCATCTTTTGAAGAATTATTGAACATAAAAGGCCTCAGACCAGTAGAGTTTAGTACTGGGTGGTATTGTGAATCTACAATAATATTGAATATCTAAGTAAGGTATGGAAAACGTGTACTTACATTATTTATTAATATGAATAAATATAAATATAAATAACGCTATAGGACCTGTATTACACTTGTTGTTCAGTCTATAGGTTTTGGAAGAGCGCAGGGAGGGGTCATCAAAGTAGGAGTGTCATCTGTTCATTGTCTAACAGCCCTAAAGGAACTCTACACAAATGCAAATTAAGTAAATGGCAGTTTATCCACAGTCATACAGCCCAGGGATATTATGATCAAGGACATTGAAATGGCTAAGTTCTAAGGCTACAAACAAAAATTCAAAACTACCACTATCACAACTAAACTCAGTTAATAAAGGATACTCATTCATTAAATGACAGCATACAAAAAATAATGAGTGAGCTCAGTTTATCAATACATATACTGCCACAAGTGTGTCTGCAGAATTTTTATGTAAGATTTAAACTCATCTAAACAGCATATTGCTATTATATTCATGCCAAGAGCAGCTGTAGATCTTTTGTAACGTTTATTGTATTTATTCTAACAATGTATGTCTGTTCCCATGTGCAATATGTACAGTACTGTGACATTGCAATTTCCTTCCGGATCAAAGTGCTATCTTAAGGTTTAAATAATTATTGTGGTGTTTCTACTTTGTTGCCAGATTGAGCATTCAAGCTATTGTGTGCATTACTATGCATTAACGTTTGTGCACCAGTTTTTGAAATAGGAAAAAACACATGGTCGTTCACTAGCTCCATCAGTACAGAGACTATTTCCCTTACACAATTTTCCCTGATATGTCATACTCTCCTAAGGAGCACCAACAACTTAAAGAAGTGAATGCTAACATTTCACCTAGTATAAGCCTGGGCCACAGGCCAAGAGCAACTCACAGTTGCATGAGGGTTCCCCCCCTTAAGGTCGAGCAACAGCTGATGTCTCAAGTTGTGCCTTTCTGTGGTTCCCAACTCCGCAGCCAGACATCCTAGTCAGCCTGTCCTGGGAATTGGCTTGCTTAAATCACCGGGGAAGCCGGAGAGAGAGCACAAATACTTCTAAACTTTATTGGAGTACAGAATAAGGCTGGGGAGGGAGAGGCATAGAGCAGTTCAGCAAGTCTGATCCACAAGGTTTTCAGAAACATATGAACATTATGAGCTTTGAAAATAAGTTATTGCCTGTCTTATTTGACCCAAACAAGGGTACAACAAACAGCAGATTGATACCCATTTGCATGAGTTTAAGGAAAAGCATCCACAAAGGTTATAAAAAGAGAGTGAGTGAGAGAGAGAGAGACATAGAAAGAGAGAGGGGAAAATGCCCCTGGCCCTGGCCTGCTCAAAAGAAAGACAAATGTTGTGACTGAGGAGTTTTATTTTCCCATAACTCTTAAAAGCCACGGTTCTGGTCACAGGCTCAAATGATTAAGAACAGATGAGATAAGACCAGTGATATAGTGCACACACTCTTTTCTTTTCTTTCTCTCCTTACCAAAGTCACTGGTGGTGTTTAACACATGATCTCTTGTCTTTTCTCCGGTGTTGCTTTTCTGCCCTCCAGCAATTCAGGGACAAACCCATCTTGGGAGTGCATGAATTTGATATTAAAACCTTCTCCACTCTCAGTGACCTTTTTTTATTTGGTTCATTCTAGTGATGGGGAGAGCCTGAGGAAACATTAGATTTATTTGAGTCTATGCCTGTCACAATGCTCCAAGCAGCAGTCTCAGGTAGAGCATTCTGGGTTGGCCTTTTGTTGTCATTCGCAATGCTGCCAGAGCACGTGGGAACTTTTTCAGCTGAGGAACGCCCATGATTTGAAACCACAACATAAATATCAACTGCAGGAGCCTGCTTGGCAGGTTTGCCAAGCCCTCTTACAAGATAATTGCTCTTTTTCTATTATTCTCTTGGAAAAATTCTTATTGATGGTAATTATGTAGTATCTTAGTTACGATGGCTGTAGTTTGAAGTTTCGTTGCTACAGGCCTTAGTTTACCTTACTTGTTTTCCCTGTTAAAATGTTTTTCAGCTGTGTAATAACTGACATTTTCTGTACAAAAAAAAGAGGTGTGGCTGGAAATGCAAGTGCATTGAAGTGCATGTGGGCATTGTTTTAGTCTCCACTCTTTATTTTGATAGATTTTGTCATTGTTTTCATAGTGCATGATGGGCATTCCCTATGCATGATACACAAGTAAAGCTCCATAATTAATTTGTTAAACTTCTGCTTGAACATGACGGAACATAAGGCCATGTAGCCAATCATGGCTCTGTCATCATTTCGTGGTCAAGTGAGAAAACATGAGTAGTTTTAATTTAACAGCTTTGTTTGTGCTGGAAATCTTTATGGCTTTTAACAGTTTAACCACCACAAATGGCTTGACTTTTTAAATTGAGTTAAATGATAACTTTCCTGGTCTGTGTACATTATAATCTTCGTATAATACCGTGTGATTGAACTGTTTTGTTCTGTTCTACTACTCTTACATTTGTAAGAAAAAGGAGCTTTACACAAAATTGCAAATGGTAACCTGACCAGAACCAAACATCAAAAAATGTGTGTATTGATGTGGGAAAACATTCTATGTGTGGAAGGCTACAGCAAAGCACATCTGTTTAGCAAGCCTGTGTAAAAAATCTTGCACTGCCCTTTAATCGTTTGAATCTAGACTGCATATTAGGACTGATATAGGACATTGACTAATAACTACAAGACAAGACAACTTTTGTGCAATACTACTGTCAACTAGCCACTAACCTTTTGCTAAGAAAGAGTGGTTGTGTAAAATGTTTTTTTGACTCCTGTTATCCCCAGACTACATCTCATATTTTAGTCTTGCCAGTATCTTCTAGAGCTACATTCAGATAGACTCAATCAAAGATGAAAATTCCTTGTGATTCGTAACCCATTATTATGTTAGTTTTATCAAGATGTTCCAGTCAGTTCTGCAACATTGTTCTCGAGTTGTAAAATGGTGTGTTTGGGGTGTTGTCAAAATCTGTTATAGTTTCTCAGAGTAGACTCAGTGTCTGGGGATGTGTCCAAGGCAACTGAGCTGATGGATTCCCATGCCTGTTTGCTTGTTTACAGCAGCACCAGCAGATAGCTTGCATGGTTGCATGGAGCCCTTTTCTCGCCGACAGATTCCTCTCAGATTAGGCAACACTGGTTTGTCTTTGCCCCAGTTTGCCTTGCATTCCCAGCACAATGACAGAGCATGGTTAGTAGATTCTTGTCTCTCGGCCTGGTGCCTCCTAAATTAAAACAGAATGAGTGCATAGTTACCTCTACAATAGCACGCTGAATGAAGTCATTTTGCTGGCCTCCTCATAGAGTGAAGGGTTCAGACAGCAAGATGAATAAAATACCCTTTTGGCTGCCAGGTGGATAGATGCCCCACTGGACTAGGCTATTTTTGTCTTCCACTGAACATCATAAATTACCTAAGGTGGTGTTATTGTACATATACAGAAGTGTGCAGTAGGACATTCTACTTCTGTATATGTACAATAACAACTACCTTAGTTAATGAGCAGCAGTCAGTATTATGTAGTAATAATACTTGGAATCACTGGAAGGCGTTAAGGTGATATCTGTGGAATCTGGCACCAGGATGTTAGCATCAGATCAAGTTCTATCAGTTGTGAAGTGACGCTGCTGCAGGTAAATATTGCAGAAGTTCCTAAAAGAAACAACTCATCAGACCAGGTGATCTTTTTCCATTGGTCCAAGTAACAGTCCATACACTTGTCTGCCACTATATGGAGTCAAATTGGGGTCTTTAATGGTGACCCCAATTTAATGGGAATAGCTTTTTTTCACATGCAACATTTTTAGGATAAATCTTTTCTCATGTTTTATGCTTCTGTGGATATGCCTTCTTGATGTATTCAATAGTGTATTTACAAGTATTGGGTAGTAAAAGTATGTAAACGGGGCAAAGATTCAATTGATTTAAAAATTATTATTATTTGGTAGTATATGATTTTAAGATATTTGAGCCAGTTCTGGTTAATTCTATTTTTTTTAGTCTCTGTGATGTACATAAGAGCATTTTTTTGTCACAATGCAGAGCACCACATGGATTTCCTGCTGAGTGCAGGCTGATGTTCATAAAACACACTCTCAGTGGAGATTGTAAATACTTGCAGTGTTTAGTCAGCCTTGTTATGGTAGACTTCAAAAGGTAGGCAGTCTTGGGCACTATTAAAGTTCCTGCTGTAGCTTGTGCTACATCATGCCTGCTTTGTTCGTTTTAATGCATGACTATTTGCCAATTATGAGGTCCACCTCTGTAAGGCTACCAATCAAGAAGCGGCCCTAGCTTGGGTTAGAAGCTGCTTTGCATTTGATTCCTTTCTTCTCATGTCCCTCTCTGTCTCTCTTTCGTCATGTGCAAATTAACATTTGTTTAAATGCCATATCTTAATCTACCATAACTGTTATCAGCTTTCAGAAAGCACGCTATGAAAAAATTCCATTTCATAAGAGTGTTAGTCAGGTATCAGGAGAATTTTCAGTGAATTTTACCATGCCTCAGACAAATGTGTTTTATTTGGCAGGACGAACCCTTCTCCTGGCAGCATACTTCATGAAGCGACATGTCAATCTCCGATGCATTATCAGACAACACTGTCGAAGTGAGTTAACTCATAGTGATATCGGAGGGAAAAAACATGTGAACGTTAACCAAAGCAAAATGGTTTGACCTTAATAGCCACACATACAACCCACTTTTCAACATTCTGTACAAAGCTTCAGCCCTGAAAACTTGCATGCATACTACATGTCCAAGTAAAAATATTTGGCCTATTTCTCCACAAGTCCAATGAGCCCTTTAACTTAAGAACTTAAGCAAAAAGAAATTTAAGTGTCTTAAGGGTTATTTTACATGTCTTCTAAATAGAACCATTGGCCTTTACTAAAAAAAAAAAACTTTTTAAGGCTGTCAAATGTATTGACACATTGTTAACAGTTGCCCTGTTGAGTGTGTGTTGGACATTTTCTGGATACACCATTTTTATGAATTAAAATGAAATGTTATCCCTCTATGTACAGCAATTGATTTGTCATCATTAGTTTGACATAGTTCATAGAAACATAAGCTCTTAACAAAAACAAAGACCTACTTTTATTTGCAGAGGTCTACGTGTTTCCATTATGAGCCAAGGCGTGTGTGTACAATAGGGTTGCAACATACATTTTTAATAGAAAAAATAAAGAAATTATTTGATGCTGAAAGTTCTTTCTGTTAATGTCTTAACTTGCCAAGGCCTGTCTTGCTGACTTCCTGTTGGTTAGTCATGATTTGACTACAGCTGGTAGCATCTGTCTACCTATGAAAAGGATCAGTATGATACCATTATGCTGATATTTTTAGTATTCGTCTCTCTGTTGCGCTCTTTGAGCTGCATTGAGCTTGAATGTGTTGAATTCAAGAAGATTTATTTGTTGTATTTTCCCTCCCATCTCTACAGAACTACGTGTTTTTCCTGAGCGATTTGTTGTGTGTGTGAGCCTTCCTGATGATGACAGGGCTCCTACTGGAAACATGAAACTGGACATGGTGAGAAGTGTTATTCTTCACTTGCCTGGTAGTGCATGGGAAGTTGAGTGTCTGTCTAAATACTAGTCCACAGCCACAAAAATGTCTTTAAATTTAGACTCTTAAAACTCTCTAGGGTGGGAAGAACATGGCATGTTGAATGAATTTTCTTTTGTTTATTGCCCTGAGCACACCAGCATCTTCAGCAGTTTGATTGGTAAAGGTTTTTTTATTTTTATTATTATTATATTTGCCTTTGTTATACAGGTAGATCGTCTTATATCCAGTCTTTTTAGAAATATCTCTGTTGCTTAGAAATTAAGTAAATGGGCTTTGGTTTGCACAGTACTGTCTAAAGCTAGATTTGTTGTTTTTTTTTTTGTTTTTTTTTTGTTTTTTTACTGCAGGTCACATAATGCAAACTTGGTGTTAGTGAAAGTATTTAAAAGTTAGAGTTAAATTGTTTACCCTGGCATGGAAAGTTATGATATTAGTGCTGATATATTGTGCAATACAGCACTCAGCACTGAATTCTGGTTAAATAAAGTTTTTTGCTGGCCCTCAAACCTTATACTCATTTGCTAAACCCCAAATACACTCATATATACTTATTGCCTATGCTGTAAGAGCCTGAGGTTTTCTCAATGCTGTGTGTTTTGGTTGGGTATCTAGGTTGATTTGTAATGTGTGGTCAAGAGGTGAACACAGGGTTAGTATCACATCCCTCCCTTAGATATCCTGCTGGTTTGTTGTGTCCCCAGACGATTCCTAATGTTGTTTTGATCTTTTAAATCCTGCCCTTCCCCCTTAAGATGGCTGTGAAATCTCTAAAGAGCCACTCGCTCTGTTGTAGACATCAAGTACAAAATACGTGCCTCATATTGGTCTCTGTACTTTTTCTGTTAAATCATTTGTTATTGTTTTTCTTGAAGGAATTTTCTTTCTTTTCCTCTTTTTTTCCCCGCTGTCTTGGTCTGGCTTTCAATAAAAGCACCAATTGTAATAATTTGAGTTGAGAGATCCAGTTTGAGAGTGCAGAGTTCAGATTGTGTAACCAATTTTCCAGTCAAGGAAAGCAAGGCTCTAGTTTTCGTGTTCTCCTCCCCAGGATGTGGTTCTATGGGCTCGTATGTGTCGTGGGGACTGGCTGGTTCGAGGTTTGTGGTGGCTTTCTCGCTCACTCAACCTCTCTGGTGGTTTGGAGCAGAGTGATACGAGAAAAGTGATCTGAACTTTCTCACATGACAAAACATATTTGTTTACCTTCGTGACTTGACCAACAGCCAACTAAAAAAAAGGGGGGTAAAAACAGTACTGAAATAAAGTGCTGCACAATAGATAAGCAGCAGTCAGTAAATGCTGTGCCAGCTTTAAACTAAACTCTTGAGTGTGTAGAGCACGTTAATAGCTAGTTCCTTAAGTAGTGGGCAGTTTGTCTATAGAAGCCTTCAAAATGGAGAATGACTCCTCAGTTTAGAAAGTCACAATTTGACAGCGAATGGTGGCGGGGTGTGATTTGTTTGTGCAGTCCTGGTGCACACAGCTATTGTGACACTTTCTAAGCTTTGGTATGTTTGTCATCCATGCTGTGGGTTAAGAGATTAGTCACATGAGTTGTGGTCTACAGAAAGTGGTTATAGGAGAGATGCAGTCATTGCTTATGTATGATATAATAATCATGGTGTAGTATAACTTATAGTCATGGCAGTGATGGTGGAGTAATGAGAGTAACTATGGCTAATAGTGGTAATATTAATTGTGGCAGAAAGTTAAAAATCCATTTAGGTTTTAACATGGTCATTAGGCAGGTAGCAGTAGGAGGGTGTGCCGCTGATCTGGTGGTGGGGGTGGGGCTTGCTGATTGTACTAGTAGGTGGCAGCTGGTCTGACGCAGGTAGAGGGGACCTCAGAGGGCAGTCTTTCAGCAGGTCTGGCTGGGTGACCATTTACTCTGGGAAGGTAAAGAGACAGAGTTAGTTCTGAGAGGATTTATGTAGAGCGGAGAATGTTTGATTAGTATCAGAGTGTGTCTGACTATGACAGCCTAATTAAAAGTAGAGAGCCAGAAGGCAACGCAGACACAGGAGCACTCTGAAACGCTAACGTCCATCTGCTCCACCGTCCACAAACCTGAGTGATGGCATTCTAGCAGCGAGACAACAGCTCCAGCATCTCAGTATACTACAATCTTAGGGGAAACGTTAATTTCCAAAAGCTAGACTAAACAGATGAGTTTTCATCCTAGATTTAAAGATTGTCCTGAACATTATCTGGAATATTATTCCAGAGTTGGGGGGGGCTTTATAAGAAAAGGCTTTTCCCCTTGCTGAGATGTTCTGAATTTTGGGAACTACTAAGAAGCCAGCACCCTGAGATCTAAGTATTCTTGATGGTTCATAATATGTAATAAGATCTTGCAGATTCTCAGGAGCAAGGCCATGTGGGGCTTTATGTGTTAATAGAAGAATTTTGTTTTCAATTTAACCCAGAGCCAATAAAGTGCTGATAGAACTGGACTGATATGGTCAAATTTCCTAGTTTTAGTAAAGACCCTGGCTGCAGCATTTTGAACTAATTGAAGAGTATTGAGGTCTATGCTGCAACAACCTGACAAAAGTGCATTACAGTAATCTAGCTGTGAGGTAATAAAAGCATGTACTAGCTTTTCTGCAACCTGTAGAGATAGAGTTCCTTAGTTTGGCGATGTTCCTAAGCTACATAAAGGCTGTCGTACTAATATTAGCTAGAAGTGTTTTTTAGTAGGGATGCATGGGTACTTAAAAAAAAACATAATCTAGTTGTGACTGTGATTGATATCAATTCCGAATAATTATATTTTGTATTTTGAACACTTTGAATAACTGTGTAAGTTTTACAGTCATGACACATTCACATTCATGTTCAACGTCTCATACCAGAAGCATGAGTGGGGATATGGACCACAGCCTCGACTCCTCTGAGAAGGCTTTTTTACTTTGTGACTTGTAGGGATTCACTGATGGAACAAACTTGAAGACATGCAGTTCTGTAGAATGCCACTGAATGATGTAGCTGTAAGATTTCCCTGAACTGAAACTAAAGTGTCTAAACCAATCAAAAACCTTTCCAGGCCATTATTCCTCCACACAATCCTTTGGAGAATTTTTGCCCATCTCTTCACAGATATTTTTGTTGGGGTCTGTGAGGGCAGTGGCAAACCCTTCAGCTTCTGCCAATAGGCTATTGTGGATTTTAAAGTGTGTTTAGCATCATTAGGATCCTCCTGTAGAAGCCGTCCTCTTCTCATCTTCAGTTTCTTTCTAGAGGTGTGATGTTCGTCTATAATTAAAAATATTGTGCCTCTGGCTGCAACACAAGCTGCATGGTTGATTTATATCTGTGCTTCACAGTTTGAGAGGTGATCTTTTCATGAAGTTCTGCCCCCAAACAACCTCCACTGTCCCATTACATAATGAACTGAGAAAACAGCTGCCTGTGAATGATTTGCTATCTTCTTATAGCTGTTAATGTGGGCATAATCTTTTCACATTTTCAGAGTGCTAGGCAGTTGCTTAGAGGTGCCCATGGCTACTAATTTTTGGGACAAAGTATGGAGAGTGTTTATAAAGATTCAAGATTTGCATCACCTGGCCTTTCCTAAAGATCATTGCAAACAAACTATAGCCCTAACAAGCTTATTAAGGTCTGAGATATTGGTAAAAAGTATCTGAGAGCTTAGATGTCTTGGGGTGCCCAAACCTTTGCATTATGCTCTTTCTTCTCCTTTTTTTATAACTCAAAAATTGTATGAAACTACACTATATACCACTTTGTTTAAAATGTTGAAAAGCTTTAACTTTATGCCTTTTTAAGTTAATATTATACTCATTTAAGTATTCACAGTCACAGAACTGTTGCCCAAACATGCTGGGATATATGTACACTGTAATAGGCTCTTGCACTTATGCTACCCTTAATGGTTGATTGCAGCTTAACACTTAAGTGAAGATATAATTCAGGCCTACTGAAACTATGATTCATTTTCCATGGAAAACTGATTTGTTTTTTAATCAGGGTGGCATAATGGAATAATGGAAGCATCAGCCAAGTCTAACATTAAGTTTATTTCTAGTGTCTTTTGGACCTAAAAGGAGAATCTCTGCTTTGTCACTGTTAAGAAGAAGGAAGTTATGTGACATCCAGAGTTTTATATTCTTTACACAGTCCTCAGTTTTCTGTAATCTAAATTTATCATCAGGTTTGGCTGATATATAGAGCTGTGTGTCATCCGCATAAAAATGGAAATGAACGCCATGTCTGCTTATAACTGAGCCCAGTGGTAACATGTATAATGTAAATAATAGTGGTCCTAAAATCTGTGTAATTTGAAGATAAATCTTTTATCTTTACGAACTGATAGCGTCCTGTTAGATATGATTTGAACCACGATAGGGGTGTTCCTGTGATTCCAATAATTTTCTCTAATCTTTCTAGTAATATAGTATGATCTATTGTATCAAAGGCTGCACTAAGGTCTAGTAGGGCTAATAAAGATACATAGCCTTGATCAGAGGCAAGAAGAAGATCATTTGTAATCCTCACTAGGATTGTCTCTGTGCTATGATTTGGTCTGAATCCAGATTGGAATTTCTCATACATGTCATTTTTACTCCGGTATAAGCAGAGTTGTTGGGCCCCAGCTTTTTCTAATATCTTGGATATAAATGTTAAGTTGGAGATGGGTCTGTAATTAGACAATACACTAGAATCAAGATTAGTTTTTTTTATTAGGGGTTTTATGACTGCTAATTTAAGGGTATAATCAAGAGTATTAAAAAAAGAGTTTATCCTGCTTTTGTTGGAATGACTGTCTCTACTGTCCAGGGAAGGCTTTCTCCTATATTTTAATTGCATTCAGCAGCAAGAGCGTTAGGATGAGGTCAGGCTGTTGGATGATCACCGGCACCACCTCATCCCCAACTCCTAAACTCATCCCGAAAATATTAAATGGAGCATCATCATCATTCCAGAGTACACAGTTCTACTGCTCTACAGGGAAGGGCTTTATACCCCTTTAGCCCATGCCTGGCGTTAGTCATGGTGCCAGTAGGTTCTTGCGTATCTGCTCCAGAGTAGAGGGGCATCCACAAACATTTAAACATGTACGTGAAAGAAAGTGAAAGAAACCATTATGGTTATTTTAATACTTGGATTCAAGTCATTTGCAGTCAGTGACTGACTGAAGTCTGGAAACCACATACATCACCAATTGTATTTTTTTATTGTGCTTTTTACTGCAGCCACCTTGAGTTGCTGCTTGTTTATTTGTTTGTGTCTTGAGTTTTGTCCTTAGTAAATAAAAAGCTACTCAGTTTTTCTGTGTGGTTCTGTGACATTTGCTACACTGAACGTATACCTCAGTACATTTCAAAATTCATGTTAAGTCAGCATTTTTGTCATCAGTCAGCACTTTTTTTTTTAAGCCTAATGATGACCTTCACTTGCATTGATTCCTCTTGAACCATGTATTGAGAATTTCCTTGAACAGCTACCAAATGCAAATTTTACTCTAAAAACCTTCATAGTTTTCATCACATAGGCAAAAAATAATGAGGAACCAGACCACCTGCTTATCTGCCAGTTCTTCAACTCTCCCCCCCCCCCCCCTTTAAGCTAAACGTCTGCACTTATATCACGTTCTTGATTTTCAGATCTACTGTACAGAAACAATACTACAAAACTGGTGCCACAACTGTACATTCTCTCAAATATGAGCAAAGCTCACGTTTTAAAATATAAAATTTACCAATTTTACCATTTTAGATTTACCAATATATATTTTTTAAATGTTCCCATGATGAAACTTAACAAATACACGTATAGTAATTTTAATGTTTGAATACTGGAACATTGAATGATTAACAGACTTTCCATGCACATCCCCCGACAGCATAATAGTCTGACAGACGTATACTTATAGCAGTACTTTTGCACTGTTTGCTTGTCTTTACCTTGTTGTTTGGGTAGTCCCTCAGTCTATAGTCTTTTATGAAATTGGTTTTGGCTAAGGTGCTTGCTTTTGTGTAGGTTAAATACTGCCCAATAATCCTGTACCTGTAGAGATCACCATCACAAGCACTTGCTCTGTTCTTGCTCGCTCAAGGATTAGGCTGTTGATAGAACTTCATTAGCTCTGTTGAAGGCACACGTTGGAGAGATCCAATAACCCACTTTTGTCTGTGTATTCTGTCCTACCTCTCTTTCTTCATTGCTGCCTCTTCTCTAGCATGGATGCAATAAGACTGAGAACTTCAAAGCGTTTGTTTTTGTCTGTGGATACACACAAATGTGTTTAAGGGCCCAGCCAAGAAAACTGGCAGATAGTAAGGTTTAAGTAATTGTGTTGTAACAATTTATACTTTTATAGTGGTTAGATAGCATCGTGATTGGCACCACTGACCCACACACAACATATTAGGGTTTAACGTTCCGCTTAAGAAAGAATGCAACTGCCAACCATTAATTGGCTCTTTTATGAAACATATTTTACAGTTGAAACTGTTCTTAACTGTTCACCCTAATTGTAGTTGTCTCTGAAGTGATTTTGGAAACATCCCTGGTTTAACAGTTCAGCTGGTTTACTTTATAAGTGGCTTAATTATTCTTTTTGTTCTTATTTCTATTTATCATTTTATTATATGTTTCTGTTTAACTTGAATGTAAGACATCTTATAATGGGAACTTAATGTTACTGACAAAACAAATCAGTCAGTAAAGCACTGTTTTGCCAGAAGTGCCAGGTCAATCATTATTGTTGTTGTTGTTTATTATTGTCTTATGCATGTTTCTCTACTGGACTGGTATCCTGTACAGTCCTCAATTTGCATGTGAAACAAATGTATTAAGCCTTTCTCACACCCCAGAATCACGTGTGAGATGTCAGCATTATTAACTTTGTTGACTATAAATTGACCATGTTTTCCTGAATTGCAGTATTGATTCATATAAATAGCTTGACTCATGCTTTTCATAGTTGCTCTATGTTTAACTACTTGACAGTGTAATTGTGCTACTTCAGAGCGAGAAAAAACAGAACTGCTTTTCATGTTCGTGTGCAAGCATATCCCACTGAACATGATGTTGCAGGCTTAGAGAGGAAAGACATCATTCTGATCTTATAAGTGCTGGCAGTCAAACAGAGGCATTCTCCTTTTGTTTTGATGGCAGTGCCCAAGAGACCAAGTGAAAACACTGCAATCCCCATGGCCCGTTCTCATGACTACATCAAATATCTCCAAGTTAATACAAGTCAGCACAATGGATTTTGTTTAGGACAATTTATGTCTCTCCCTCCTTTCTTGCTTCTCACTTTTTTTACCCCCACTCCCTTATTCTTTGCTGGATTTACATGATAAAACTGTCATGCAGTTACTTGCAGGTTGCAAGAAGCATCATTTTTGTGCAGCTTGTTGTGTTCCTTCATGATTTACCGTATCATATCATTCTATCACGGATAGACTATTTACCATGCGAAAGCAACTTAATTCCAATAAACATTATTTCATCTTCTGTTGAATTTAGCTGTTAATGATTAAGATCGTGTTGGTTAAAATTGTGTCATTTCACATGATCACATGAAATCATTTCTGCATTTTGTTTGGCTCTTTTATGAAACATGTCTTACAGTTTTCTATTCACTGCTGCAGAGCTTAAAAACAAGTTCCAAGTGAGTTGTTGGGGATTTGCAGGGGCTGTACATCATGAACTGCATATGGAATTTAGTTTCATGTAAGTTTCGAGAAACCTAAGTTGCATTAAAGTTTCTCCATATCAAGCCAGCCTGTTTTACTCTCCCCCTCGTTCCCTCCTCCCACTCACAATCCTCTCCTTCTCATACCATGTACTGTTTAGATTCTCCCCATGTCGACCATAGGGATTGTGTTTCAGGTGCTGTAGTAGTGACAGAGTTTTGCCATTGAGCTAACCATTTCCATAGGAAGCCAGTGATAATATTTTTTCTTCTTTTTATCACTGTTTGTCTTTTTCAAGACGGAGCAGAGTGGACAAAGCAGGTCGGGATATTTTTCCAGCCCCAGAGAAACCCTAGATCCATTAAACAGCTCCACAATAACAAAGCGGGCCACCCTTCAAAAGATGTGAGCACCATTCTGATGCAACTCTTTCCAGCATGGGATGCCGATTATACAGTTTGTCTAAATGATGCCAGAATATTTCACTAAACATGGAAGTGTGCTTTCTTATAGAGCCAGGCAAGTTGACGCCTATCCTCCAGCAGAACCTGAACATGCCATTAACAACCAGGACCAGAACCAGGGGGGCACGCTAACACAGCCATCGATTGATGGAGTACACGTGGCGCTGGTTCAGGAAGCAACTGCTCAGAATGAATTAAAGGATATGTCAATGCAGAGAGATTATGCGGCAAATAAGGTAAGTGCTACAGTGATACTAAGAAGTGACAAGTTACAGCATCTTGGCAAGTGACAGCATCTTGAATTTAGGCAATATATGTAACATTTCTTATGAGATTAAGAGAATATTGTAATACTGTTTTTGCAAAATTGGTATTAATATACCTTTTGCGTCCCCTCCCCCCTTGCAGCTATAGCAGCAGAAGTGACTATTATGCTCTGCGGCTTACCCTGCTCTGTAACTTAACATGGTCTGCCACTTTATGGCGAATTACTGTGGTTCCTAAATGCCTCCAAAGTACAAAAAAGTACTAGCAGTATGGCAACTAGATTGTGTAGTTACTGAGAATGTTTAACATAACTATCTTACAAGCTGATAAGCGTTTCAGCATTACAGGCCTTAAAGTATGGATGGTATTTGTGTTTGTTTTGTCTGCATTTAAAATGCTTTTACTGTGTGTTTTTCTTAGGTAATAAGTACTGATAATCATACTGAGAAGATCGACCACGACTGCCAAGTTGAATATTTCCCAGAGCAAAATGACGGAGACCATGCTTCTGAATCTGTCTTACAAAATCAGGAGACAACTCGCAGGAGAAGACGCAACCCAAGCAGCCCCAGCCATCAAAAGGCCAAAAGAGTGTGTCTTCGCGAGCCTTTCATTGCCACTGGAACGCACAGTGGCTCCACCATGGCTTCCTCGCGGAGCTCCACTCTGGGCCCCTTTCCCAATCACCCTAGTACTGTTGCGCAAGCTCCTTCCGAGCGCATGTTGGAAGAGGTGCTGCTTACACATGGAAAACAGGCCTTGCACCTCCCCCTCAGCAACAGCCCCGCCAAACACACTAACCAAAGCAGACTGGCCGCAAGTCTGAGAGGCCTATCTGTCAAGGCTGTATCCTCCAGCTCCTGTATTAGTTCCAGATTGGCCGCCGAGGAGAAGCGGAGTGTGCCCAGAATATCCCGATTACGCCGACTCAAGAAATCCTGAGTGGGACCAGCATAAAACGGGAGAGGACCCCTGACGCCACTGAGATAGATGTTTCTGTAGGCACTCCTATGTCTAATGCTGTCTGTCAGCAGAGGTCTTTTATACACGTTTGCTTTTGTACAATATTTAGAAATGGGATGAAACTGATAGATGTCCCAGATGTAAGATATCCATTTCAGTACATATGAAAAAAAATAATGGCCGATTTTGTTGTATATGTGTAACTACCAATACTATATTCCATATATATTATGTACCTATGTTTAATGATAAACTTAAACCAAAAATTGACCCTAACCATCAACCATTTTTTTACCTAAAACATGCAGTTACAGTGTTGGTAGTCACAGGTTTTTCCACTGATTTTCCCACAAAGTAAGGCCATGTTTTTATTGTAAAAACATGAAAACAAACACGGAATATGCACAGAATACATGTACTCCCTTTCTTTTAAACATGAATCTTTGTAGACAGAAACCCACCACCCTTGCGTTAATGTCAAAAAACGCAGACGCACACATAAACCACACACAGACACACAGTTGTTCAACTCAACTGTAAGAGATTACTGACGTCTGAGCTAAAGCCCTCAAAACACTGGAAAACGTTCCACTGTGACAGCTTCATCCTATGAGAATAAAATGCTTAAAAGGGAGCCGCACAAACAAATAATAGCGCTCTAAACAAAAACACGCATTATGTGTTTAGATTGAGTTTTCTGCTGAAGATCTGAACTTCAGACATGTAGGAGCCACCAAGAACACCATGGCTTCCAGCCCAAATCTCTGGCTCCATTCGTCTGAAGTATCAAATCTTCCAGCTTTAGCTGAGCACATGATTGATTTCTACACTCTCTCACATACATGCTGTATGTGATCTGGGTTTTTCACTTTCTGAGTCAGCTGTCATCTCTCTGTGGTTATAATTTGTAAATCTGTTATTACTTTTTATTACAGCCAAAGTGTCTCGCAAAAGGAAAGAAAGCAGAATAGCTCATCTCACTGTTAAAGGTTGTGCTGTGTGGTATGTACATTCATCTACCATAGCATTCAGCGTGCTAAATATTGTGGATTTCTAAAAAAGGACTGCAGATATACAGTTGCAGTCAAAGTGCTCAGAGTTTGTGTTGTGTGTGAGCAAATAAACAACCTTTAAGAATTCACTGTTGCATAATTTTGTTGAACATTAACATGAGATCACAGATCAATGGGCTTTTCAAATCTTTCTGGAATTTTTCACCTAGAAGCAAAAAAAGTAGACTTTCAGTGTTTGTATCCCAATTTACTGTGTAGCACTGTAAGATTTCCATTGTCATGTACTATTGTCAAGTATTAAAGTATTAGAAGTGTGAGACTAATAGGTTGACAGCAGGCCTCTAGAATTGTGCAGTTTTTTACATTTTATACACCAGGTTTCTCCTCACCGAGTATTTAAAATCTAGTTTTTTTTCCCCCTTGATTCCAACCTTCACAGTTCTACATCATTCTACATCATACATGCTTGTACAGCATTTAGCAAACACTCTTATTCAGACTTTTATTCGTGAATTACAGAAA